>NC_069501.1:762568459-762897459 GCF_027579735.1 Bombina bombina
TCTTGTAGAAAAGACAATATCCTAGGAATCCTAACCTTACTCCATGAGTAACTATTGGATTCGCACCAATATAAGTATTTACGCCATATTTTATGGTAAATTTTCCTGGTAACAGGTTTCCTAGCCTGTATTAAGGTATCAATCACTGACTCCGAGAATCCACGCTTTGATAGAATCAAGCGTTCAATCTCCATGCAGTCAGCCTCAGAGAAATTAGATTTGGATGTTTGAAAGGACCCTGAATCAGAAGGTCCTGTCTCAGAGGCAGAGACCATGGTGGACAGGACGACATGTCCACTAGATCTGCATACCAGGTCCTGCGTGGCCACGCAGGCGCTATTAGAATCACTGATGCTCTCTCCTGTTTGATGCTGGCAATCAATCGAGGAAGCATCGGGAAAGGTGGAAACACATAAGCCATGTTGAAGACCCAAGGTGCTGTCAGAGCATCTATCAGCACCGCTCCCGGGTCCCTGGACCTGGATCCGTAACAAGGAAGCTTGGCGTTCTGGCGAGACGCCATGAGATCCAGATCTGGTTTGCCCCAATGATGAAGCAGTTGGGCAAACACCTCCGGATGAAGTTCCCACTCCCCCGGATGAAAGGTCTGGCGACTTAGAAAATCCGCCTCCCAGTTCTCCACGCCTGGGATGTGGATCGCTGACAGAAGGCAAGAGTGAGACTCTGCCCAGCGAATTATCTTTGAGACTTCCATCATCGCTAGGGAACTCCTTGTTCCTCCTTGATGGTTGATGTAAGCCACAGTCGTGATGTTGTCCGACTGAAACCTGATGAACCTCAGAGTTGCTAACTGAGGCCAAGCCAGAAGAGCATTGAAAATTGCTCTTAATTCCAGAATGTTTATTGGAAGGAGTCTCTCCTCCTGAGTCCATGATCCCTGAGCCTTCAGGGAATTCCAGACTGCGCCCCAACCTAGAAGGCTGGCGTCTGTTGTTACAATCGTCCAATCTGGCCTGCGGAAGGGCATCCCCTTGGACAGATGTGGCCGAGAAAGCCACCATAGAAGAGAATCTCTGGTCTCTTGATCCAGATTTAGCAGAGGGGACAAATCTGAGTAATCCCCATTCCACTGACTTAGCATGCACAATTGCAGCGGTCTGAGATGCAGGCGCGCAAATGGTACTATGTCCATTGCCGCTACCATTAAGCCGATTACCTCCATGCACTGAGCCACTGACGGGTGTTGAATGGAATGAAGGACATGGCAAGCATTTAGAAGTTTTGATAACCTGTCCTCCGTCAGGTAAATTTTAATTTCTACAGAATCTATAAGAGTCCCTAGAAAGGGAACTCTTGTGAGTGGCAATAGAGAACTCTTTTCTACGTTCACCTTCCACCCATGCGACCTTAGAAATGCCAGAACTAACTCTGTATGAGACTTGGCAGTTTGGAAACTTGATACTTGTATCAGAATGTCGTCTAGGTACGGAGCTACCGCTATGCCTCGCGGTCTTAGTACCGCCAGAAGAGAGCCCAGAACCTTTGTAAAGATTCTTGGAGCCGTAGCTAACCCGAAGGGAAGAGCTACAAACTGGTAATGCCTGTTTAGGAAGGCAAATCTTAGATACCGGTAATGATCCTTGTGAATCGGTATGTGAAGGTAGGCATCCTTTAAATCCACTGTGGTCATGTACTGACCCTCTTGGATCATGGGTAAGATGGTTCGAATAGTTTCCATTTTGAACGATGGAACTCTTAGGAATTTGTTTAGGATCTTTAAGTCCAAGATTGGTCTGAAGGTTCCCTCTTTTTTGGGAACCACAAACAGATTTGAATAGAATCCTTGCCCATGTTCCGACCGCGGAACTGGGTGGATCACTCCCATTAGTAAGAGGTCTTGTACACAGCGTAGAAATGCCTCTTTCTTTATCTGGTTTGCTGATAACCTTGAAAGATGAAATCTCCCTTGTAGAGGAGAAGCTTTGAAGTCCATAAGATATCCCTGAGATATGATCTCCAACGCCCAGGGATCCTGGACATCTCTTGCCCAAGCCTGGGCGAAGAGAGAAAGTCTGCCCCCCACTAGATCCATTTCCGGATCGGGGGCCCTCACTTCATGCTGTCTTAGGGGCAGCAGCGGGTTTTCTGGCCTGCTTGCCCTTGTTCCAGGACTGGTTAGGTTTCCAGCCCTGTCTGTAGCGAGCAACAGTTCCTTCCTGTCTTGGAGCGGAGGAAGTTGATGCTGCTCCTGCCTTGAAGTTACGAAAGGCACGAAAATTAGACTGTTTAGCCTTTGGTTTGGCCCTATCTTGAGGCAGGGCATGGCCCTTACCTCCAGTAATGTCAGCGATAATTTCTTTCATGCCGGGCCCGAATAATGTCTACCCTTTGAAAGGAATATTAAGCAATTTAGATTTAGAAGTCACATCAGCTGACCTGGATTTAAGCCACAGCGCTCTGCGTGCTCGAATGGCGAATCCAGAGTTCTTAGCCGTAAGTTTGGTTAAGTGTACTACGGCATCAGAAATAAATGAATTAGCTAGCTTAAGGGCTTTAAGCTTGTTCATAATCTCATCCAATGGAGCTGTGCTAAGGGTCTCTTCCAGAGACTCAAACCAGAATGCCGCCGCAGCAGTGACAGGCGCGATGCATGCAAGGGGTTGTAATATAAAACCTTGCTGAACAAACATTTTCTTAAGGTAACCCTCTAACTTTTTATCCATTGGATCTGAAAAAGCACAGCTATCCTCCACCGGGATAGTGGTGCGCTTAGCCAGAGTAGAAACTGCTCCCTCCACCTTAGGGACCGTCTGCCATAGGTCCCGTGTGGTTGCGTCTATTGGAAACATTTTTCTAAATATAGGAGGGGGTGAAAAGGGCACACCGGGTCTATCCCACTCCTTGTTAACAATTTCTGTAAGCCTTTTACGTATAGGAAAAACGTCAGTACACGCCGGTACCGCAAAATATTTATCCAGCCTACATACTTTCTCTGGAATTGCAACCGTGTTACAATCATTCAGAGCCGCTAATACCTCCCCTAGTAATACACGGAGGTTCTCAAGCTTAAATTTAAAATTTGAAATCTCTGAATCCAGTTTACTTGGATCAGATCCGTCACCCACAGAATGAAGCTCTCCGTCCTCATGTTCTGCAAATTGTGACGCAGTATCAGACATGGCTCTACTATTATCAGCGCACTCTGTTCTTACCCCAGAGTGATTGCATTTACCTCTTAATTCTGGCAATTTAGATAGTACTTCAGTCATAACATTAGCCATGTCTTGCAAAGTGATTTGTATGGGCCGCCCTGATGTACTTGGCGCCACAATATCACGCACCTCCTGAGCGGGAGGCGAAGGTACTGACACGTGAGGAGAGTTAGTCGGCATAACTTCCCCCTCGTTGTCTGGTGATATTTTTTTAACATATAAAGTTTGACTTTTATTCAAAGTAACATCTATACATTGAGTGAACAAATTTCTATTGGGCTCCACATTGGCCTTTAAACATAGTGAACAAACAGATTCATTTGTGTCAGACATGTTTAAACAGACTAGCAATAACACTACCAAGCTTGGAAAAAACTTTTAAATAAATTTACAAGCTATATAAAAAAACGCTACTGCGCCTTTAAGAAACATAAAAATGTGACACAGTTGAATTAGCAATGAACCAAATATGTTAAAACAACCAAATTTTAACAGAAAATGTATAAAGTTAGCAGAGGATTGCACCCACCAGCAAAAGGATGATTAACCCCTTAATACCCAAAACGGATAACAGTTGAAATAATAAACGTTTTTTATCACAGTCAAACACACTGTCACAGGTCTGCTGTGACTGATTACCTCCCTCAAACTAATTTTGGAGACCCCTGGGCTCTGTAGAGACGTCCTGGATCATGGAGGAAGAAATAGGAAGACTGTGACTAAATTTTTACTGCGCAATAAAGCGCTAAAATAGGCCCCTCCCACTCATATTACAACAGTGGGGAAGCTCAGTAAACTGTTTTTATTCAGAAAAAAACGACAGCCATGTGGTAAAAATCATGCCCATAAAGTTTTATCACCAAGTACCTCAGAAAAAACGATTAACATGCCAGTAAACGTTTTAAAAATTGAAAATTATGAAGTGTTATTAATAAGCCTGCTGCTAGTCGCTTTCACTGCACTGCAGGCTCAAATATTACTTTAATATTGACAGTATTTTCTCAGTGAAATTCCATTCCCCAGAAATACCTCAGAGTATACATACATACATATCAGCCTGATACCAGTCGCTACTACTGCATTTAAGGCTGCACTTACATTACATCGGTATTAGCAGTATTTTCTCAGTTAATTCCATTCCTTAGAAAATAATTTACTGCACATACCTCCTTGCAGGTGGGCCCTGCATGCTATCCCCTGTTCTGAAGTTACCTCACTCCTCAGAATGGCCGAGAACAGCAAGTGGATCTTAGTTACGACCGCTAAGATCATAGAAAAACTCAGGCAGATTCTTCTTCTAATGCTGCCTGAGAACAAACAACACACTCCGGTGCCGTTTAAAATAACAAACTTTTGGGGGGCGGAGCTTGGCCACGAACAGAGATGGCAGCTTGCTAGCATAGCTCCTAGGCCCCTGTCCCCAGACTAATAAAATATTGCAGTCTAGATAAATAAATAACCCCACAGAAGAGCACCTATACCCTAACAGAATACAAAGGGAGATCCGGATGTAATAAGGCACAGTCTGCTGCATATATTACATAATTAGGCAGCCATCACCGGAACAAAGGTCTTACAGTAACTGCATCGGCGGACACGGAAAGGAGAGCGCTGTGTATCAGACAGACCCGACAGCTGGGGATACATACAAAAAAAGCACACAGGGGTGAGACAGCATTGGAGCGGAGACCGGTGCAGGCAAGGAGTGAGCGCGGGTCGCACGGCGCTATTACGGAGGACTCCGAGTACACAGGTTAAAACCAAGAAGAACCTGTAAAGAAAAAAAATCAGCACACAAACCCATTAAGTAGAGGCCGCAGGTATCCAAGAGGCCTGGTGACATAAGGCGGCGGACATCGCTGTGCAGGAAGCATACAGCACCGGAACATTAAGGCAGAGCTCCTAGTCAAGCCACGTGGAGGGTAAGAAACAGTGAACACCACATCTCAGCAGTTTCCCAGTAGCAGGGATAAATGCTCAACCACAAAACCACTACATATAAAGCACCCGAGTAAAAAGTACAATCTGAACTTTATGATATCAGCTAACAGGAAAGGGACAATATAAACCTAACAGCCTTTGCAGGTGTTTAACAGAGCACACGATAGTCCCAAGCAAATAGGCAGGTAATAAGCCTAATAATAGACAACACTGAACAAAGCCCCAGAAAAGTAATGCCGGCCAAAAAGGCATTAAAAATAGACGTTACACATAAAACAAAGATGATGGATCACTATTTAAAGTCATCAGAAGACCTGGGGCAGGCACAGCTAGATATCTCACAGAACTCACAGCAGCCATCAGATTCCCGAGAGGCAACCCCTGAACCCCCCATCACCTCAGCCAGCAAAGCAGTAATCACAAGAGAGGATCTGAGATTATTAGCCTCCAAAGAAGATATAAAAACTGCCATGGCAGATATGCGAACCATGTTTCAGGAGATGAAAAGGGATATAAAAAGAATAGATAACAGGGTGGTCAATCTGGAGGAAAGTCATGATGTCACCACACAAGATGTACACCACTTATCGCAACTAGTGTATAATCAAGAGGAAACTATTCAGAACCTCCAAGAAAAGGTAGAAGACCTTGATAATAGAGGGCGCAGAAACAACTTGCGAATCAGGGGTATACCGGAGAGTGTACAACCCCCCGCCTTGATGGGGTATTTACAGGATATGTTCAGAACTCTCAAAGGCACCAGTACATCAGCAGATGTGGTCATGGAAAGAGCGCATAGGGCCCTAAGAGCCAAGCCCTCCCCGAAAGCACCCCCACGAGACGTGATCATTAAGTTTCTTAACTACCAGGAGAAAGAAGAAATTCTGAGGCATGCACGACAAAAACCACAATTTACCCATGCTGGAATACCGATACAAGTATACACAGATCTTAGCCCAGTCACCCTGCAAAAGCGATGGGAGCTGCAATTTATGACATCGGTCCTGAGAGAAAGAGGGATACAATACAAGTGGGGGTTCCCGGTCTGCATAAACGCTTCAAAAGGAGATAAATCTGCCATTTACAGAGGGCCAGATGATCTGGACCGCTTTTGTGAAATCCTTCATGTGAGAATCACGCCTCCTAAGGAGTACATACCTTTGGACAGAAATAAACTGACAGACATCCAGGCGGGGAAAGGAGAAGCCCAAAAAAAAAACTTAAAGAATCCCATATGGGCACTATAATAGAGTCTGTTTTTCTCCCATACAGATGAGACTAGACGCACTCAAAGGAACTGCTTCACGAAAGACTGGGTAAAGTTTCATAACTGTTAAAGCATAAGTAAATATATTCTAGCTGTTAGACTGTTTAGTTTTGTTTCAGTAGTGTTTAATACAAAAACGGAGATAGCTAGCACTATAAGTTGACATACAAATGCAGACTGGATACAGTAAATATGACATCTATTGGGGCACAGAGATCCTATCCTACATGGATCGGTAAGAAGTAGGATGAGAATGGTTTATATCCCACCAGACCTTAAAGTCGGGAGGGGAGAAAGGGTTTGTACTGGTATAGAGATTTGTTAAACTTTTTTTTGAAGTATTAGAGCTAATATGTTAAAGATTCATGTTTAATAAGATGTCACGTGGTAAGATGACTGTTTGATATATCGCTTACCTGTATAACTAACAGCAAAAGTAAAATGTATAAACTCACAATGCAAATGGATATCTGTTAACAAATGATGGAATGTTATTGCTGATGTGTATTGTATATTGACGCTAACAAAAACACAGGGAGACAAGCAACATCTTTATTAGTGTACCAGCAAAATATAAGCATAAGCAAAACAGGAAGGAAGAAAATATAACACTCAGGGGGAGGTTAGGAATAAGGATTCATTTACAAACAAAATGAAGACAATATACTACCTCATATGTACTTAACAGTTGTAAGTGTAATGACTAAAACTTGGTAGACGGGCGAACTTAGCCCAAAAAGGACAAAGACATGCACAGGATTACACTCTCACTGTATAACCTAAGGGATATGCTGATAGTAATATAACCCACCCCATAGACACTCCGGGATAGTCAGAGACCTCGACATATACAAAAAGGGTAATTGAGTATATGAAAAGCAGGGGCTAACACAGAAGCAACTGGTTTGGGGACAGGGGATAATACCCTCTAAATTGACGTAGGCACTAGGGTACTACGTGACACTCTGAGCATAGGGAACACCATCTGACCTGACAGATTTACTGGACTCACGGTGCAAGGGTCAACGCCTTACATACCTCACTGTTTAACCCGAGCAAAACACCTCCACCTCTCAATATGAATCACAACGAGAACAAAGGGATAAGGGGGAACGGAAGCAAAGCATATAACATACGCCTTATTACCATCAATGCTAAGGGCCTAAACAGCCCAGCAAAAAGGTCCATAGCCTTCAGTGACTTAAAAAAACAAAAAGGCGACATAATATTCATACAGGAAACCCACTTTAAGAAGGGGAGGGAACCGAAAATGATCAACCCAAGGTACCAAACAAAATTCCTGGCCTCAGGCCCCACAAAAACAGGGGGGGTGGGAATCCTCATACATAATAACACACAATTCCAGGCGACCTACGTGGAGAGGGACAGGGGGGGAAGATATATCATAGTAGTGGGTCTCCTATATAATAGGTATGTAACACTAGCCAACGTATACCTTCCCAATCAACAGCAGCATTTAATCTTAAAGACGTTAACACAAAAACTTATGGAGATAGGGAGGGGGGAAATGATAGTGGCAGGAGATTTTAACACACCCTTGGATCCGAAAATGGACACTTCCAGCGGTTCCACCAATGTCCCTAAAAAAGTACTAAAGTCTATAACAGGGCAGATACATCAGCTCTTATTACGAGATACATGGAGGGTGATGCACCCATCAGAAAGGAATTACACATTCTATTCACATCCTCATCATTCATATTCCAGAATTGATGTAATTCTCACAGACCCAGCCATGCTTTCACAAGTCACCCACACTGATATTTTGCCTATCTCATGGTCAGACCACGCTCCCGTGGTGTGCGAATTTGAATGGCAAGAGAAACCAATCCTCCCATACACGTGGCGCTTGGATGAGACTTTACTGCGTAATCCAATCAATGTTATGGAAATAACAAAAGAATTGGAAGAATACTTTAAATTAAATAAAACAGACCAGAGTAAACCTTCCATGATATGGGAGGCTCACAAAGCGGTGATACGAGGAGTGATGATTAAAATTAGGACACAACAAAATAAACAAGACAGGCAATATTATAATTCGTTAAGAGCACAGCTCGCATACTGGGAGGGGGAACACAAAAAAGACACAACGGCTACCAATATATACAGCTCTCTGACAAAGGTTAGAACTGAACTACAAAACCTACAAATTAAAGAGGCCCAACAGAAAGCACTTCATTTAAAACAACATTACTTTGAATATGGCAACAAACCAGGAGCGTCACTAGCAAAAGCACTTAAGTGAAAACAACACAGGGCTTATGTCATAGGAATCACGGATAAACAGGGGAAAAAACATGAAGATAGCAAGGGTATAGCAGAAACACTAAGACAATATTACTCTGCATTATACAACCTGAAAGGACAAACACAACCACCTGACATGGACATGGGCACAGGGGATGTAGACCACGAGCTAGAAATCTACTTAGGTGATATAGACATTCCCCAAATCTCTGCGGAGGCCGCGGATAAATTAGATAAAGATATAACGATAGAAGAAATTTTGAAAGCGATAAAAGACACCCCTACGGGAAAAAGCCCGGGTCCGGACGGATTCGGCATAGCCTATTATAAAAAATTTGGAAAATTACTGGCCCCACACTTAGCCGATACATATAACACATTGCTGAGGGACGGAGGATTCTCAAAGAATCTTCTAGAAGCACATATTACAGTTCTCCCTAAGCCGGGGAGAACTCCGGATAGACCTGAGAACTTCCGCCCCATTTCGTTACTGAATTCTGACGTTAAAATATACGCGAAGATACTGGCCACAAGAATAAACAGGGTTCTCCCAGGGCTCATCAACTCAGACCAGGTGGGATTTGTCCCAGGGAGGGAGGCAAGGGACAATACCCTGAAGGTGCTGCAATTAATCCAACACGCAAAGTTAGAACATATACCGATGACACTGACATCTATGGATGCAGAAAAAGCCTTTGACAGGGTGAGCTGGCAATTCCTGCGGCTCGCCCTGTCAAAGATGGGTTTTAGCAAGCACTTCACAGAAATGATATTCTCACTATACACAGCACCATCAGCTAAAGTTAAAGTAAATGGCATGTTATCCAAAAGCTTCAGAATCACAAACGGGACAAGACAGGGATGCCCACTCTCCCCGATACTGTTTGCGATCTCTATAGAAATTCTAGCCCTAAAACTACGCACAGACCCTAGAGTGACAGGAATGAAACTGGATGACATAGATCACAAGATAGCTATGTACGCAGACGACATCCTGTTAACACTCACAAACACAGAGGAATCATTGCCACAGGCCTTAAAGATAATTCAAGAATATGGAATACATTCCAACTTCCAATTAAATGTCAATAAATCTGAAATCCTAAACATAAACCTCACAGAAAGTAAAATGTCCCAGTTGATGTCACTCTGTCCACTACGAAGGCAGGCAGTGACGATGAAATACTTAGGAATTCAGTTATCAGCAGATGTGGAAACTATTTTTGAGGCTAATTACAAACACTTAGAAAAATTGATCATTGGGGACTTGTCCAACTGGAAAAATAAGAAATTGTCATGGCTGGGGAGAATTAGTGTCATCAAAATGAACATCCTTCCCAGAATACTCTATATTATGCAGGCTCTACCCATCACACTACCAACAGACTTCATAGGTAAACTACAGAGCACTCTAGAGACATACATATGGGGTTGAATAAAACCAAGAATTAATAAACGAACGATGTACCTGCCAAAGGAGGAGGGAGGACTTGGGGTGCCAAATATACAGACATACAGGCAGGCCTTATTATTACAAAGACTTGTGGAATGGTGCTCAAACGATAGCACAAAGCATTGGATTCAGATAGATAGGGCAATCCTCCACACAAACAATCCAGGATATATTGCCTGGACACTGAAGAAAGACCGACCACTGGCTGTGGATAGATACCCCCTCTTCAAATAACTATTTAGAACTTGGGACAAAATTATGCACACTTCAACACATATCTCCTCACCAACGTCCCCCATGACACCATACATGGGCAACCCAGCTCTCACATTAGGAATAGTAAGGAGATACACGCCTCAGGGACAACAGATAGCGCAGAACACAATTGCAACACTGACGCAACAACACAAACTTAAAAAATGGGAGGACATAAGAGACACTGAGACACATCTGAACTGGCTGGCATACGCACAAGTTTCCCACTTTGTGTCCACACATAAAAACAAGAGCTCACTGTTACGAAAACTGACTGACTTTGAACAACTCTGCTATGCAGGGCGCCCGCGCTCGCATCTAATATCTATCATTTATAAAAAACTCCAACAACAAGGTGCAGAAAGCCTACCAACATACACAAAAGCATGGGGGAAAGAACTAGGAGAGGAAATAACATTAAAAGCATGGAAAAACTCATTCATCAACAACAAAACTGTCTCCATCTCAGCGCAGATACTAGAAACCAATTTCAAATTCCTTACAAGGTGGTATCTTACCCCGAGCAGGCTAAAAAGAGTGTACTCGAGCGGGGATGTGAGATGGAGGGCACCGTTAAACACATATGGTGGGAATGCCCCAAGCTTCAGCAATTCTGGACAGACATAGTAGCGCATATCTGCAATACATTAGAGATAATAATCCCCAGAGACCCCCAAAACTACTTCTATTTGTAGACCTGCCACGTATTAAATGTGTGGCAAAGCGAAAACTGTTACTGACACTACTAAGCAGTGCAAAAATTCTAATCCCCCGACATTGGAAAACAGATATAGCCCGCACCCGGCAGGAATGGGTAAAACAAGTTGATACTTTATTACAGCTAGAAAGATACCATTATATTAAAAATGATACAGTGGAGATCCACGAAAGGATTCTGGAAATATGGGGCAATAACCAGTAATATAAATAGCGCACTCATTAAGAAATATAACTCAGCCCCCACCCCCCTCACATCTTTTGCCGATTCATATCCACCAGGCTTACTCTAACCCCCATCCCCACCACCAATGGATAGTGACACCTGAGCGCACCCACCCCTGGGTATACAGGGAAGAGAGTCGAAACAGGATAGGAGTGCATTTGATATCTAAATATATATAAGGGCATGGACACGACCAGGGACACAGGGGATGAAATCAAAATGATGGGAACATGGCTCCATTTAAGAGGGAAGAAAGAGATAGGAGATAGGTATGAGGAAGGGACAGGGAATAAGTACACAGGTAGAGGTTAATAAACTACACCGTGAGTTCCAGGTAGTATGGTTTCCTATAATTTTGCACAGAGTTATGTGCAGGGATAATGCATCATATTGTAAATCATTATTGTATTTTGATGGAATAACTTTGTTGTATTTTACGACTTTTCAATAAAGCTTTTGAAAAAAATAAAAATAAAAAAAATAACAAACTTTTGATTGAAGAAATAAAAACTTTAATACACCACAGTCCTCTCACACGTCCTATCTTTAGTTAGGTGCAAGAGAATGACTGGGTATGACGTAGAGGGGAGGAGCTATATAGCAGCTCTGCTTGGGTGATCCTCTTGCACTTCCTGTTAGGGAGGAGTTATAATCCCATAAGTAATGGATGACCCGTGGACTGACTACACTTAACAGGAGAAATCAGCTATTTTACCTGTAAAAAAATACAAACACCCCCCAACAGTAAAACTCACCACCCAACCAACCAACACCCCAAATAAAAAAAACTATCTAAAATAACCTAAGCTCCCCATTGCCCTGAAAAGGGCATTTGTATGGGCATTACCCTTAAAAGGGCATTTAGCTCTTTTACATGCACAGACCCTAATCTAAAAATAAAACCCACCCAAAAAAAACTTAAACAAACTAACACTAACCCCCAACGATCCACTTACAGTTCTTGAAGTCCTGCTTGAAGGATCCATCCAGCTGGAGAAGTCATCATCCAGATGGCATCTTCTATCTTCATCCATCCGGCGCGGAGCGGGTCCATCCTGAAGACATCCGGTGCAGAGCATCCTCTTCATACGGTCGCCGCTGTAAACTGGAACTTCAATGCAAGTGACGCCATCCAAGAGAAAGATTTGAATCAGCCAATAGGATTAGAGTTGCTAAAATCCTATTGGCGGTTCCAATCAGCCAATAGGATTGAGCTCTCATCTTATTGGCTCCTTCAATCAGTTTTTTATTTTTATTTGGGGGGGTTTGGTTGGTTGGGTTGTGGGTTTTACTGTTGGTGGGTGTTTTTATTGTTTTTTACAGGTAAAATTGCTGATGTCTTTGGGGCAATGGCCCACAAAAGGCCCTTTTAAGGGCCATTGGTAGTTTATTGTAGGCTAGGGTTTTTTTATTTTGTGGGGGCTTTTTTATTTTGATAGGGCTATTAGATTAGGTGTAATTCTTTTTTATTTTTGATTTAGAGTTTTGTCGGTAAAGACCTGTGTAGCTAACGCTCCTTTTTTTTTCCCCCACACCGTCATCTTGGATGACGTCATTTAAAGGAACCTTCATTCGGCGAGTAGGTGTCGGTAGAAGAGGATGGATCTGCGTCACTGGAAGAAGATGGCTCTGCTCTGCTCCGGATGGATGAAGATAGAAGACGCCGCTTGGATGAAGATGTCTACCGGTCCAGATGTCCTCTTCTTCCTGGATAGGATGAAGACTTCTGCCGCTCCAGATGTCTTCTTTTGGTCCATCGGTGCCCGGTTGGGTGAAGACGACTCAAGGTAGGGAGATTTTCAGGGGGGTAGTGTTAGGTTTATTTAAGGGGGTTTGGGTTAGAGTAGGGGTATGTGGGTGGTGGGTTGTGATGTTGGGGGGTGGTATTGTGGTTTTTTTACAGGCAAAAGAGCTGATTTCTTTGGGGCATGCCCCGCAAAAAGCCCTTTTAAGGGCTGGTAAGGTAATAGAGCTGTTAACATTTTTAATTTAGATTAGGGTAGGGAATTTTTTTATTTTGGGGGCTTTGTTATTTTATTAGGGGGCTTAGAGTAGGTGTAATTAGCTTAACATTCTTGTAATTTTTTTTATTTTTTGTAATTTAGTGTTTTTTTTTGTATTTTAGTTTAGTTTATTTAATTGTAGGTACTTGTAGTTAATTGATTTAATTTATTTATTGATAGTGTAGTGTTAGGTTTAATTGTAACTTAGGTTAGGATTTATTTTACAGGTAATTTTGTAATTATTTTAACTAGGTAGCTATTAAATAGTAAAAAACTATTTAATAGCTATTGTACCTAGTTAAAATAAATACAAAGTTGCCCGTAAAATAAATATAAATTCTAAAATAGCTACAATATAATTATTCGTTATATTGTAGCTATATTAGGGTTTATTTTACAGGTAAGTATTTAGTTTTAAATAGGAATAATTTAGTTAATAAGAGTTAAGAATGTAATTATATTTAATATAGTTAATAAGAGTTAGAATAGAATTATATTTAACTTAGGGGGGTGTTAGTGTTAGGGTTAGACTTATCTTTAGGGGTTAATACATTTATTAGAGTAGCGACGAGGTCCGGTCGGCAGATTAGGGGTTAATTCTTGAAGTAAGGTGTCGGCGATGTTTGGGAGGGCAGATTAGGGGTTAATACTATTTATTATAGGGTTTTTGAGGCGTGAGTAAGGCGGTTTAGGGGTTAATACATTTATTAGAGTAGCGGCGAGGTCCGGTCGGCAGATTAGGGGTTAATAAATGTAGGTAGGTAGCGGCGACATTGGGGGGGCAGATTAGGGGTTAATAAATATTATGTAGGTGTCGGCGATGTTAGGGACAGCATATTAGTGGTTCATAGGGATAATGTAGGTGGCGGCGGTGTGCGGTCGGCAGATTAGGGGTTAAACATTTTTATTATGTGGGGGGACCTCGGTTTAGGGGTACATAGGTAGTATATGGGTGTTAGTGTACTTTAGAGCACAGTAGTTAAGAGATTTATAAACCGGCGTTAGCCCAGAAAGTTCTTAACTACTGACTTTTTTCTGCGGATGGAGTCTTGTCGATAGAGGCTCTACCGCTCACTTCAGCCAAGACTAGGATACGCAATTGGTGTAAGGGGATCTGCGGTATGGAAAAGTCGCGGCTTGGAAGTGAGCGTTAGACCCTTTCCTGACTGAGTCTAAATACCAGCGGGCGGTAAAAAGCAGCGTTAGGACCCCTTAACGCTGCTTTTGACGGCTAACACCAAACTCTAAATCTAGGCGTTAGTGTTTGTTTTTTTGGTAAATTAGTACTTTTAATAATGTTTAATAGTATATTTAAATAATTTGAGTAGGGTTAGGTTTCTTTAATATGTAATTTAGTTTATTTAATTGGTAGTTTAATTTAATTGTAGGATAATAGTTAGGGTAGGTTAATTAATAGTTTAATATAGTTTATTTTAATTCTACAGGTAAGTTTAAATTTATTTGAAGATAGGGATGTTGTAATTTTAATTTAAAGTTAGCGGGTTGTTAGGTTTAGGGGTTAATAGCTTAATTTATTTTTTGGCGATGTTGGGGGCTGACGGTTTTACATTTTAGTATAGTATAGTATAGTTTTAACATTTTAGTATAGTGGCAGCGTTTAGTGACAGGGTATAAATAAAGTTTGGAAAAAGTCGAATAGACGCAAGATCGATGGCTGTTAGTTAACAACAGTCTGATGCTCATCGCCCGTACTTGGTGCTCATCTTTTTGCCGGCTTTTTTCATAAATAAGGAGAGCGTATTGAGATACACGGCCATGATGTTAGGCGATGTTAGGCAAGAGTATTGGTGCCGGCGAATGACGCATAGTTGACAGCTCTATAGATATCCCCCCATGACTTTAGGGCCTTCAGCAGCTACATCATCCAGATTCCACTGGAGACTGGAGGATTGGTTTCTGGGAACTCCAATCATGGTTGCTAAACTTCGCCACGTGATTACAACATTTTTGATCCATAACAATAATGGGCAAGTCCCAGTACAAACTGTCTGGGCTTTTCTTAAGGCTTTATTCAGGGCCATTTTATTAAACAAGACACTAACGGCTAGATTACGAATTGTGCGTTAGGGTAAAAAAGCAGCGTTAAGAGGTCCTAACGCTGCTTTTTTACGCCGGCTGGTATTATGAGTCTTGAAGGTTTAGGGTCACCGCACACTTTTTTGGCCTTACTGCAAACCGACTTACGTAAACTTTGTAAAGTCTTTTTTCTATGGGACTTCCATAGCGCCGGTATTACGAGTCTGTCCTGGGAGGCCAAAAAGTGAGCGATACACCCTACCCCGTCAAGAGTCCTAACATCAAGAGTCCTGACTTTAAAAGTCAGTAGTTAACAGTTTTATGGTACAACTCCGTAACATAAAACTCATAACTAAAGTGCTAAAAAGTACACTAACACCCATAAACTACCTATTAACCCCTAAACCGAGGCCCTCCCGCATCGCAAACACTATAACAAAAATTTTAACCCCTAATCTGCCGCCCCGGACATCGCCGCAACTATAATAAACATATTAACCCCTAAACCACCGCACTCCCCCCTCGCAAACATTAGTTAAATATTATTAACCCCTAATCTGCCATCCCTAACATCGCCACCACCTACCTACATTTATTAACCCCTAATATTCCGCCCCCAAGGTAGCTGCCACTACATTAAATGTATTAACCGCTAAACCTAAGTCTAACCCTAACACCCTTTAACTTAAATATATAGGTGGCCCTCGTTTTACAACGGTTCAATTTACACCGTTTCAGAATAACAACCTTTTTTCCCAGTCATGTGACTGCTATTGAAAAGCATTGAGAAGCAGTGCATTTATTAAAATAGCCAGTAGGTGGAGCTGTTCGCTTGTGTTACAGCAAAGCCAAGCAAGCTGAAATGTATCAGTTTAACCAGACCTGAGCTATTGAGCAGATTTCAAAGGAACAAGATCGTCCTGTATAACTCGGTCCAGATTGGAATACATAGAAAGAACTGTTTGCAGAAAAATGCAAGTGAAGTCTGTGTTGTGTGATTATTTTATTAGGTTTATAATGTTTTTGTTCATTTAACTTACGGCTAGATTTAGAGTTTTGTCGGTAAAGACCCGCGTAGCTAACGCTGCTTTTTTTCCAGCGCACCCTTAAGACAACACTGGTATTTAGAGTTCTCTGAAGGGCTGCGTTAGGCTCCAAAAAGGGAGCGTAGAGCATAATTTACCGCCACTTCAACTCTCAATAACAGCGTTGCTTATGGTAGTGGCTAGCTGGAAAAACGTGCTCGTGCACGATTCCCCCATAGGAAACAATGGGGTAGTTTGGGCTGAAAAAAAACCTAACACCTGCAAAAAAAGCAGCGTTAAGCTCATAACTCAACCCCATTGTTTCCTATGGGGAAACACTTTCTAAGTCTGCACCTAACACCCTAACATGTACCCCGAGTCTAAACACCCCTAACCTTACACTTCTTAACCCCTAATCTGCCACCCCCGCTATCGCTGACCCCTGCATTACACTATTAACCCCTAATCTGCCGCTCCGGACACAGCCGCAACCTACATTATACCTATGTACCCCTAATCTGCTGCCCCTAACATCGCCGACACCTACATACTATTTATTAACCCCTAATCTGCCTCCCCCCAATGCCGCCGCAACCTTACCTACATTTATTAACCCCTAATCTGCCGACCGGACCTCGCCGCTACTCTAATAAAGTTATTAACCCCTAAACCGCCGCACTCACGCCTCACAAACACTAGAGTAAATAGTATTAACCCCTAATCTGCCCTCCCTAACATCGCCGCCACCTACCTACAATTATTAACACCTAATCTGCCGACCGGACCTCGCCGCTACTATAATAAATGTATTAACCCTAAAGCTAAGTCTAACCCTAACACCCCCCTAAGTTAAATATAATTTTATTCTAACGAAATAAATTAAAACTTATTAAATAAAGTATTCCTATTTAAAGCTAAATACTTACCTGTAAAATAAACCCTAATATAGCTACAATATAATGAATAATTATATTGTATCTATTTTAGGATTTATATTTATTTACAGGCAACTTTGTATTTATTTTAACTAGGTACAATAGCTATTAAATAGTTATTTACTATTTATTAGCTACCTAGTTAAAATAATTACAAAATTACCTGTAAAATAAATTCTAACCTAAGTTACAATTAAACCTAACACTACACTATCAATAAATAAATTAAATCAATTAACTACAAGTACCTAGAATTACCTACAATTAAATAAACTAAACTAAATTACAAAAAAGCAAACACTAAATTATAAAAAATAAAAAAAGATTTAAAGAATTTAAACTAATTACACCTACTCTAAGCCCCCTAATAAAATAACAAAGCCCCCCAAAATAAAAAAAATTCTCTACCCTAATCTAAATTAAAAAAGTTAACAGCTCTATTACCTTACCAGCCCTTAAAAGGGTTTTTGCTGGGCATGCCCCAAAGAAATCAGCTCTTTTGCCTGTAAAACCCCCCCACAATACCACCCCCAACATTACAGCCCACCACCCACATACCCCTACTCTAACCCAAACCCCCCTTAAATATATCTAACACTACCCTCCTGAAGATCTCCCTACCTTGAGTCGTCTTCACCCAACCGGGCCGAAGTCTTCATCCAATGGACCAAAAGAGGGCATCCGGAGCGGCAGAATTCTTCATCCTATCCGGGCAGAAGAGGACATCCGAAATGGTAGACATCTTCATCCAAGCGGCATCTTCTATCTTCATCCATCCAGAGCGGAGCGGAACCATCTTCTTCCAGCCGAGGCGGATCCACCCTTCTGCCACGACGCTTACTCGCTGAGAGAAGGTTCCTTTAAATGACGTCATCCAAGATGGCGTCCCTCGAATTCAAATTGGCTGATAGGATTCTATCAGCCAATCAGAATTAAGGTAGGAAAAATCTGATTGGCTGATTGAATCAGCCAATCAGAATCAAGTTCAATCGGATTGGCTGATCCAATCAGCCAATCAGATTGAGCTCGCATTCTATTGGCTGATCGGAACATTCACATTCTATTGGCTGCTCCGGATGCCCTCTTTTGGTCCATCGGATGAAGACTTTGGCCCAGTTGGGTGAAGACGACTCAAGGTAGGGAAATCTTCAGGGGGGTAGTGTTAGGTTTATTTAAGGGGGGTTGGGTTAGAGTAGGGGTATGTGGGTGGTGGGTTGTAATGTTGGGGGGTGGTATTGTGTTTTTTTTTTTACAGGCAAAAGAGCTGATTTCTTTGGGGCATGCCCCGCAAAAGCCCTTTTAAGGGCTGGTAAGATAATAGAGCTGTTAACTTTTTTAATTTAGATTAGGGTAGGGATTTTTTTTTATTTTGGGGGGCTTTGTTATTTTATTAGGGGGCTTAGAGTAGGTGTAATTAGCTTAAAATCCCTTGTAATCTTTTGTTATTTTTTGTAATTTAGTGGTTTTTTTTTGTAATTTAGTTTAGTTTATTTAATTGTAGGTAATTGTAGGTACTTGTAGTTAATTGATTTAATTTATTTATTGATAGTGTAGTGTTAGGTTTAATTGTAACTTAGGTTAGGATTTATTTTACAGGTGATTTTGTAATTATTTTAACTAGTGATGTCGCGAACATAAAAATTTGGAACTTCCGCAAATGTTCGCGAACGCTTTTTGGTAATTAGAAGGCTGCTAAATGCCACTGCGCACCACACGTGTTTTATGCCCAGCAGTGAAGGGGTTAATTAGGGAGCATGTAGGGTGCTTGTAGAGTTAATTTTAGCTTAAGTGTAGTGTAGTAGACAACCCAAAGTATTGATCTAGGCCCATTTTGGTATATTTAATGCCACCATTTCACTGCCAAATGCGATCAAATAAAAAAAAATTGTTCACTTTTTCACAAACTTTAGGTTTCTCACAGAAATTATTTACAAACAACGTATGCAATTATGGCACAAATGGTTATAAATGCTTCTCTGGGATCCCCTTTGTTCAGAAATAGCAGACTTATATGGCTTTGGCGTTGCTTTTTGGTAATTAGAAGGCTGCTAAATGCCACTGCGCACCACACATGTTTTATGCCCAGAAGTGAAGGGGTTAATTAGGGAGCATGTAGGCAGCTTGTAGAGTTAATTTTAGCTTAGGTTTAGTGTAGAAGACAACCCAAAGTATTGATCTAGGCCCATTTTGGTATATTTCATGCCACCATTTCACCGCCAAAGCGATCAAATAAAAAAAATTGTTCACTTTTTCACAAACTTTAGGTTTCTCACAGAAATTATTTACAAACAACTTATGCAATTATGGCATAAATGGTTGTAAATGCTTCTCTGGGATCCCCTTTGTTCAGAAATAGCAGACTTATATGGCTTTGGCGTTGCTTTTTGGTAATTAGAAGGCTGCTAAATGACACTGCGCACCACACGGGTTTTATGCCCAGCAGTGAAGGGGTTAATTAGGGAGCATGTAGGCAGCTTGTAGAGTTAATTTTAGCTTAAGTGTAGTGTAGTAGACAACCCAAAGTATTGATCTAGGCCCATTTTGGTATATTTCATGCTCCCATTTCACCGCCAAATGCGATCAAATTTAAAAAAAACTTAATTTTTTTAGCAATTTTAGGTTTCTCCATGAAATTATTTACAAACAGCTTGTGCAATTATGGCACAAATGGTTGTAAATGCTTCTCTGGGATCCCCTTTGTTCAGAAATAGCAGACATATATGACTTTGGCGTTGCTTTCTGGTAATTAGAAGGCTGCTAAATGCTGCTGCATATCACACGTGTATTATGGCTAGCAGTGAAGGGGTGAATTAGGTAGCTTGTAGGGAGCTTGCAGGGTTAATTTTAGCTTTAGTGTAGAGATCATCCTCCTACCTGACACATCAGACCCCCTGATCCCTCCCAAACAGCTCCCTTCCCTCCCCTACCCCACAATTGTCCCCGCCCTCTTAAGTACTGGCAGAAAGTCTGCCAGTACTAAAATAAAAGGTTTTTAATTTTTTTTTTTTTTTTTTAGCATATTTACATGTGCTGTGGTGTAGCATCCCCCCTTAGCCCCCAACCTCCCTGATCCCCCCCAAAACAGCTCTCTAACCCTCCCCATGTGCCTTATTGGCGGCCATCTTGGGTACTGGCAGCTGTCTGCTATTATTTCACAGTCAAAAAAGTGTTGTTTTATTTAAATGTACACTACTGTTACACCAGATATGAGTGGTGGCACTGGGCAAGTGGGCACAGTATACGCTGTAAGCCTGACACACACGCTGGCAGAAAGGCAACTGCAATTAGATTACACAGGAAAAAAAAAAAAAAAAGCAGACTGATGTTCTAGCCCTAAAAAGGGCTTTTTGGGGTGCTGTCCTTACAGCAGAGATCAGATGAGTCCTTCAGGACTGTAGTGGACACTGAATACACTAGCCTAGCTATCCCTATTCCCTATTAAATCAACAGCAGCTATACTGTCCCTCCTCTCACTAAGAATCCAGCTTCCGAATGAATCTAAAATGAATGCTGTCCAGGAGGTGGGAGGGTCTGGGAGGGAGGGTCTGCTGCTGATTGGCTGCAATGTATCTTCTGACTGTGAGGTACAGGGTCAAAGTTTACTCAATGATGAGGAATAGGGGGCAGACCGAACATTGCATATGTTCGCCGTCCGCAGCGAACGCGAACATGCTATGTTCACCGGGAACTATTCGCCGGCGAACTATTCGCCACATCACTAATTTTAACTAGGTAGCTATTAAATAGTAAATAACTATTTAATAGCTATCGTACCTAGTTAAAATAAATACAAAGTTGCCTGTAAAATAAATATAAATCCTAAAATAGCTACAATATAATTATTTGTTATATTGTAGCTATAATAGGGTTTATTTTACAGGTAATATTTAGCTTTAAATAGCAATACTTTATTTAATAAGAGTTAATTTATTTCGTTAATAATTGTAGGTAGGTGGCGGCAATGTTAGGGAGGGCAGATTAGGGGTTAATACTATTTATTCTAGTGTTTGCGAGGCGGGAGTGCGGCGGTTTAGGGGTTAATACATTTATTATAATAGCAGCGAAGTCCGGTCAGCAGATTAGGGGTTAATAAGTGTAGTTAGGTAGCGGCGACATTAGGGGGGGCAGATTAGGGGTTAATAAATATTATGTAGGTCTCGGCGATGTTAGGGGCAGCATAATAGGGGTTCATAGGGATAATGTAGGTGGTGGTGGTGTGCGGTCGGCCGATTAGGGGTTAAAAAAATCTATTATAGTGGCTGCGATGTGGGGGGGCCTGGGTTTAGGGGTACATAGGTAGGTTATGGGTGTTAGTGTACTTTAGAGCACAGTAGTTAAGAGCTTTATGAACCGGTGTTAGCCCAGAAAGCTCCTAACTATTGACTTTTTTCTGCGGATGGAGTCTTGTCGGTAGAGGCTCTACCGCTCACTTCAGCCAAGACTCTAAATACCAGAGTTTGGAAGATCCCATTGAAAAGATAGGATACGCAATTGGCGTAAGGGGATCTGCGGTATGGAAAAGTCGCATCTTGAAAGTGAGCGTTAGACCCTTTCCTGACTGACTCTAAATACCAGCGGGCGTTAAAAAGCAGCGTTAGGAGCCCATAACGTTGCTTTTGACGGCTAACGCCAAACTATAAATCTAGGCGTTAGTTTAATTATATATTCTGTGTTGTGTGATTATTTTATTCGGTTTATAATGCTGTCTAGCATTTAAAGTCTTCATTTCAAAGCTTTTAAAATAATGTTTTGGGTGTTGACAATGACAATTTTGAGAGGGGCCTGGAACCTATCTACCTCACTTCCTATTGACTTACATTATAAACTGGGTTTCAATTTACAACGGTTTCGATTTACAACCATTTCATCTGGAACCTAACCCGGCGTAAACTGAGGGCTACCTGTAATTTAAATACATCTAAATAAAAATTACTATAATTAACTAAATTATTCCTATTTAAAACTAAATACTTACCTATAAAATAAACCCTAAGCTAGCTATACTATAACTAATAGTTACATTGTAGCTAGCTTAGGGTTTATTTTATTTTACAGGCAAGTTTGTATTTATTTTAACTAGGTACAATAGTTATTAAATAGTTATTAACTATTTAATAACTACCTAGCTAAAATAAATACAAAAGTACATGTAAAATAAAACCTAGCCTAAGTTATAATGACACCTAACACTACACTATAATTAAATAAATTAACTAAATTAAATACAATTACCTAAATTAAATAAAATTAGCTAAAGTACAAAAATAAAAAACACTAAATTACAGATAATAAAAAACAAATTACAGATATTTAATTAACTAATTACACCTAATCTAATAGCCCTATCAAAATAAAAATCCCCCCAAAATAAAAAAAAACCCTAGCCTAAACTAAACTACCAATAGCCCTTAAAAGGACCTTTTGCGGGGCATTGCCCCAAATAAATCAGCTCTTTTACCTGTAAAAAAAAATACAAACAACCCCCCATCAGTAAAACCCACCACCCACACAACCCCCCCCCCCAAATAAAATACTATCTAAAAAACCTAAGCTCCCCATTGCCCTGAAAAGGGCATTTGGATGGGCATTGCCCTTAAAAGGGCAGTTAGCTCTATTGCAGGCCCAAACCCTAACCTAAAAATAAAACCCACCCAATACACCCTTAAAAAAAACTAACACTAACCCCCTGAAGATCGACTTACAGTTCTGAAGACCCGACATCCATCCTCAAGGAAGCGGCAGAAGTCTTCATCCAACCGGGCCGAAGTCCTCAACGAACCCAGGAGAAATCTTCATCCAAGCCGGGCAAAGTGGTCCTCTAGACGGGCAGAAGTCTTCATCCAGACGGCATTTTCTTCTTCATCCATCCGACGTGGAGCGGCTTCATCTTCTATCAGCCAATCGGAAATAAGGTAGAAAAAGTTCAATCCTATTGGCTGATCCAATCATGGGGAAATCGTGCACGTAAGGAGCAAAATTTTGCTCAACGCTCACTT
This sequence comes from Bombina bombina, assembly GCF_027579735.1. Lineage (NCBI taxonomy): Eukaryota > Metazoa > Chordata > Amphibia > Anura > Bombinatoridae > Bombina > Bombina bombina. Next base: position 762,591,759 of record NC_069501.1, read on the forward strand.
CTTGCCTTTTAACGCCGGGTTTGTAAAAACCCATAATACCAACGCTGTAGGTAAGTGAGCGGTGAGAGAAAACTACTTGTTAGCACCGCACAGCTCAAAACGAAAAACTCGTAATCTAGCCGTTAGTCTTGTAAACGTAATGCCGGTACCCTCGAGGAACTTACATGTAGACTAAGAACTCTTAAAACTCGTTTAAAAACAAATAGCTCTCTGTCTCTTATTTCCTAATATGAGACTACATTGACACAGGTTAGGGACTTATAAATAGCTAGCAAGTCCAGCAAACTTTAGACACATTTAAACAGCTCTTTACTATAAAAGTAACAAAGCTGACACACTCCTAGCCACCAAACATAGAGATTGGACAGCCCAACATAGAGTGGCCTCCATTAAAATTGGAAAGAACATAGTTTATTCCCCGAAAGAAATAGGTGAAGCTTTTCGGCAATCTTACGTTTCCCTATACAATCTAGAGAATTCACGGAAAACACAACTAGCCTCTGCTACAGCTACAAGAACCTTCCTCTGCAATTTTAAACTAACTTGAGTACTGAACAAGCTGATTCAATGCAGTACCCTATTACTAATATATTATTACAGATAATAATAAAACAGCTTACATTGGGTATATATCGCCAGGCTGTGATGGATTTACTGACTGCTTTTACAAAACTTGCATGGATTTAATTAGCCCACTCCTACTTAAAATATTTAATCAGGTGACTACATCTGGAGTGTTCCCTAAAGAGTTCCTAAAAGCCACTATGGTTACTATCCTGAAACCAGGGAAGGACCCAAAGTCTTGTGGTAGCTACAGAACTATCTCACTTATTAACATTAATACAAAACTATACTCCAAACTGTTGGTGAATAGGTTAGCTAAAATAATTCCTAACCTGATATATGGAAATCAGGTAACTTCATATGCTAACCAAAGCTAGAGGTTGAGGTACTCCCTTTCTCATCCTGTTGTTGGGCACCAAAAAGATGTTTGACAGGGTGAGATGGGAGTACTTAAAGGGACAGTCTAGTCAAAATTAAACTTTCATGATTCAGATAGGGCATGTAATTTTAAACAACTTTCCAATTTACTTCTATTATCTAATTTGCTCAATTCTTTAGATATCCTTTGTTGAAGAAATAGCATTGCACATGTGTGAGCCAATCACACAAGACCTCTATGTGCAGCAACCAATCAGCAGCTACTGAGCATATCTAGATATGCTTTTCAGCAAGTGATATCAAGAGAATGAAGCAAATTAGATAATAGAAGTAAATTAGAAAGTTGTTTAAAATGACATGCACTTTCTAAATCACGAAAGAAAAATTTTGGGTTTCATGTCCCTTTAAGGAAGGAGGATTATGAGTGTAGGTTTCCAGTCCATTAGCTATTGAATTTACAACTGCATGCCGTTTGTCGCCCCTTCTCTTTGCTATAGTAACTGAACCCCTAGCTCAGGCGATCAGATTAGATGATCAAATTACTGGCCTCTCCTTCAATGATACTCACCACAAAATAGCACTCTTCAAGGATGACATTACACTCCTCACTTCCCCATCAACATCTCCGCCACAAGTGTTCAATATCATTTACACCTTTGGATCTTAGCCTCTACAGCCTTTATATCAACAAAATGAAAGTCCTACATATAGGACTCCAAAAGACAGAATTAGATAACCTAATGAAGCTGTACCCTTTCCAATGGGCAGATGACTACTTTAAACACCTAGGCGTCTATCTTAGTCCTGATCTTTCCCAGGTCATCAATAAAAATTATGTAGATCGCTTACCTGAACTTCGCAACCTGCTTAGTTCATGGAAATTTTCTGAAATATCATGACAGGTCACAAAACTGTGATTAAAATGACATTTCTCCCCAAACTTACATATGTTTTCCGCTGCATTCCCATATCTGTCCACAGACTTCTACTCAATAAATTGCAAACTATGATATTGTCATATGTTTGTAAAGAGCGCGAACCCTGCATGTTGAGGCTCACGTTACAAAGACTTTTATATAAAGGGGGTCTGACCTTGCCAAATCTTATAATTTATCATGATGCAGCCAAACTGTCACATCTCATAAGATGGGGAGTGACTAGCACGTAGTACATATGGCAGGAAATAGAACAGGTTCTACTCCCGCATGGAGCACAATTTTCTGACATTCCATGGCCTCCGACAGTTGTAAAGACCTCAGAATCAGTCATCCTTTAATTCTGGGTACATTAACATTTTGGGACCATATTACCTCACCCCTCCCAAATACAGTTGATGAGTGCCATTCGAATAATTCCTGAGATGCATTTGAACGCATGGCCAGGCTCACATATAACCTACCTGGCAGACTTTTATGATAATAATAGATGGATGTCCTTCTCTGATGTAGTTTCTAAATACTCTATCCTGACATCACTACATTAGGTTAGGGAGTCTAGTCCTCTCATTGAGAACTGGTTAGAGAAAGCTAACTTTGTGGGAGGAGTGGTGGACAAGCGGAGACCATTCAGAGGTCCCTCTCTTTCTACTACTTCCTATTAATAGCTCTAAAATTAATAAACTGGGGCAACAGTTTGCCTGGGAAAGAGTTATAGGTAATTCAGTTAATTCCAGAGACTGGTTCAGGGAACTTGCATTTACTAAAAAAATCCTGCATTGCGCTACATTCAGGGAACTACACTACAAAATCACAGTGAGAGTGTTGGCACCTTGTCCCAACAACACTACATAGAATATATGAGACTGTCTCTCCCCACTGCTGGAGGGACTTTGGATTACCTGGCTTGACAGTTAATATTTGATGGGACTGCCTTAAAATAAAATCGTTGTGGGGTGGTTTTTAATTTGGCTACTGTCCTTCAGCTTTACACCCTTTTAAAATACGAGATGGGCCTCCTGCACTTGACACCCTCAAAATGGCAAAACCTAAAAATAATCCTACTAATTTATCTTCTGATGTGCACCAAATTGGCCATTAAGACGATGTGGTGTGATAAGGTTAAGGTGGTAGTGGATGTTGAGCTTAAGGTTTAGGTGGTGGGATTCCAGGAGGTAAGAGACTTATTGGTGTGTGATTTAGGATGTTATGCAGTGGATGTAGGTTGTTTTCCTTTACGTGCTTGTGCAGTCATTTCATACAAAGAGCTTTTGTGTATTGGGTGGGGGGAGGGATCACGTAAAGGCATTTATACATGCAAGGAGCTCTTGGGGGTTGACATTAGTGGAGTTAGCTTTAATCATTGTTAATGTTGTGGAGAACTTGGGTGCTAAGCTGGGGAGACGCAAATGTCAGAGTGCTACATATTGTCTTTGAAATCTAATGCATACAGAGTAATTTGAGTGCTTTGGATTACTGTGGCAGTGAGGGGATCAGAGGATGGCATTATCGTAGGCAGTGTTTTCTTTTTGCAGGTGCTGGCAAATAAATTTTAAGGGAGGTCACTGCTTTTAGACTTTAAGGAGTTACTATTATCCCACCCTTGCAATAATAAAAACTTGTACAGGTGGTTGTTTCATAACAGCTCTTATTCATACCAGCTATTTTAACCCAGGTCATAATCTTCCCTTTTTTATATTGATATATTTTGTTTCCACACTTCTACTCTTCAGCATATAATAAATGTATTTATTTTTTAATTAACTGCATTGCTAATAACTTTATCTAGCAATACCATGTTCAATCACTGTCTCAAAATGTATCTCCATTAGGCCCCTCATGTTAATCTGACTTATTTTAAGGTTTTAAAAAACCTTTCACATTATGACCACATCATATATATAGAGTCATGCTAGTATCCATTTCTTTAAAACCAGGGTTGTCCAAGGTTTATCTTTGCTGACTGGAGACAGTCAGATCAGATTTTTGGGAAATCCAGTAACTGCATTACCTACAGTATGCTGGCACAGGGATATCTTTGAATAGTCAAAACTAAAATGTACCTTAGTGCTTATACATTTTCAATATATATCATTTTTGCAATATGCTTATTATAATACAACTGTATTTTATTAGTAAAAAATGCTTCTAGTAAAATCTATCATCTCTATCAGAAAGATGTGGTATTATACATCTGTTTGTTTTATAGTTTATGCAATTACACTGCTCCATCAGTTCTTTGAGAAGGTTAAGTTTTTGAATATAGATGGTTGGGACACCCAGCATTGTTACATACGCCCTTAAACAGGGATAGCTTTCACCATATATATTTTGCTAATACAGACATATTGTGAAAATGCTTCTATTGAAAAATTACATTCATTCACGTTCATTTCAGTTTTGGCTATTATGTCCATTTAAAGTCCATGGGGCCTATCTATCAAGCTCCGAATGGAGCTTGAGGCCCTGTGTTTCTGGTGAGCCTGCAGAAACACAAAGACCGCTGCTCAATAACCTGTCCGCCTGCTCTAAGAAGGCGGACAGACATCGCCGGAAATCAACCCGATCGAGTACGATCAGGTTGATTGACACCCCCTGCTGGCGGCCCATTGCCCGCGAGTCTGCAGGGGGCGGCGTTGCACCAGCAGCTCTTATGAGCTGGTGCAATGCTGAATACGGCAAGCGTATTGCTCGCTGTATTCACCGAGGTCTGGCGGACCTGATCCGCACTGTCGGATCAGGTCCGCCAGACTTTCTTAAATAGGGGCCCATCTCTGCACTTTTTTGGGGGGAAAAGCTATTTATTTTTTTAAAGGAGCTTGTCCTGTCTTGTGTATTATCTGAGCTACTCCTGTCCCTAGATTGCTGAAGAGCCTTCTGAATATTGACTACAAAGGGGACGATTTATTAAGGGCCGAATGTACCTGTTTCCGCACAAGCTTTTAGGCTCGCTGGAAACAGGAGCTAAGAAGCAGCTGTCTTAAGACAGAGGTGGCGGGCAGCAATCAACCCGATCAAATACGATTGGGTTGATTGACACCCTCTGCTAGCAGCCGTGAATCTGCAGGGGGCGGCATTGCACAAGCAGTTCACCACTTCTATGCTCTGTTTCTGAGTGGGAAGTCGCAGGCTCACAGCAGCATAACCAGAGACACAGAACTATTCAGGGGCGGCATTCATTTTGGGAGAAGTGCATCTCTTCCCTAACTTCCTTCTCACTTATTGTACAATTGTGCATGTGCATTGGATGTTTGTAGGTAAGCAGGCTTAGTAAAGCAGACTTTATTTGAGAAGGAGAGTCCCTGATTCAGAGCTTTGTCCCACTGTCCCTCTAAGACAGTCATGTGTCTATATTTGCATAATTTCCCTTAGCCCCACCCATGGAGCAACCAGACATGCTCACAAACTGTCAGACACACCCACTGATCACCCAGACATACCCACAATTCTGCCCACTAATCAACCACCATCCCATACCTCCCAACATGGTATAATAATATAGTAATCAGTAATGTTAATACAGGGGTGTCATTTCATTCTTGGACCCAGGCAGCACAATATTCTTAGCCGGCCCTGTATGTGTACTGTTTATGTATGTATAGGTGCACATACATTTTTACACATAAACACATAAATACAGAAGTATACACATATATAGACATATCCAGACAAGTATACATACACATATATGGCATGGTTGTTGGTGCCAGACGGGCTGGTCTGAGTATTTCAAAAACTGCTGATCTACAGGGATTTTCATGCACAACCATCTCTAGGGTTCACAGAGGTTCACAGAGAATGGTCAGAAAAAGAGAAAATATCCAATTTTGTTGATGACAATGCCTTGTTGATGTCAGCGGTCAGAGAAGAATGGGCAGACTGGTACGAGATGATATAAAGGCAACAGTAACTCAAATAACCACTCATTACAATGAAGGTATGCATAATACCATCTCTGAATGCACAACAAGTCGAACCTTGAAGCAGATGGGCTACAGCAGCAGAAGACCACACCGGGTGCCACTCCTGTAAGCTAAGAACAGGAAACTGAAGCTACAATTCGCACAGGCTCACCACAATTGGACAATAGAAGATTGAAAAAAATGTTGCCCGGTCTTATGAATCTCGATTTCCGCGGTGACATTCAGATGGTAGGGTCAGAATTTGGCATAAACAACATGAAAGCATGGATCCATCCTGCTTTTTATCAATGGTTCAGACTGGTGGTGAAATGGTGTGGGGGTTATTTTTTTGGCACACTTTGGGCCCCTTAGTACCAATTGAGCATCGTTGAAACACCACGGCATACCTGAGTATTGTTGCTGACCATGTCCATCCCTTTATGAATACAGTGTACCCATCTTCTAATGGCTACTTCCAGCAGGATAATGCACTATGTCACAAAGCTCAAATCATCTCAAACTGGTTTCTTGAACATGACAATGAGTTCACTGCACTTCTATGACCTCCACAGGCACCAGATCTCAATCCAATAGAGCACCTTTGGGATGTAATTTAATGGGAGATTCACATCATGGATTTGCAGCTGACAAATCTGCAGCAACTGCGTGATGCTATCATGTCAATATGGACCAAAATGTCTGAGAAATGTTTCCAACACCTTGTTGAATCTATGCCATGAAGAATTAAGGCAGTTCTGAAGGCAAAAGGGGGTCTAACCCGGTACTAGCAAGGTGTACCTAATAAAGTGGCTGGTGAGTGTATATATTCAAAGCTCAAATAAAGCACACTCTCACTTTCATCTACATCTGCCAGGGTGTCAACGGTTCAAATATAGCAAAACAATGGAAGCAATCCCTGGTCCTTTTTCAGTTCTGTGATTTTTATTGATGTGACATTTCAGGGGGACACTCCCTTTCCTCAGCCTGTATGAGGAAGGGGAATGTGTCCCGAAACATCACATGTTTTGCTATATATATATATATATATATATATATATATATATCAAACAGCAACAATGGCACTCTCCAGTCTTTTTACTGTGTCAAGTTTTAATATGTGATGTTTCGGGTTTCCCCCTTTCTCAAACAGAAAAACATGGGGATTGAATATATTTATATATATATATATATATATATATATATATATATATATATATATATATATATATATATAAAAATATATATTCACACAGTATCTCACAAAAGTGAATACACCCCTCACATTTTTGTAAATATTTTATTATATCTTTTCATGTGACAACACTGAAGAAATGACACTTTGCTACAATGTATAGTAGTGAGTGTACAGCCTGTATAATAGTGTAAACTTGCTGTCCCCTCAAAATAACACACAGTCATTAATGTCTAAACTGTTGGTAACAAACAGTGAGTAATCCCCTAAGTGGAAATGTCCAAATTGGGCCCAATTAGACATTTTCACTTCCTGGTGTCATGTGACTCATTAGTGTTACAAGGTCTCAGGTGTGAATGGGGAGCAGGTGTGTTAAATTTGGTATTATCTCTTTTACACTCTCTCATACTGGTCACTGGAAGTTCAACATGGCACCTTATGGCAAAACAAATTATTGTTGCTCTACATAAAGATGGCCTAGACTATAAGAAGATTGCCAAGACCCTGAAACTAAGCTGCAGCATGGTGGGCAAGACCATACAGCGGTTTAACAGGACAGGTTCCCCTTAGAACAGGTCTCACCATGGTCGACCAAAGAAGTCGAGTGCGCATGCTCAGCATCATATCCAGAGGTTGACTTTGGGAAATTGACGTATGAGTGCTGCCAGCATTGCTGCAGAGGATGAAGGGGTGGGGATTCAGCCTGTCAGTGCTCAGAACATACTACGCACACTACATCAAATTGGTCTGCATGGCTGTTGTCCCAGAAGGAATCCTCTTCTAAAGATGATGCACAAGAAAGCCCGCAAACAGTTCCTGAAGACAAGCAGACTAAGAACATGGATTACTGGAATCATGTCCTGTGGTCCGATGAGACCAAGATAAACTTATTTGGTTCAGATGGTGTCAAGTGTGTGTGGCGGCAACCGGTTGAGGAGTACAAAGACAAGTGTGTCTTGCCTACAGTTAAGCATGGTGGTGGGAGTGTCATGGTCTGGGCCTGCCAGCACTGGGGAGCTACCATGAATGCCAACATGTACTGTGACATACTGAAGCAGAGCATGATCCTCTCCCTTCGGAGACTGGGCCACAGGGCAGTATTCCAACATGATAACGACCCCTACCTTGCTAAAGAAGCTGAGGGTAAAGGTGATGGACTGGCCAAGCATGTCTCCAGGTCTAAACCCTATTGAGCATCTGTGGGGCATCCTCAAATGGAAGGTGGGGAAGCGCAAGGTCTCTAACATCCACCAGCTCCATGAAGCTCTGGTGAACTCAATGATCAAGAGAGGCTTAAGGCAGTGCTGGAAAATAATGGTGGCCACACAAAATAGTGACACTTTGGGCCCAATTTGGACATTTCCATTTAGGGGTGTTCTCACTTTTGTTGCCAACAGTTTAGACATTAATGGCTGTGTGTTCAGTTATTTTGAGGGGGCAGCAAATTTATACTGTTATACAGGCTGTACCCTCATTACTTTACAAAGTGTCATTTATTCAGTGTTGTCACAGATATAATAAAATATTTACAAAAAAGGAAATTTATGCTTACCTGATAAATTTATTTCTTCTACGATATGACGAGTCCACAGATTTCATCCTTACTTGTGGGATTTATCCTCCTGCTAACAGGAAGTGGCAAAGAGCACCATAGAAGAGCTGTATATATAGCTCCTCCATTCCCTCCACCTCCAGTCATTTGACCAAAGTTAGGAAGAGAAAGGAAAAGCCAAGGGGCAGAGGTGACTGAAATTTAAAAAATATAATCTAAACCTGTCTTATAAATAACAGGGTGGGCCGTGGACTCATCATATCATAGAATAAATAAATTTATCAGGTAAGCATAAATTTCCTTTTCTTCTACAAGATATGGCGAGTCCACGGATTTCATCCTTACTTGTGGGATACAATACCAAAGCTACAGGACACGGATGAAAATGGAGGGACAAGACAGGGACCTAAATGGAAGGCACCACTGCTTGAAGAACCTTTCTCCTGAAACCAGCCTCAGAAGAAGCAAAAGTTTCACATTTGTAAAATTTGGAAAAAGTGTGAAGAGACGACCAAGTTGCAGCCTTGCAAATTTGTTCAACAGAAGCATCATTTTTAAATGCCCATGAGGAATTCACAGCCCTTGTAGAATGAGCCGTAATTCTTTCAGGAGACTGCTGTCCAGCAGTCTCATACGCCAGACGGATGATACTGTTCAGCCAAAAAGAAAGAGAGGTAGCCGTAGTTTTCTGACCCCTACGCTTTCCAGAAAAAACAATGAATAATGAAGATGATTGACGGAAATCCTTAGTCGCCTGCAAGTAAAACTTCAGGGCATGGACCACATCCAACGCTCCTTCTTAGAAGAAGGGTTAGGACATAATGAAGGAACAACAATTTCCTGATTAATATTCTTATTAGAAACAACCTTAGGAAGGAAACCAGGTTTGGTACGTAAAACCACCTTATCAGAATGGAAGATAAGAAAAGGCAAATCACATTGTAACGCTGAAAGCTCCGAGACTCTACGTGCAGAAGAAATAGCAACCAAAAACAAAACTTTACAAGATAACAACTTAATATCTATGGAATGCATGTGTTCAAACGGAACCCCTTGAAGAACATTAAGAACTAAATTCAAACTCCAGGGTGGAGCAATTGGTCTAAACACAGGCTTAATTCTGGTTAGAGCCTGACAAAAAAACTGAACGTCTGGAACATTTGCCTAACGTTTGTGTAGCAAAATTGATAAAACAGAAATTTGTCCCTTTAAGGAACTTGCTGATAACCCTTTCTCCAATCCTTCTTGGAGAAAAGACAGAATCCTGGGAATCCTAACTCTACTCCATGAGTAGCCCTTGGATTCACACCAAAAAAGATATTTACGCCATATCTTATAATAGATCTTTCTAGTGACAGGCTTACGTGCCTGAATCAAAGTATCAATGACCGAATCCGAGAAACCCCGCTTAGATAAAATCAAGCGTTCAATCTCCAAGCAGTCAGTTGCAGAGAAACTAGATTTGGGTGTTGGAAGGGTCCCTGAATGAGAAGGTCCTGCCTCAATGGAAGCTTCCATGGCGGCAGAGAGGACATGTCCACTAGATCTGCATACCAAGTCCTGCGAGACTACGCAGGCACGATTAGAATTACTGAAGCCCTTTCCTGTTTGATCCGAGCAATCACCCAAGGCAGGAGAGCAAACGGTGGAAACACATAAGCTAGGTTGAACGACCAAGGCACTGCCAAGGCATCTATCAGTTCGGCCTGAGGATTCCTTGACCTGGATCCGTATCTTGGAAGCTTGGCATTCTGACGAGATGCCATCAGATCCAACTCCGGTCTGCCCCACCTGAGGATCAGAGTTGCAAAACCTCCGGATGGAGCTCCCACTCCCCCAGATGAAACGTCTGTCTGCTTAAAAAGTCAGCTTCCCAGTTGTCCACTCCTGGGATATAGATTGCTGACAGATAACAAGAGTGGGATTCCGCCCACCGAATTATCTTGGATACTTCTGTCATCGCCAAGGAACTCCTTGTTCCTCCCTGATGACTGATGTAGGCCACAGTCAGGATGTTGTCCGACTGAAAGTGAATGAAGTTGATCGAAGCCAACTGAGGCCACGCCTGAAGTGCTTTGAATATTGCTCTCAAATGAAGAATTTTGATTGGAAGAAGTGACTCCGACTGAGTCCACACACCCTGAGCCTTCAGGGAATTCCAGACTGCACCCCAACCTAGAAGGCTGGCGTCCGTCGTCACTATCACCCATGAGGGTCTGTGAAAGCATGTCCCTTTGGACAGATGATCCTGAGACAACCACCAAAGAAGAGAGTCTCTGGTTTCCTGGTCCAGATCTATCTGAGGGCATAAATTTGCGTAATCTCCATTCAACTGTCCGAGCATGCACAGTTGCAGTGGTCTGAGATGAAATCGAGCAAACTGAATGATGTCCATTGCCGCCACCATCAATCCAATTACCTCCATGCACTGAGCCACTGATGGCTGAGGATTGGACTGAAGGGCTAGGCAAGTATTGAAAATCTTTGACTTTCTGACCTCCGTCAGAAAAATCTTCATGTATATAGAATCTATCAGAGTTCCCAAGAAGGGAACCCTTGTTTGTGGAATTAGTGAACTTTTTTCTAGATTCACTTTCCATCCGTGAGTTCTCAGAAAGGACAACACCGTGTCTGTATGAGATCTTGTCCGATGATAAGTCGACGCCTGGATCAGAATATCATCTATATTGCAGCCTGAGAACTGCCAGAAGGGACCCTAGGACCTTTGTGAAAATCCTGGGTGCTGTGGCCAACCCGAAGGGAAGAGCCACGAACTGAAAATGTTTGTCCAGGAAGGCAAACCTTAGGTACTGATGATGATCCCTGTGAATTGGAATATGAAGGTATGCATCCTTCAAGTCCATGGTAGTCAAGTATTGACCCTCCTGGATCATTGGTAAAATTGTTTGAATAGTCTCAATCTTGAAGGATGGGACTCTGAGAAACTCGTTTAAACTTTTGAGATCTAAAATGGATCTGAATGTTCCCTCTTTTTTGGGAACCACGAAAAGATTTGAGTAAAACCCATGTCCCTCTTCTAGTCTTGGAACGGGATGAATTACTCCCATAGTAGAGAGGTCTTTTACACAACATAAGAACGCCTCTCTTTTTATCTGGTCTACAGACAATCGTGAAAGAAGAAATCTCCCCCTTGGGAAATTTTTTTTTGAATTCCAGTTGATACCCATGGGTCACTATATCCAGAGCCCAGGGGTCCTGAACATCTCTTGCCCAAGCCTGGGCAAAGAGAGAAAGCCTGCCCCCTACTAGATCCGGTCCCAGATCAGGGGCCGCCCCTTCATGCTGTCTTGGTAGTAGCAGTGGGCTTCTTGGGTTGTTTACCCTTGTTCCAAGCCTGGTTGGGTCTCCAGATGGACTTGGTCTGAACAAAATTCCCTTCTTGTTTCATGGAAGAAGAGGAAGAAGAGGGTACTCCTTTAAAGTTCCGAAAGGAACGAAAATTATTTTGTTTACCTCTCATCTTAGCAGTTTTATCCTGAGGTAGAAGATGACCCTTACCTCCAGTAATGTGAGAAATGATTTCCTTCAACTCAGGCCCGAATAGGGTCTTACCCTTAAAAGGAATAGCCAAGAGCTTTGACTTAGATGACACATCAGCAGACCATGATTTTAACCATAACGCTCTACGCACTAAAATGGCAAATCCTGCATTCTTAGCCGCCAACTTAGCAATTTGAAAGGCGGCATCTGTGATAAAAGAATTAGCCAGCTTGAGAGCCTTAATTCTATCTAAAATATCCTCTAAAGCAGATTCAGTCTTAAGAGACTCTTCTAAGGCATCAAACCAGAAAGTCGCCGCAGTAGTAACTGGTACAATGCAGGCTGTCGGTTGTAAAAGGAAACTCTGATGAATAAATAACTTTTTTAGAAGACCCTCCAATTTCTTATCCATAGGGTCTTTGAAAGCACAGCTGTCCTCAATAGGAATAGTTGTACTCTTAGCCAGGGTAGATATAGCTCCCTCCACCTTAGGGACTGTCTGCCAAGAGTCCCGAACTGTGTCAGATATGGGATACATTTTCTTAAAATTAGGAGGAGGAGAGAACGGTATACCCGGTCTGTCCCATTCCCTCTTGATAATCTCCGAAATTCTCTTAGGAACTGGAAAAACATCAGTGTAAGCAGGTACCTCTAAGTATTTGTCCATTTTACACAATTTCTCTGGTGGTACCATAATAGAGTCACAGTCATCCAGAGTCGCTAAAACCTCCTGAAGTAACAGGCGGAGGTGTTCCAGCTTAAATTTAAAGAACATGACGTCCGAATCTGTCTGAGGTAACACACTTCTTGATTCCGAAAGTTCTCGCTCAGACAAAAGTTCCCTGACCCCCAACTCAGATCCCTGTGAGGGTACATCGGAAATAGCCAACAAAGCATCAGAGGACTCAGTATTCACATTGATTCCTGTCCTACTGCGTTTGCCCTGTAACACTGGTAACTTAGATAATACCTCTGTAAGGGTAGTTGACATAACTGCAGCTATGTCCTGCAGAGTAAATGAATTAGACGCGGTTGAGGAACTCGGCGTCGCTTGGGTGGGCGTTAAAGGTAGTGACACTTGGGGAGAATTTGGCCGCATATCCTGATTCTCTTCAGACTGAGAATCATCCTTAGGCACACTTTCTTTACATAAAATATGCTTCTTACATGGTAAGGCCCTTTCAGTACAATAGGTACACAAAGTAAGAGGGGGTTCCACAATGGCATCTAAACACATTGAACTTGAGGAAACTCCTTGTTCTTACATGTTAAACAAACTAGCAATAGCAACAATAGTCGTTTTTAACCTTATTTATTGACTCAAATTTTTTTAAAAAAATGTACTGCACCTTTAAATAATAAAAGCGCAAAATTTTTCTGTATCTTACAAAAAAATGATTTTTCAGCAATAAAACTATAATAAGCAGCTCAAATTAGCTAAATAATATTGCACAATTTGGTAGAAAATGCTAAATCATATTTTAAAGCGTCTTTATTTGTATAACCAAGTTTTAAAAACAATATCAGCCCCTGCACCTCGCCACAGCTCTGCTGTGGTACCTACCTGCCGCAAGGGTACTCAAGTCTGTGCCAATAACGATCCGTTGATTGAAAAAACTAACTTGGGCCCCACCGGAGCTAGGGCTTTGCTGCCTTATAGTGAATAGAAAACTGCGCGTCTGAGCATGTGAAATAGGCCCCGCCCACCATGGGCGTCTCATTAACCGTCCCCACAACTGCATGGGAAGAAGATTTAGTGAAGCCATGTGGTCCCCTAATGTATAGCCAAAGCGACTACCCAAACAGCCACCTTTCTAGGCCAAATATTAAAAAATAGAACAGTCTCTCAACCGCATCTCCCAGTGTCTAGCACATATTGACTCACATATAACATATAGCAATCAATATAAAAAACGGTAATTTCAGTACCACCATAAACCATATAGGTCTACTGCTTACCCCTTCCCCGGTAGGGAATAATGTCAGCCAGTTCTGATATAACAAGTCTCCTCAGAAGTAAAGGACTGAACATACCTCAATGCTGCTTGTAGAATGACACCGTTCTCCACACTGAAGATTTTTCTTGCACTACCTTCAGAAGCTCTGTGGGAACCAGAATGGATCTTAGATAATGTTTGCTAAAATCATCAACATCAGGGCATAAAATTATTGTCTCCATTCCTCTTGGGAATCCAGACTGACGATTTCTCCCTGAGGAAAATAGTACTCACTGGCATCATTTTAAAATAAAAAAATTCTTGATTGAAGAATCTAAAACTAACACTTCACTTTACCTCTTCCTATTACTAACACAGGCAAAGAGAATGACGGGGGGTGGAGGGAAGGGAGGAGCTATATATACAGCTCTGCTCTGGTGCTATTTGCCACTTCCTGTTAGCAGGAGGATAAATCCCACAAGTAAGGATGAAATCCATGGACTCGTCATATCTTTTAGAAGAAATGTTAGGGGTGTACTCACTTTTGTGAGATACTGTATATATATATATATATATATATAAATCAATGTAAATATTTGCATAGGAAAATAGCACATCTAGGCAAGATTTCCCGCTTGGAATCTTGCCTAGATGTGCTAATTTCCTATGCAAATATTTACATTGATTTAATTTTGAGACATGGAGGATTTCAGTTTTTTTATCTCCCCCCATTAATTTTAATGAATTTTGGTTATATATATATATATATATATATATATATATATATATATAGACAGGTAGAAGAAAGTGCACTCCAAAGGAATTATTTGTAAATCCACTTTATTTGTGAACGTTTTTGAGCCGAATTAGCTCGTCCTCAGACAAACAGAAAAACAACAATTGCATTTCCCACCACCAGGACTTAAATACCCAACAGCCGTTACGTGTACATTCTACACATTTGCCACGCCCCCTAATGGAGAAGTCAGCAGCTGTGTCAGCGTAATAATCTGCTAAACAACGTGTGTTAAAAACATCAAATACTTCAAACAGTGCAATACGATCAGAGCGCAATCACAAGACATACCAAAAGCATAATAAACACAATAAACAGATCAGCTGCTTAATACTATTGAAAGATAATGTGCCGTCATCGGTTACCAACTGGAGTGTTAACTATATTGCCGGGGAGAACAGGGAACACATAAATAGACTAATATAAACATGTAGGAAGAAGAGGCAGGCACTACTCGGGGGTTAAAAAGCAAACAATAATTTATTGACAGATATAAGCCTTACAAAAAAGAAATAGGCTTAAAAATAACACCAGCAGCAAGCAGGCAGATAGGTGGACACAGAGGGACAGACGTCCTGACGCGTTTCGTGCCCCCTAGTGGCGCTTAATCATAGGCTCATACCAAAAGCATAATAAACACAATAAACAGATCAGCTGCTTAATACTATTGAAAGATAATGTGCCGTCATCGGTTACCAACTGGAGTGTTAACTATATTGCCGGAGAGAACAGGGAACACATAAATAGACTAATATAAACATATGTTATAGAGCGGTACAGAATATTCTGATATAAATACCAAGTAAATATGTAATGCTACAGCAGATAATAATAAATTTATGTAAAGACCGAACACATTAGCTATCAGGAAGTGTGTCATAGTAACCATGACAACGGTAAACAGACAAGCCCAAAGCGTAATAGCGCTATGTATAGGAAACGGCTATATGAACATAATAATTAAGCTGTGGCAGTACATTAAGGGGGATGTAACCCTCGACAATATAGTAATGATTAGGCAAGACAAAACTTGTGGTTATGGGAAACATGCAAAAACACTACACCACAGTCATCATGACAACCACCAACAGTCAAACCGTATCGGTAAAATAGGGGGCAACAACGACCCAAACATTAGGGACAAGAGCAGGTGGCATGTCAACTGTGATGGTAACTAACATGTCAGTGGAAACAGAAGACAGTTGCAAAACTAGTCAGGTGTTCAATAAGGTGGCTTGACAATCTCATTGGCTAAATGGTATAGAACAATGTGCCAAATGAGGTATAAAGCATAAATACAGGTGAAGTAGCCAGTAGTGGAAAAACAAAATGTACTGATGACAATAATGGAACAGTACTAATCAAAATAGTGGTAATAATAATTATAATAATAATTACCAGGGCAATTAGCCAAATTAGAAAGCAAAATGCCAAAACTTTGTAATAATCAATTTCGATGTTGAATCAAATCGAAATAATCGTATTAGGGCACAAGTAGATTTGTTAAAGCCAAATCATAGATTGAATAGAAAGTGGCTCTCATTATTCTCCGCTAGTGGCCATCAGAGGAACACCTGCCAATCCAGGTAGGCATTAAGTCCCTTAGGTGTCACTGTGTCAAGCTTATGCCTCTTTTTGCAATAATAGATTGTTGCGGTCCCCACCTCGTGTCAGAGGGGGGACATGGTCTATTATGGTATATTTTTAGTCTGCTACGGTATGATGGTGTTCAGCAAAGTGCCATGCTACCGGCTGTTCAGAGGTCCCCTTCTTGAGGGCAGTACGGATGGCTGACCGATGGTTCGCCATCCTGGTCCTGAGGTCATCAGAGGTCTTGCCCACATAGTACAGACCACAGGTGCTGTTTAACAAGTACACAATGTAGGTCGTAGTACATGTAAGGCGAAACCTGTGTTTATATGTCTGTCGTCTGTGTGGGTGTGAGAAAGATGTCCCTGTAATTAATCCACCACAGGTGATGCAGCCAAGGCATCAGAATACACCCACCTTTTTTGCATTGAGCCAGATCAATTGTCTATAGGCTTCAATAGGGTCAGTCTTGACCAAGATGTCCCTCAGGGATCTTGCCCTTCTAAAGCCTAGTCTGGGTGTTGTTAATCCTGTAAAGGGTAGTGATCTATCAGACTTAACCAGTTCCCAGTGTTTCTCAAAGACTTTAGAGATAGAATTTTTATCGCCAGTAAAGGTGGTAACAAAGTCATCCGTGGGTCAGTCCTTGATGTCTGTAGTGTATCCAACTTCATAATTGAGGATCTCTGGTTCTCTATGAGGTCCTGGCGATAATCCCTCATAAGGAATCTCTGCGACATCTCATCCGATTGTTGGATTTTATTCTCCTCCTCAGAATTAATCCTTACCACCCTTAACATCTGTGATTTCGGTAATGATTTCTTGGTGGCCGGGGGATGACAGCTGGTGAAGTGGAGCAATGAGTTCCTATCTGTGGTCTTACGAAATAATGTGGAATGTAGTGAGCCATGTTTTTTATAGAGTCTAACATCCAAAAATCCACTTGACACTTGTCATAGTTCATCTTGAACTGGAACACTGGATTGACAATGTTTAGTTTTTCAAATCATTCGTTCAATTCTATTGATGACCCCGACCAGAAAAGTAACAGGTCATCTATATATCTTCGAAAGAAAATAATCTTTCCATCCTTGAAGAGATCAGTACAAAACTCCTCGAAGTATGCCATGTATAAATTGGCGTATGATGGGGCCACGCTGGACCCCATCACCATCCCGGTAAGTTGCAGATAGAATAGATTTTCAAATCGAAAATAATTTGTGGTTAGACACCACTCTAATAGGTGGAGTAAGATTTCAGGTGGTGGTCCTATGTACGGAGTCCTGGAGAGATGAAATTTTACTGCTCGTAGACCCTCCTGGTGGGGTATCACAGTGTACAAGCTTGTGACATCTAAGAGAAAAGCGTCTACAAATATAGCCAAAGGTTGTTGTATGGAGCCAATAGCCGAGACTATGGGCCGTCCAGGTGGATTGGTTAAATGTTTATGGATTTTAGGTAGCGTATAGAACACCGGCGTTCGTGGGAAGTCAGTGTTCATAAACTTGCTAGTGCCTTTGTCGATAAAACCTTGTTCCACCAACTGTGCAATATATTGGTCAATCTGTTTTTTGTAGATTGTAGTCGGATCTTGGTTCAGCGTTCTGTATGTGGAACTATCGTTGAGTTGTGACATCACCTCATCCCTATAGTCACTGTAATTTAAGAGAACAATTGCTCCTCCTTTATCGGCTTCGCGGACAATCAGTGTTTTGTTATTTTTCAATGTATTCAGAGCTCTCCACTCTTCCCTTGTAAAGTTATTGAAGGTATCCCAATGATGTTGTTGGATATTCTCATTCAAATCATCCAACATGATTCTAGTAAAGGTGTTAATGCTGGCATTAGTAAATTGCGGAGTATATGTTGACTTCTTCTTAAACGGACTTTGTGTGGACTCACTATCAGCAAATTTTTCTTTTAGTGTGAGTTGTCTTTGAAACTTCTTAACGTTAATAAAGAGGTCAAAAGGATCCGTAGTACATGTGGGTATGAAGGTGAGACCTTTATTTAAAATCTTATTTTCCACATCAGTTAGTATATGGTCGCTTAGATTCACCACTATGTTTTCAGGGCTCATTTTGGGGGCATGAGTGGTGGCTTTGCTTTTGTGCCCCCCTCTCCGGGTTTGGATCCTCTTCCTCCCCCATTTTTTGACCGTGTGATCACCCCAACTTGTTGAGGGATGGTGGGTGTCTGGCCACTTGGGATATCCCCATCAGAACCTGATCCAGAGGCGGAACTTTCAAGAGTTGTCAGATCTTTGGTTTTATGGTATCGTGTGCGGCGTTGGCGATTAGCATGTATTCTTTGCCTCTCTTGAGTCGAGAGTTGCCACCGATGAAAGCCTCTAGTTTCTTATTCTTAAAGTCAATAAGGTCTGATTCGTATCGGTCCACTTTGTCCTGTAATTGTTTAAGCCAGTCTTCACTCGTGTCAGTCTGTAGTCGGGTCAGGTTGAGAGTTTGATAAGTCATAATTTCTCCTTTAACCAGTGCTAGAAGTCTACTGACTTCCTGTATAACTAATAATAGTAGGTCGAGAGAGCATTTGTTTTCTATATTGCACCAGCATTCACAGAACGCTGGATTATTTCTCCCGATAGTAGGTACATTTTTTAATGTGGAACCCCCGCGGGATATATCCTTTCCTGTGGTACTCGGAAAGGTAGGTACCATGTAGTATGAGGTCTTTCTCCTTTTTTTTTATTTCAGGAGGTGTGTATAGATGAAGGATGGTTTGTCAAGGGTGGGTCATGTAGTTAGTCTCTCAAAGCGAATCAGGTCAGCGCCAGCTTGGGTAAATTGAAATACAGATGCCCCTGATATAGGTTCATCAGAATGTATTATCTCATCAGGGTCTGTATCTTGCACTGTGGTCATATCACACTGAGATGGCCAAAGACAGGTAGTCCAGGAAGTCAGTTGAGTAGATAATAGTTTGTTGGGTGCAACAAATAGAAATTATAGATTTGTAGACAAAGTGCACTCCAAACGTTTCAGTCAGCTGCCTTGGGTGCAACAAACAGTATGTGTAGACAGGTAGAAGAAAGTGCACTCCAAAGGACTTACTTGTAAATCCACTTTATTTGTGAACGTTTTCAAGCCGAACTAGCTCATCCTCAGACAAACAGAAAAACAACAATTGCATTTCCCACCACCAGGACTTAAATATCCAACAGCCGTTACGTGTACGTTCTACACATTTTCAACGCCCCCTAAAGGAGGAGTCAGTAGCTGTGTCAGCGTAATAATCTGCTAAACAACGTGTGTTAAAAACATCAAATACTTTAAACAGTGCAATACGATCAGAGTGCAATCACAAGACAAGACAACATTGAAATTGATTATTACAAAGTTTTCGCATTTTGCTTTCTAATTTGGCTAACTACCCTGGTAATTATTATTATAATTATTATTACCACTATTTCAATTAGTACTGTTCCATTATTGTCATCAGTACATTTTGTTTTTCCACTACTGGTTACTTCACCTGTATTTATGCTTTATACCTCATTTGGGCACATTGTTCTATACCATTTAGCCAATGAGATTGTCAAGCCACCTTATTGAACACCTGACTAGTTTTGCAACTGTCTTTTGTTTCCACTGACATGTTAGTTACGGTTTGACTGTTGGTGGTTGTCATGACAACTGTGGTGTAGTGTTTTTGTGTTTTTCCCATAACCACAAGTTTTGTCTTGCCTAATCATTTACTATATTGTTGAGGGTTACATCCCCCCTTAATGTACTGCCACAGTTTAATTATTATGTTCATATAGCCATTTCCTATACATAGCGCTATTACGCTTTGGGCTTGTCTGTTTACCGTTGTCATGGTTACTATGACACACTTCCTGATAGCTAATGTGTTCGGTCTTTACATAAATTTATTATTATCTGCTGTAGCATTACATATTTACTTGGTATTTATATCAGAATATTCTGTACCGCTCTATAACACATGTTTATATTAGTCTATTATGTGTTCCCTGGTCTCCCCAGCAATATAGTTAACACTCCAGTTGGTAACCGATGACGTCACATTATCTTTGAATAGTATTAAGCAGCTGATCTGTTTATTGTGTTTATTATGCTTTTGGTATGTCTTGTGATTGCGCTCTGATCGTATTGCACGTTTGGAGTGCACTTTGTCTACAAATATATATATATATATATATATATATATATATATATATATATATATATATATATATATACTAGGCGATAAGCCTGCCCAGTCTATTTAAAATTACTGAAAAAATAAACGAAACTATCAAAAAAAAAAAAAAAATGTAATCTAGTTCGCCTATAAAAATAAACCTCCCCCCAAAATAAAAACACCCCTAATCTAACAATAAACTACCAATAACCCTTAAAAGGGCTTTTTGTAGGGCATTGCCCTAAGTTAAACAGCTCTTTTACCTAAAGAAATTACAAAGTACCCCCTAAAAGTAATGCCCCGCACCCACACAACCCCCCAAAATAAAAAAACCTAAGTCTAAACAAACCTAAGCTAACTCTTTTGCTGACCATTAAAAAATAAACTAATCTAAAAGAAACCCCCCAAAAAATAAACAAACCCAGAAATAGGTGCTCACAGTTCCTGAAGTCCGGCGGTGAACGTCTTCTTCCAGACGGTGACATCTTCATCCGTCGGTCGTGGAACAGGACTGGCGTGTAGGATCCTTATGATGCAGCCAATGCAGAATACTAAATATTTAATGCAAGGTACCCCCATTTAGGTACCTTGCATTCCTATTGGCTGTATTTTTTTCCCATCAATTAGGAATGCAAGGATACCCCAATATAAATGGGGTATCTTGCATTCAATATTCAGTGTGCGGTGGTGAAGAGGATCCTCCATGCTGGAGGGCTCCGCGGCCAGCGTTCTTGCTCCACGGTCACCTCCACTTCGTGCTGCCTGGATGAAGATAGAAGAGGTCCCCTTGCTGGAAGAGGATGCTGCCGCCTGGAAGAAGACCTTCTCCGCCGGACTTCAGGAACATTTTAATTTTTTCGTAGTGTTATTTTTTTTTTTAAATTTGTAATTTAGATATTTTAATTGGTAGTATTTTTTATTTTTGAACTAAACATCTGTGTTCAGAAAAAAATGATTTTCTTGAACAGAGTAATAAACTTAAAAAGAGATTCAAAGATAGAGGGTACAAACCCCAATTAATCGATAAGATCTTAAATGAGACATATACCCTTAAGAGGGAAGAAACTTTGCTGCCCAAA
Source organism: Bombina bombina (assembly GCF_027579735.1). Lineage (NCBI taxonomy): Eukaryota > Metazoa > Chordata > Amphibia > Anura > Bombinatoridae > Bombina > Bombina bombina. The sequence continues at coordinate 762,613,346 of NC_069501.1, forward strand.
TTGAAGAACACACAGACAAAACAGCCTTTTTATCACCAAATATTCAACAGAATATCCGGAAATTTGTACTATTATTAAAAAATATTTTCCCATTCTGTATGGTGATAAAAAAATGAAAAAGGTGGTAGAGGATGGCTACAGGTGTGTGTTCTCAAGAAATCTAACAATTGGTAACATACTCTCCCCTAGCAACCTAAAATCATCTAACAATACAAGCTCTTGGTTATCTACTAATGGCACATTTTGGTGTGGTCATTTATGATGCAAGTCATGTGACTTCTTATCGGTGGGTAAAGATTTTTACTCATGTGTGACAGGGCAGACATTCCAAACAAAGGGTTGTATCATATGTTCCACCACATATGTTATCTATCTTAAGCAGAGACATAAGAACACGAATCAGAGAACATCTTGGGTACATACATATTGAAAAAAATGTTCAGCCCTCTCTAGACATTTTCTAGACATACATCAGCAGAACACTAACGGCTAGATTACGAGTTTTGTCGGTAAAGCTGTGCGGTGCTAAAGAGCATTTTATTCTCACTGCTCACCTACTGTCATGTGCACCTCCATTCCACCTTAAGCAGCTCTATCTAACTTTGCATACCACCTTTTAATTCAATTATTGACTTTACCTCCCCTTTATAGTCTGAATTTTCCCATGGTACCTTGCTGGTTTATTGAAGTTGTTTACCGAAGTAACTCAGCTCAACTTGTTTCCTTGTGTTTCCAAAGAAAGATCACTTGTCTTGTGTCTTTACACTCACTTGCAGTCAGCCTTAGATTCTCGCTGCCACAAGCCGTGACGTCACTCCGGCACTGAACCTCAGTTCCTCCTACCTCGCAACAACCAGTGAGACTCAAGACGGCTCAGCTGCTCACCCTGTCACGCATCAACGGCTCACAGTTGCACGCTCTCTCACTTACACAGCCCGGATCACAGGCTAGCACGCAGTACGGATTTCCTCCTTTGCCTTACTTCCGAATAAGGAACCGGCTGCAGTAAGCACTAAGTGTCCACCTACTAACAGCTGCAAGATTCAGGTTCCGTATGTTAAGAGGATAAGTCTGATATATATACAGTGTGCATAGCCTTTGTATATTGGTTTCACATAAGTGAATATTATACTTAATCCTTTGAGTCTGTCACTGTGCCGACTAACTGCTACAGACATAAACTGATAGCTCAGTATACATCATCCCGCTTATTGCTGTCTAGCTGCTATCTTCCACCTAACGCTACTGTGGTAAAGATGTAGGCACTAATTACTGTGATAAAACGTAAACTTCTCGCTCCTGCAGTTAACTCCTTAGTTACCTCTGTGGTTGTTTCTAACTACTTTTACATTGTTGTGCCTATTTTACTGCCCACTAATACTTCTCATATTACTGGGATAGAACTACCAGGCAACATTATATCAAGTGATTAAGAGTGTGTTTACTTACTAGCAGACAATCTTAATCACTTGTAACAAATAACATTTATAGATTAACTCTAGTGACTGAATGCTACAAACAGCAACTTACTGCTGAACCTTACATAATAAACCAGCCTTAAAAACAAAATGGAGCCTTCTGACGTGACCCCTCAACTACACAGCCTTAACCAGCGCCTAGACAATCTAACCCCAGGCATTCAGAGAGCTACAGGTTGAAAACCAGAGCCTCAAAGCCTGTTTGAGAGAAGTATTGTCAAACAGAAACACTGGAAATGACCATCAGGCTGAACCCCAGGTCTCTTATCCAGAGAAGTTTTCTGGAGATCGCTCCTCTTTCAGGCAGTTTAGAAATGCCTGCCTATTGTTATTTGACTTACGTCCTAGGACCTATACAACTGATAGAACCAAGGTGCTTACCATACTCTCCTACCTTAGGGGAGAACCCAGGGCCTGGGCAGACTCATTTTATGAGACCCAGGACCCTATATTGAATTCCTTAGATGCCTTCCTTAAGGCTCTGTCTACCCTCTATGACGACCCCTATCGTCAAGTAACTGCAGAGGGTAAACTCAGAAACCTGAAGCAGTTGAAAACACCAGTAGAGGTATATATCACCCGTTTCAAGATCTGGGCAAGAGACTCCCTCTGGAATGAGGTTTCCTAAAAAAACCAATATCGCCTTGGCCTAGCAGAAGAGATCAAAGACGAGCTCGCCAGGATTGGCATACCAGATCACCTAGAAGATTTGTAGGCTCTCATGATTACTATAGACCGTAGACTTAGGGAGAAGAGGCAAGAAAAAAAAACCTTCCACTGCTCTTGTACGCAGGGTACTTCCAACTCCTCCTAGTCCCAGTTCATCAGCTGAACAACCCATGGATATCAGTTTCCTAAGAGGACCCCTCACTCCACAAGAGAAGGCTAGACGCCGTACACTAAACCTCTGCATGTATTGCGCAGGGACTGATCATGCAGTTAAAGAATGTCCACTACTATTGAAACAGAAGTTGGGTAAGGTACATACTACAAAACACTGCTTACATACTAAAAGCACAACCACTGCATATCTTACCTTACCATTTACAGTGGGATCGACACAGGATAAACTGTAATGCCATGATCGACACCGGTGCATGTGCCAACTTTATTGATTTACATTTAGTTGAAGTTAGTAAAACCTTTTCTGTTTAAAAGCACACCTTGCCTCTTAAAGTCATTGATGGTACACACCCAGCACCAGGTCCTGTCTCTCAACAAACTATTCCTCTGCTTGTCACCTCTTCTTCTGGCCACTCTGAGACCATCACTTTCGATATCACCTCATCCCCAATATATCCTGTTGTTTTGGGTATTACTTGGCTCAAACAACACCAACCTACGGTTCATTGGGATACCCTCAAACTTTCTTTCTCTTCTGCGTACTGTACCGCCACCTGTTTTCCTAACTCTCAGTTGCTCACCACAACTGCTCCTGCTATCTCTACACAACATCTTGACTTCTCTGAGGTGTTCAATAAGACAGAGGCTGAGTCATTGCCTCCACATAGGCCCTATGATTGCCCCATAGACCTGCTTCCCGGAGCAACCATTCCCTATTACCATATTTACCCTCTTTCAAGACCCGAGCTACTTAATCTAAAAACCTACATTGGTGAGAATTTGAAAAAAGGGTTTATCCGACCTTCCACTTCCCTTGCCGGAGCCGGCATATTTTTTGTTAAGAACAAGGATGGGTCCCTACGCCCGATAATCGATTACCGGGAATTAAATAAGCGTCCTATAAAGAACAGGTACCCATTGCCTCTCATCCCAGAATTGATTGAGAGGTTAAGAAGAGGCACAACTATATTCACAAAACTGGATCTTAGGGGTGCCTACAACCTTGTTAGAATAAGGGCCGGAGACGAGTGGCTGACTGCATATAGGACCAGCTACGGTCTTTTCAAATATACTGTTATGCCATTCGGACTTTGCAACGCCCCGGCAACATTTCAGAATTTCATTAACGACATATTGAGAGACATCCTTGACACTTTTCTGGTGGTCTACCTTGATGACATCCTGATTCACTCTCCTACCTTTTCAGAACATGTCACACACATCAGGCTTGTGCTATCCAGGTTACAGACACACAGACTTTATGTTAAACTTGAGAAGTGTCTCTTTCATGTTAGTGAGGTGTCATTCTTGGGCTATCGCATTAGTAAGAGTAAGATAATGATGGAAGACAGTAAAATCACAGCCATCACCTCCTGGCCAAGACCGTCCAACCTAAAAGATGTCCAACGGTTTTTAGGCTTTGCAAACTTCTACCGACGCTTTATCCGGAATTTCGCAGCCATCACCAAACCACTCACTAATCTGACCAAGACCACAGCATCCTTTGTATGGACCTCCCAGGCACAAAAGGCCTTTGATCTTCTCAAATCACTTTTTTTCACATCTCCCGTCCTACATATACCCAATAGTAAGGCCCAGTTCGTCCTAGAGGTAGACGCATCAGAATACGCCATGGGCTCAGTACTGTCTCAGAAATCTTCTCCAAAGGACTCACTACATCCTGTATGTTACTTCTCCTGACTTCTGACACCAGCAGAATTAAACTATCCCGTCGGAGAAAAAAGAGCTATTTGCGATTAAGTCATCATTTGACCAGTGGAGACACTTACTGGAAGGAGCAGAACAACCCATAGTGATCTACACAGACCATAAGAATCTGCAATACCTCCAGAACAATCGTACTCTCTCCGCCCGTCAGCTCCGGTGGAGTCTCTACTTCTCTCGTTTCTCTTATACCATAACATATTGTCCAGGATCAAGAAACGGGAAGGCTGACGCCCTCTCCCGTAAGGATGTTAGACCCCATACAGCCTCACCCTTCTCAACTATAATTCCCAAATCTTACATTGTTGGCTTCATCTCCAAAGATTTTGCAGAACTAAAGACTCAACAGCAATTGGATACAACAAAAACCTCTTATTCACTCACACCTGATGATAACGAAATACTTTGTAACCGCTCCAGGTTTTATGTACCACCATCCATTGGGTATGTACAAGACTCTTGATCTCCTCCAAAGGTATTTCTGGTGGCCATCTATGAGACTCTCAGTAAAGAATTACGTCAAGTCATGCCCCACATGCCAGACCTGTAAACCCTCACATCAACTACCTTTGGGTTTACTCCAAAATCTACCCATACCTGAACACTCATGGACCAGTGTGTCCATGGATTTTATAGTTGATCTTCCAAAATCTGAAGGGAAGTCTGTCATCTTTGTTGTTCTAGATCTATTTTCAAGAATGGCCCATTTCGTTCCCACAGACTCACTCCCAACAGCACAAACAACTGCAGAATTATTCATCAAAGAGGTGGTTCGCCTACATGGTCTCCCAACATCTGTTCTCAGTGATAGTGATAGAGGGTCACAGTTCACCTCCAAATTCTGGAAATATCTATGCCAATCTCTTGCCATTGAGCAACATCTTACCAGCTCATACCACACGCAAATGAATGGTCTCTGCGAGAGAACCAATCAATGGTTGGAGCAATACTTAAGATGCTTTTGCTCCAACAGACATGACTCCTGGGCTTCCTTCCTCCCTCATGCGGGATTCGTCTACAATAACACAACTAACTCATCCACTGGATATTCTCCCTTTTACGTTAACTCTGGACTCCATCCACATTTCCATCCTTTACCTCCTACTCACACACCTTGTCCTCAGGTTAACGACCTTGTCAATTCCATCAAACAGACCTTTACAGTGATCCGAGATAACATCCAGCAAGCACAAGCTACCCAAAAACGCTTTTATGACCTCCGACATCGGCCTCATCCGGGTTATAAGGTTGGAGACTTGGTTTGGTTAGCCACCAGAAATCAAAGAATACCTACCCCATGTAGGAAATTTAACAAACTTTTCGTGGGGCCATTTCCGATTGTCGACATACGCAACCCTGTTACGGTTACTCTATAATTGCCTCCGACCTATCGCATCCATCCGACATTTCATGTCTCTCTCATCAAACCCTGTGATGCCTCTCGTCACCTGCCTCTCCCTACTTCAGCTTCCCCAATGCCGGATCCCGAATACGAGGTACATTCTGTGATAGACTCCAGACGCCATGGACAACTTCAGTACCTTTTCCATTGGGCAGGCTATGATTCCTCTGAGGATTCCTGGGAGCCAGCGACCAATCTTTCTGCACCCCGTCTGGTATCCCTGTTCCATAGAAGTCATCCTGATCGCCCCGCACCTTGATACCCTCTTGGGGTCAGTTTGGGGAGGGGATATGTCATGTGCACCTCCATTCCATCTTAAGCAGCTCTATCTATCTTCGCATACCACCTTTTAATTCAATTATTGACTTTACCTCCCCTTTATAGTCTGAATTTTCCCATGGTACCTTGCTGGTTTATTGAAGTTGTTTACCGAAGTAACTCAGCTCAACTTGTTCCCTTGTGTTTCCAGAGAAAGATCACTTGTCCTGTGTCTTTACACTCACTTGCAGTCAGCCTTAGATTCTCGCTGCCACAAGCGGTGACGTCACTCCGGCACTGAACCTCAGTTCCTCCTACCTCGCAACAACCAGTGAGACTCAAGACGGCTCAGCTGCTCACCCTGTCACGCATCAACGGCTCACAGCTGCACGCTCTCTCACTTACACAGCCCGGATCACAGGCTAGCACGCAGTACGGATTTCCTCCTTTGCCGTACTACCGAATAAGGAACCGGCTGCAGTAAGCACTAAGTGTCCACCTACCAACAGCTGCAAGATTCAGGTTCCGTATGTTAAGAGGATAAGTCTGATATATATACAGTGTGCATAGCCTTTGTATATTGGTTTCACATAAGTGAATATTATACTTAATCCTTTGAGTCTGTCACTGTGCCGACTAACTGCTACACACATAAACTGATAGCTCAGTATACATCATCCCGCTTATTGCTGTCTAGCTGCTATCCTCCACCTAACGCTACTGTGGTAAAGACGTAGGAACTAATTACTGTGATAAAACTTAAACTCCTCGCTCCTGCAGTTAACTCCTTAGTTACCTCTGTGGTTGTTTCTAACTACTTTTACATTGTTGTGCCTATTTTACTGCCCACTAATACTTCTCATATTACTGGGATAGAACTACCAGGCAACATTATATCAAGTGAATAAGCGTGTGTTTACTTACTAGCAGACAATCTTAATCACTTGTAACAAATAACATTTATAGATTAACTCTAGTGACTGAATGCTACAAACAGCAACTTACTGCTGAACCTTACACCTACAGACAACGCTGGTATTACATTTTTTTACAAACCCGGATTAACCCCTAATCTGCCGCCTCCGACATCACCGACACCTACATTATATTATTAACCCCTAATCTGCCGCTCTGGACACCGCCGCCACCTACATTATATGTATGAACCCCTAATCTGCTGCCCCTAACATCACCGACACCTACATTATATTTATTAACTCCTAATCTGCCACCCCCAATGTCGCCGCAACCTACCTACACTTATTAACCCCTAATCTGCCGCCCCAACGTCACCGCCACTATAATAAAGTTATTAACCCCTAAACCTAAGTCTAACCCTAACACCCCCTAACTTAAATATAATTTAAATAAATAAGTACAAAACCCCCCACTAAATTACAGAAAATAATAAAATAATTACAATTTTTTAAAACAAATTACATCTAATTACATCTAATCTAATCCCCCTAATAAAATAAAAAAGCCCCCCAAAATAAAAAAGCCCTACCCTACACTAAATTACAAATAGCCCTTAAAAGGACCTTTTGCGGGGCATTGCCCCAAAGTAATCAGCTCTTTTACCTGTAAAAAAAAGTACAATACCCCCACAACATTAAAACCCACCACCCACACACCCAACCCTACTCTAAAACCCACCCAACCCCCCCTTAATAAAACCTAACACTAACCCCTTGAAGATCACCCTACCTTGAGAAGTCTTCACCCAACCTGACCGAAGTCCTCAATGAAGCTGGGCGAAGTGGTCTTCCAGACAGGCAGAAGTCTTCATCGAAGCCGGGCAGAAGAGGTCCTCCAGACGGGCAGAAGTCCTCATTCAGACGGCATCTTCTATCTTCATCCATCCGACGCGGAGCATCCTTCTTGGCCGATGACTAACGACAAATGAAGGTTCCTTTAAATGACGTCATCCAGGATGACGTCCCTTGAATTCCGATTGGCTGATAGAATTCTATCAGCCAATCGGAATTAAGGTAGGAAAAATCCTATTGGCTGATGCAATCAGCAAATAGGATTGAAGTTCAATCCTATTGGCTGATCCAATCAGCCAATAGGATTTTTCCTACCTTAATTCCAATTGGCTGATAGAATTCTATCAGCCAATCGGTATTCAAGGGACGCAAACTTGGATGACGTCATTTAAAGGAACCTTCATTCGTCGTTAGTCTTCGGCCAGGAAGGATGCTCCACGTCGGATGGCTTGAAGATGGAACCGCTCCGCGCCGGATGGATGAAGATAGAAGATGCCATCTGGATGAAGACTTCAGCCCGTCGGGAGGACCTCTTCTGCCCGGCTTCGATGAAGACTTCTGCCCGTCTGGAGGACCACTTCACCCGGCTTCGTTGAGGACTTCAGCCCGATTGGGTGATGACTTCTCAAGGTAGGGTGATCTTCAAGTGGTTAGTATTAGGTTTTATTAAGGGGGTATTGGGTGGGTTTTAGAGTAGGATTGGGTGTGTGGGTGGTGGGTTTTAATGTTGGGGGGGTATTGTACTTTTTTTACAGGTAAAAGAGATGATTACTTTGGGGAAATGCCCCGCAAAAAAGCCCTTTTAAGGGCTATTTGTAATTTAGTAGTATAGGATAGGATTTTTTATTTTGGGGGGCTTTTTTATTTTATTAGGGGGAGTAGATTAGGTGTAATTAGTCCTAAAAAATTGTAATTATTTTTGTAATAGCTTTATTATAGTGGTGGCGATGTCGGGGAGCAGCAGAATAAAGGTTAATAACTTTATTTTGGTGTCGGCGATGTCAGGGGGGGCGGATTAGCGGTGTTTAGACTAGGGGTTTATTTTAGGGTGTTAGGTTTAAATATAACATTATTTTCCCCATAGACATCAATGAGGTTGCATTACGGCGATCGCCATTCCGCACTTCAGGTGTTAGTTTATTTTCTAACACTCTCTCCCCATTGATGTCTATAGGGGAAAGCGTGCACAAGCACGTATTATCAGCCCTTGGCTTTTGTGCGGTATTGAGCTTAACGCCACCATATCACACGTTCAAGGAGGCTTTTCAGAAACTCGTAATTGCAGCACTATGGGGGGTGAAATAACACAACTTTTGTTGCGTTCGTTTTGCACCCTGTTTAACACAAAACTCATAATCTAGGTGTTTATTATTTCACAATGTGGGGGTTAGCGGTTTAGAGATACATGTTGCGTTAGGTGTTTGTTAATATTTTTGCGGGTGATTACTTTTTTTGTTAATACTTCGTGAAGGCGGTTAGGTGTTTTTTTTATTAATACTTCGTGCGGGCGGTTAGGTGTTTTTTGTAAAAACTTTGTGTGGGCGGTTAGGTGTTTGTTTCTTAATACTTTGTACGGGCGTTTATGGGGTTTTTTGTTAATACTTTGTGCGGGCGGTTAGTTTTTTTTATATTATTTTGTGCGGGTGGTTAGGTTTTTTTTTGTTAATATTACGTGCAGGTGTTTTTTTTGTTACTACTTCGTTTTCGGCGGTTAGGTTTTTTTGTTAATATTTCGTGCGGGCGGTTAGATTTTTTTTGTTAAATGCTTCATTTGGCTGTTTGACGAGTTACAAACAATTTTATAGTATAGCTATATATAGCTGTAGTTAGCATTAATGTTAGGAATAACAAATGACATTAAAATATGCATAGAGCTATTTATAGCTGTAGTTAGCATTAATGTTAGGAATAAAAAAAATGACATGAAAATATGCATAGAGCTATGACAGTACTATTTAATGCTGTGTGATAGTACAGTATATAGATTAATATAGGGCTTTTAGGATGACACAATTATTACAGAGATTGTGATCATATGAATTGTTACTAAACGAAAGTTGTGGCACACAGGTTTTATTGATGTTAGATGTTAAGAAGTTAAGTGATAGAGAAATATACATGTTGTTTTTCTATATTGTACCATTTTAAATCACTATTTTGGTGTTTTTAGTAAACACCGCAGCCGATTGCCATGACGACGGTCTGAGCATGCACATAAGTGCAGTCAGGACGCCGGGTGACTTCCGGTGCAGCGGCGAGGATAGTCGGTGAAGGGTATATTAATGAGTAGGTATGTATAATATTGTAAGGTCTGAGGATGGGGTTAAACCCCAGAAACGTCACTTTATGGAATAAAGCTTTGATTGCTATATTTATAAAAGACCTTGTGAGTGCTCTTTATTTTTGGACTTTGTATTTGCACCAGCATTGGATGCACCCCAAGCAGTTGTCTAACGAAGTGAGTGCAGAGTTCTTTTGGGACTTTATATATATATATATATATATATATATATATATATATATATATATATACACACACATACATACAGTCTTTGATTGTGCACTCTCACAAACAAAACAGAATTAAAGTACCAGGGTGCCAGAATGCAGCATTCAATCAAAGTAATAGATGGCCCTCACTGGATTTACGTGCAGAATCAAATCAATTCCTTTAATACATCATATGTGATGTTTCGGGTGAAGCTCTCATCTTTCATCTGAGGAAGAGGAGAGTTTTGGGGGGAAGCACTCCCCTTTCATCTGAGGAAGAGGAGAGTTTTGGGGGGAAGCACTCCCCTTTCATCTGAGGAAGGTGAGAGTTTCCCTAAATGTCACCTATGATGTATTAAAGGAATTGATTTGATTCTGCACGTAAATACAGTAATTGCCTATATAGGTTGCAGGAGATGATGATTTTTTAATTGCTGTTAGAAATTAATTTGATAACAGAAAAAAATTGGAAACTTGTATTATCTGTATGAATCACAAACAATTAATCACTAGAAATAATATATACTTCCCCATAAACAGATCTCAAATGCCAAATGTTTAACAATACCACTATTTATCTCTATCTATCTATCTATCTATCATCTATATTTCTATCTATCTATCTATCTATCTATCTATCTATCTATCGCTATAGTCAGCCCTTAGTTGCACATAGTGGAATTGTCGCGGTTTGGGAGTTCTGCTCCACTGTCCCTTTCTTTTCATATAAAGGTCCCGGTTTCCAAATGCTTACAACTCCACCACAGACCTTAATAGCTCTACCGGGAAAACAAAACAAAAAAAACCCACCAGCAAGTTGGCCCACAATTCCCTCACAGTTTGATTAGGTCTATCAATCCTGGAAGGCATAAAGCACTTTAGTGTAACTTTACAAGCTAGATGATATATCCATTCATTCTGTATTATTCCATATACGTCATGTACTTGAAATAATACACAATCCAAACATTGTAAACAAAATTGAAATGTCTGGATTTTCATTTATTTTTAATAGACAGATAGACAGACAGACAGACAGAAAGACAGACAGATATATATATATAAACAAACAAGTAAAATTAACTGTTTTGGCTAGAAAAAAAAAAGTATAGCATGTAGAAGCATTATGCATTTAAATGAAATCAATATCCTTTCTCTGTGCAGAAATTTGAAGCAAAAATGAATATGTATTGTTATAAGTGACTGTCAAATGACAATGGTGACTTTTCATTCTGTAATTATTTTAGTTTATGTTTAGTTGGGCTTGCTGCCCTCCTGAGTCTTGGCTGCTTGTTTTAGATTTCGTTATTCTACTTAAGCCAAGTTCCGTGCTGCCAGCAGTTGTTAGGATTGAATTGGCAAGCACAAGACGTTTATTGAAATCACTTTTTTTGGCAAGAACAATCTAATAGAAAGAAATCTTAAATGTCACTGGAAACTTTTTTGTTACTATACAAAAGTTCTGCCATGTTTTATTAAACCTTAACCAGAGATAAAGGTTTAACACTGAATGAAACCTGAGAAAAAGTCAGAGTAAAAAACCAACTAATTATTATGTATTAAAACCTAAAATATTAATGTAAAATTAAATTAAATATTTAATAGTTGAAGCAAATTTAAAGTATCAACATAATATTTATATACTGTGATACAAGTTTCACTTTAATACATATAATGGCTGTAATGTAGTAATCTTTGAGATATTTAAACGTAAAGTAATACAATCTGTCTTGTCCCAGCATTTTCCTTAGTAACTAAGGCCTAGATTATGAGTTTTGAGTTAGAAGCTATGAGGTGCTAACGAGCAGTTTACAAACCCGGCGTCAACTGCAAAAAAGTGAGCGTAGAGCAAAATTTAGCTCCACATCTCACCTCAATACCAGCGTTGCTTATGGTAGCAGTGAGCTAACACCTGCAAAAAAGCAGCATAAAGCTCCTAACGCAGCCCCATTGATTCCTATGGGAAAAATACATTTATGTCTACACCTAACACCCTAATATGAACCCAGAGTCTAAACACCCCTAATCTTACACTTATTAACCCCTAATCTGCTGCCCCAACATCGCCGACACCTACATTATATTTTTTACCCCTAATCTGCCGCTCCGGACACCGCCGCCACCTACATTATACTTATGAACCCCTAATCTACTGCCCCCAGCATCGCTGACACCTACATTAATATTTATTAACCCCTAATCTGCTGCCCCCAATGTCACCGCAACCTAACTACATTTATTAACCCCTAATCTGCCGCCCCCAACATCGCCGCCACTATAATAAAGTTTTTAACCCCTAAAACTAAGTCTAACTCTAGCCCTAACCCCCCTAACTTAAATATAATTTAAATAAATCTAAATAAAATTACTACAATTAACTAAATAATTCCTATTTAAAACTAAATACTTACCTATAAAATAAACCCTAAGCTAGCTACAATATAACTAATAGTTACATTGTAGCTAGCTAGCGCTTAGATTTAGAGTTTTGCGGCCAAAGGGGTGCGTTAGCTATGCATGCTTTTTTCTGGCCGCACCTTTTAAATACCGCTGGTATTTAGAGTTCACAGAATGGCTGCATTAGGCTCCAAAAACGGAGCGTAGAGCATATTTACCGCAACTTCAACTCTCGATACCAGCGGTGCTTACGGACGCGGCCAGCTTCAAAAACGTGCTCGTGCACGATTCCCCCATAGAAAACAATGGGGCTGTTTGAGCTGAAAAAAAACCTAACACCTGCAAAAAAGCAGCGTTCAGCTCCTAACGCAGACCCATTGTTTTCTATGGGGAAACACTTTCTACGTCTGCACCTAACACTCTAACATGTACCCCGAGTCTAAACACCCCTAACCTTACACTTATTAACCCCTAATCTGCCACCTCCGCTATCGCTGACCCCTGCATATTATTTTTAACCCCTAATCTGCCGCTCCGTACACCCCCGCCACCTACATTATCCCTATGTACCCCTAATCTGCTGCCCTAACATCGCCGACCCATATATTATATTTATTAACCCCTAATCTGCCGCCCCCAATGTCGCCTCCACCTAACTACACTTATTAACCCCTAATCTGCCGACCGGACCTGAGCGCTACTATAATAAATGTATTAACCCCTAATCCGCCTCACTTCCGCCTCAATAACCCTATAATAAATAGTATTAACCCCTAATCTGCCCTCCCTAACATTGCTGACACCTAACTTCAAGTATTAACCCCTAATCTGCCGACAGGAGCTCACCGCTACTCTAATAAATTTATTAACCCCTAAAGCTAAGTCTAACTTTAACTCTAACACCCCCCTAAATTAAATATAATTTAAATCTAACGAAATAAATTAACTCTTATTAAATAAATTATTCCTATTTAAAGCTAAATACTTACCTGTAAAATAAACCCTAATATAGCTACAATATAAATTATAATTATATTGTAGCTATTTTAGGATTAATATTTATTTTACAGGCAACTTTGTAATTATTTTAACCAGGTACAATAGATATTAAATAGTTAATAACTATTTAATAGTTACCTAGTTAAAATAATTACAAAATTACCTGTAAAATAAATCCTAACCTAAGTTACAATTAAACCTAACACTACACTATCAATAAATTAATTAAATAAACTACCTACAATTATCTACAATTAAACCTAACACTACACTATCAATAAATAAATTAAATACAATTCCTACAAATAAATACAATTAAATAAACTAACTAACGTACAAAAAATAAAAAAGAACTAAGTTACAAAAAATAAAAAAATATTTACAAACATTAGAAAAAAATTACAACAATTTTAAACTAATTACACCTACTCTAAGCCCCCTAATAAAATAACAAAGACCCCCAAAATAAAAAAATGCCCTACCCTATTCTAAATTACAAAAGTTCAAAGCTCTTTTACATTACCAGCCCTTAAAAGGACCTTTTGTGGGGCATGCCCCAAAGAATTCAGCTCTTTTGCCTGTAAAAAAAAACATACAATACCCCCCCCAACATTACAACCCACCACCCACATACCCCTAATCTAACCCAAACCCCCCTTAAATAAACCTAACACTAAGCCCCTGAAGATCTTCCTACCTTGTCTTCACCATGCCAGGTATCACCGATCGTTCCAGGCTCCGAAATCTTCATCCAAGCCCAAGCGGGGGCTAGACATCCATCATCCGGCGGCTGAAGGGGTCCAGAAGAGGCTCCAAAGTCTTCATCGTATCCGGGAAGAAGAGGCGATCCGGACCTGCAACCATCTTGATCCAAGCAGCATCTTCTATCTTCATCCGATGACGACCGGCTCCATCTTGAAAACCTCCACCGCGGACCCATCTTCTTCTTCCGACGACTTCCCGACGAATGACGGTTCCTTTAAGGGACGTCATCCAAGATGGCGTCCCTCGAATTCCGATTGGCTGATAGGATTCTATCAGCCAATCGGAATTAGGGTAGGAAAATTCTGATTGGCTGATGGAATCAGCCAATCAGAATCAAGTTCAATCCGATTGGCTGATTCAATCAGCCAATCAGATTGAGCTCGCATTCTATTGGCTGTTCCAATCAGCCAATAGAATGCAAGCTCAATCTGATTGGCTGATCGGATCAGCCAATCGGATTGAACTTGATTCTGATTGGCTGATTCCATCAGCCAATCAGAATTTTCCTACCTTAATTCCGATTGGCTGATAGAATCCTATCAGCCAATCGGAATTCGAGGGACGCCATCTTGGATGACGTCCCTTAAAGGAACCGTCATTCGTCGGGAAGTCGTCGGAAGAAGAAGATGGGTCCGCGGTGGAGGTCTTCAAGATGGAGCCGGTCTTCATCGGATGAAGATAGAAGATGCCGCTTGGATGAAGATGGTTGCCGGTCCGGATCGCCTCTTCTTCCCGGATAGGATGAAGACTTTGGAGTCTCTTCTGGACCTCTTCAGCCGCCAGATGATGGATGTCTAGCCCCCGCTTGGATGAAGATTTCGGAGCCTGGAACGATCGGTGATGCCTGGCATGGTGAAGACAAGGAAGGAAGATCTTCAGGGGCTTAGTGTTAGGTTTATTTAAGGGGGGTTTGGGTTAGATTAGGGGTATGTGGGTGGTGGGTTGTAATGTTGGGGGGGGTATGTTTTTTTTTACAGGCAAAAGAGCTGAATTCTTTGGGGCATGCCCAACAAAAGGTCCTTTTAAGGGCTGGTAAGGTAAAAGAGCTTTGAACTTTTGTAATTTAGAATAGGGTAGGGCATTTTTTTATTTTGGGGGTCTTTGTTATTTTATTAGGGGGCTTAGAGTAGGTGTAATTAGTTTAAAAATGTTGTAATTTTTTTCTAATGTTTGTAAATATTTTTTTATTTTTTGTAACTTAGCTCTTTTTTATTTTTTGTACTTTAGTTAGTTTATTTAATTGTATTTATTTGTTTACGAATTGTATTTAATTTATTTATTGATAGTGTAGTGTTAGGTTTAATTGTAGATAATTGTAGGTAGTTTATTTAATTTATTTATTGATAGTGTAGTGTTAGGTTTAATTGTAACTTAGGTTAGGATTTATTTTACAGGTAATTTTGTAATTATTTTAACTAGGTAACTATTAAATAGTTCTTAACTATTTAATAGCTATTGTACCTGGTTAAAATAATTACAAAGTTACCTGTAAAATAAATATTAATCCTAAAATAGCTACAATATAATAATAATTTATATTGTAGCTATATTAGGGTTTATTTTACAGGTAAGTATTTAGCTTTAAATAGGAATAATTTATTTAATAAGAGTTAATTTATTTCGTTAGAATAAAATTATATTTAATTTAGGGGGGTGTTAGGGTTCGGGTTAGAATTAGCTTTAGGGGTTAAAAAATGTATTAGAATAGCGGTGTGCTCCGGTCGGCAGATTAGGGGTTAATGTTTGAAGTTAGGTGTCGGCGATGTTAGGGAGGGCAGATTAGGGGTTAATACTATTTATTATAGGGTTATTGAGGCGGGAGTGAGGCGGATTAGGGGTTAATAACTTTATTATAGTAGCGGTGTGGTCCGCTCATCAGATTAGGGGTTAATAAGTGTAGGTAGGTGGCGGCAACATTGTGGGGGGCAGATTAGGGGTTAATAAATATAATATAGGGGTCGGCGGTGTTAGGGGCAGCAGATTAGGGGTACATAAGGATAACGTAGGTGGCGGCGCTTTGCAGTCGGCAGATTAGGGGTTAATTATTGTAGGTAGATGGCGGCGACGTTGTGGGGGGCAGATTAGAGGTTAATAAATATAATATAGGGCTCGGCGGTGTTAGGGGCAGCAGATTAGGGGTACATAAGTATAACGTAGGTGGCGGTCGGCAGATTAGGGGTTAAAAAAATGTAATAGAGTGGCGGCGATGTGGGGGGGCCTCGGTTTAGGGGTACATAGGTAGTTTATGGGTGTTAGTGTACTGTAGAGCACAGTAGTTAAGAGCTTTATGAACCGGCGTTAGCCCAAAAAGCTCTTAACTACTGACTTTTTTCTGCGGCTGGAGTTTGGTCGTTAGATTTCTAACGCTCACTTCAGCCACGACTCTAAATACCGGCGTTAGAAAGATCTCATTGAAAAGATAGGATACGCAATTGACGTAAGGGTGTCTGCGGTATGGAAAAGTCGCGGCTGGAAAGTGAGCGTTAGACCCTTTCCTGACTGACTCCAAATACCAGAGGGCGGTAAAAACCAGCGTTAGGACCCTCTAACGCTGGTTTTCACGGCTACCGCCCAACTCTAAATCTAGGCCTTAGGGTTTATTTTTATTTTACAGGCAACTTTGTATTTATTTTAACTAGGTACAATAGTTATTAAATAGTTATTAACTATTTAATAACTACCTAGTTAAAATAAAGACAAATTTACCTGTAAAATAAAACCTAACCTAAGTTACAATTACACCTAACACTACACTACAATTAATTATCTAAAGTACAAAAACAAACAAACACTAAATTACAGAAAATGATAAAGAAATTACAAGATGTTTAAACTAATTACACCTAATCTAATCCCCCTAACAACATAAAAAAGCCCCCCCAAAATAAAAAAAATCCCTACCCTACACTAAATTACAAATAGCCCTTAAAACGGCCTTTTGCGGGGCATTGCTCCAAAGTAATCAGCTCTTTTACCTGAAAAAAAAATTACAACCCCCCCAACATTAAAACCCACCACCCACACAACCAACCCTACTCTAAAACCCACCCAATCCCCCCTTAGAAAAACCTAACACTAACCCCTTGAAGATCACCTTACCGGGAGAAGTCTTCACCCAACTGGGCCGAAGTCCTCAACGAAGCCGGGAGAAGTCTTCATCCAAGCCGGGTGCAGTGGTCCTCCAGACGGGCAGAAGTCTTCATCCAGACGGCATCTTCTATCTTCATTCATCCGGCGTGGAGCGGGTCAATCTTCTACCTTAATACCCTTTGAAAATATAGGATACGCAATTGACGTAAGTGGATTTGTGGTATTTCCGAGTCTGACCAAAAAAGTGAGCGGTACACCTGTACCTGCAATGCTCGTAATACCAGCGGGCATTATAAAGCAGCGTTAGGACCGGCGAACACTGCTTTTTAAGGCTAATGCACAACTCGTAATCTAGCCATGTGTTTGTTTTGGCACATTGTGTCTTTTTTTCCTGCCGTGTTTATGGTCAGATTACAAGTGGTGTGTTATTTATTGCTCTTGCTTGTGTGCAAACACTGCTGAAAGGAAGCTTTTAAAGCAGGCCAGGTTAGCACTCATATTGCAAGTAAAATGTGTGCAAAAGCGAAACCAGATGCACTTTAACTTTAGAACTTTAGGACTTTGGATATCAGGACAAAATAAATTTTCAATCTTCAAATATTTTAATGGAGTCTGCATTAGACCAACTGCACTAAACCCAAAGGTAGTTATTAATATTTTACATTTCAATATTCTTCACATAGAGCAAAATGTTTTATTTTTATTTTTAAATATATATTTCAATATATTGTATACAGCTCTGGAAAAAAATAAGAGACCACTGCAAAATTATCAGATTCTCTGGCTTTACTATTTATAGGTATTTGTTTGAGTAAAATTAACATTTTTGTTTTATTCTATAAACTACTGACAACATTTCTTCCAAATTCCAAATAAAATTATTGTCATTTAGAGCATTTATTTGCAGAAAATAACAACTGTTCAAAAGAACAAAAAAGACGCAGTGTTTTCAGACCTCATAATGCAAAGAGAACAATTTCATAATCATTTTTAAACAACACACTAATAGTGATTTCGCAAACAGTTCGCCGGAGAAAAGTTCCCGGCGATCTTAGCTTGTTCGCGTTCGCCGCGGCGGGCGAACATATGCGATGTTCGATCCGCCCCCTATATGTCATCATTGAGGAAACTTTGACCCTGTATCTCACAGTCTGCAGACACATTTCAGCCAATCAGCAGCAGACACTCCCTCCCAGACCCTTCCAGCTCCTGGGCAGCAGCCATTTTAGATTCATTACGATCCTGCATTCTTAGTGAGAGGAGGGTTAGTGCTGCTGCGGGTCATTTTATAGGGAAATTGATAGCTAGGCTAGTGTATTCAGTGTCCACTACAGTCCTGAAGGACTCATCTAATCTCTGCTGTAAGGACAGCACACCAAAAAGCCCTTTTTAGGGCTAGAACTTCAGCCCAAAAAGCCCTTTTTAGGGCTAGAACTTCAGTCGTTTTTTTTTTTTTTTTGTAATCTAATTGCATTTGCCTGCCTGCCAGCCTGTGTGTGAGGCTCACAGCATATACTGTGATTAATTGCTCTGTGCCACCACTGATATCTGGTGTAACATTAGTGCAAATTTTAAAAAAACTACTTTTACATCAGTTTGCCAGTGTAATCTAATTTCATTTTCCATCAGGCCTGTGTGTCAGGCCCACGGCATATACTGTGATTAATTGCTTTGTGCCACCACTGATATCTGGTCACTGTAACATTAGTGTAAATTTTAAAAAAAAACTTTTACATCAGTTTGCTAGTGTAATCTAATTTCATTTTCCATTAGGCCTGTGTGTCAGGCTCACAGCATATACTGTGATTAATTGCTCTGTGCCACCACTGATATCTGGTGTAACATTAGTGTAAATTAAAAAAAAAAAAAACTTTTACATCAGTTTGCTAGTGTAATCTAATTTCATTTTCCATCAGGCCTGTGTGTCAGGCCCACAGCATATACTGTGATTAATTGCTTTGTGCCACCACTGATATCTGGTGTAACATTAGTGTAAATTAAAAAAAAAAAAACTTTTACATCAGTTTGCTAGTGTAATCTAATTTCATTCTCCATCAGGCCTGTGTGCCAGGCCCACAGCATATACTGTGATTAATTGCTCTGTGCCACCACTGATATCTGGTGTAACATTAGTGTAAATTTAAAAAAACAAAAACTTTTACATCAGTTTGCTAGTGTAATCTAATTTCATTTTCCATCAGTCCTGTGTGCCAGGCCCACAGCATATACTGTGATTAATTGCTCTGTGCCACCACTGATATCTGGTTTTGGTGTAACATTAATGTAAATATAAAAAAAAAAAAACTTTTACATCAGTTTGCTAGTGTAATCTAATTTCATTTTCCATCAGGCCTGTGTGTCAGGCCCACAGCATATACTGTGATTAATTGCTCTGTGCCACCACTGATATCTGGTGTAACATTAGTGTAAATTAAAAAAAAAAAACTTTTACATCAGTTTGCTAGTGTAATCTAACTTCATTTTCCATCAGGCCTGTGTGTCAGGCACACAGCATATACTGTGATTGATTGCTCTGTTTTCCACCACTCATATCTGGTGTAACATTAGTGTAAATTTTTTTATAAAAAACTTTTACATCAGTCTGCTAATGTAATCTAATTGCAGTTGCCAGGCCAGCCTGCCACTGCCAGCCTCAGTGCCACCACTCATATCTGGTGTAACATTAGTGTAAATTTTTTTAAATTTTTTTTTTTACATCAGTCTGCTAGTGTTATTTAATTTTAGTTGCCAGGCCAGCCTGCCACTAGTGCCAGCCTGTGTATAATTGCATCTATTGATCTATGTAATTCGTATCTATCAAATGTATATTGCATTTATTGATCTATGTATTCTATGTATCTATCTATCAAATCTATCTATCTCGTGGTTGTGCAAATGGACTGTTTGCGGTTGTTTGCGGTGCGTTACACGGGGAGTTTGGTCTGTCAAGCGGGCATAACCCTTACACTACCTGATCGATACATCATCATACCTGATGTTTTAAAGCACGTTATTCCAAACAATTTAGGAATGTTAGGTGATTTAGGCCCTTTATGGCTAAAAACCAGACTCTGCATCAACTATGTAATTTTCCGTGGGAGTTTTGCCATGGATCCCCCTCCGGCATGCCACAGTCCAGGTGTTAGTCCCCTTGAAACAACTTTTCCATCACTATTGTGGCCAGAAAGAGTCCCTGTGGGTTTTAAAGTTCGCCTGCCTATTGAAGTCAATGGCGGTTCGTCCGGTTCGCCGGTTCGCGAACAGTTGCGGAAGTTCGAGTCCGCCGTTCACGAACCGAAATTTTTAGGTTCGTGACATCACTACACACTAATAAGAACTTGTTCTCTTTGCATTATTCGAGGTCTGGAAACACTGCATCTTTTTTGTTCTTTTGACCAGTTGTTATTTTCTGAAAACAAATGCTCTAAATGACAATATTTCTATTTAGAATTTGGAAGAATTTATATAATAAAACAAAAAAATTTCATTTTACTAAAAAAAATACCTATAAATAGTAAAACCAATTAGAGAAATGACTAAAGTACTCCAATTCGATATACGAATGATCGTTTAATCTGTCTCTTTAATAAACTCACTAAGCTGATATAAATTAAACGTATTAATACAAAGATAGGTCAGCCTGAATATTCAAATAACTTCAGGCTGACAACGGTGGGGCCACAGTCCTATTAAACAAAACCTATTATGTACAGGAGGCATTATCCCAACTAGAAGATACTAGTATTAATAGGTTATTAAAAGGGAACCCCTTACCAGATATTCAAAAAGAAATTGCGACCATTTTGCAAAAAGCATTGGATGGTGGTATTATAGAAAAGAAGTTATTTGAATATCTATATGTTGCTGCCCCCAGAACTCCTGTCTTTTACACTGTCCCCAAAGTCCACAAGGACAAGCATAAGCCACAAGGGAGGCCTATAGTCTCCAGCGTTGAGTCTGTCTTTACTAATATCTCAAAATTTGTAGATAAGATCCTCCAACCTGAGGTTACAAAAATGTTGAGTTACTTGAAGGATACCAACAGTTTTTTGGAAAAAGCAAGAAACTTGGAATTTCCAAGTGACAAATACCTCTTGTTCACCATGGATGTGGGAAGTCTGTACACTTCCATTAAACACGAGACAGGCATTGCTGTCATAAGGAAGACATTACTGGTGAACAAGGGGTATAGTCAAGGTCAATCTAAATTTGTTGAGGACCTTTTAAGTTTGATTCTTTACTGGAATTATTTTATATTTTAGGATCGTTGGTATGTCCAGACCAAGGGGACGGCGATGGGCTCCAACATTGCCCCATCATATGCCAACCTCTTCATGTGTGAAATTGAGGAAAATATTGTCTATAAAAATGAATTGTTTAAACAATATGGAGCCATTTGGTGGAGATATATAGAAAATATATTTGGCATATGGTGGGGCAATGTGGAGTCCTTGGTACAATTTGTGGGGAGTTGAATTAAGAAGTAAGAGACCTCACATTTACGGTAAACCATAGTGAGGAGTGCATACCTTTTTTAGACACATTGGTTCTTAAGAAAGGCCATTATTTGGAATTTGACTTATACACAAAAGATACTGATAAAAATAGTATTTTTAAATATAACAGCTTCCACCCTAGATCACTAGTTAATTCATTGCCCATAAGCCAGTTTCTTAGAGTTAGAAGAATAGTGGATAATAAGGACAGACAAAATGAGAGATTTAGAGAAATGACTAAGACATTTACTGACAGGGGTTATCCTACAAAACTCTTAAATAATAGTATTGAGACATTAGATTAAACTAGAAATAAAAGCTCTAGAGATGAAGACAATAGGTTAGTCTTTGTAAGCCAATATAGTCCCCTTAGTGATAAAATATCAAACCTCATCAGAAAAAACTGGCATGTGCTTAAAGAATGCAATTCGGACATTAAACAGTTTCAGGAACCACCCCTCATGGCCCACAAGAGGGTAAAAAGCTTGAGGGATCATTTAATTCACACAGATATAGGGGCAGGCAAACAATATAAACAACTGATATTAGGGAAGAAAAACATGGGTACTTTCCCATGTCTTAACTGTATGAGCTGTAATTCAGTTATTAGAGGGGCTAATTTCCATCACCCACATAGTGGTAGAAGATTTGAGATTAAGGGTCACTACATATGTGAGACTACTCATGTTGTCTATTTAATTAAATGCCCGTGCTCTATGGTATACATAGGGGAAACAACACGCAAAGTAAGGGACCGCATGAGCCAGCGCAGGTCCAATATTAGGTGCAAAAATTCTGAAGCCCCGGTGTCAGGCCATTTTCTAGAAAAAGGGCACAGTATCAGCCAATTGAGATGGCAAATAATAGATCACATTCCCCAGAATAGGATGGGTATTAGTAGGGAGCGTCTCCTAAAACAGAAGGAAATGTGGTAGATGCATAAGATGGAAACTCTTTCCCCAAAAAAGCTCAACAGGGACTTTGACTTGTCTTGTCTGTTTTAATTGTATCATTAGGTATCTGTATGTTCTTTTTTTCCACAACAAAAAAGCTTTGATTATTCCACTAGCAACATCTTATCAAGTTTGATGCTTTCTACATTTTGTATATGTTTAATTAAATATGTAGGTTTTTATACTATTTTTCTATAGTTAAATATGTAGATATTGCTTAATATAATGATTATATATAAGCACCTACTCTCTGGAACACTCTCCCTCGTGCTGTCAGGCTTTGCCCTAATCTTTCTTCCTTTAAATCCTCCCTGAAGACTTTTCTGTTCAGGGAAGCCTACCACCCAACTCAATAATAAATTAATCTCACTTACCTAATATTTCCCTCATCTAACTCTGTATTAACATCCTTCTCAATCTTGCAGTCCTCACCTCCTGTTTCTTAACCTCCTACCCTTCTAGATTGTAAATTCCCACGGGAATAGGGCCCTCAATCCCTCCTGTATGTGTTTGTAAATTTTGTCCTGTATCTTACAAGTCTTGTATTGTTTTATTTAAATGAATGTATCCATGGACAGTGCTGCGGAATATGTTGGCGCTTAATAAATAAAGTATAATAATAATAATAATAATATTATGTAAATGTGTATGTTTACATTTGGCCACTAGAGGGAGCATCTCTCCAATTGTTGGAGATGAGGGCGTCAAAATAAGGGTATTTAAATGTGTATTTGGCCATTACAAACTATCAAGCATGAGTAAGGGGCTGTGACCCCGAAACGTCGCTATTCCTAAGTGTCAATATGTTACACTGGCGTTATCACTTGAAAATCACCATTATTTTATGATACTTAAAATGGAGGACTACTTTTCTATTAAATAGACATTGTTGTAACTAATAGTATCACTCTCTAAAAATGTTTGTCGTCTGAAACCTTGTAAACTTGTATTAACACACTGTATTCGCTATGAACTGACTGTATGTATTGTATTAATTAAATATTGCACTGTACCTTTAAAACTGTTTACTTTTGCAGTGGTCTCTCTCTCTCTCTCTCTCTCTCTCTCTCTCTCTCTCTATATATATATATATATATATATATATATATATATATACACACACAGACATTTATTACAGGTAGATAAGCGCAATCTATAAACTAAATTCACTTATTTATTTTAAATTCAATACACATCAGGGCATATAGTGCGCGGGGGGGGGGGGGATATATTTAGTAAAATAAAACGAAAAGAAAAGGTGGATAATAAAAACCCACAAGATTCCCTTTATCCAGCACCAAAGTATAGAAGGTTAATATCTAATACTATCTAATTCAAATAACAAGTATATGACACAGAAATAGCAACTAACCAATCCAAAGAGACACAGTCAAAGCATAATTGTAAAAGCACAACGTTAAAGGGACAGTCTAGTCCAAAACAAACTTTCATAATTCAGATAGGGCATGTAATATTGAACAATTTTCCAATTTACTTTTATCACCAATTTTGCTTTGTTCTCTTAGTAGTCTTAGTTGAAAGCGTAACCTAGGAGGTTCATATGCTAATTTCTTAGACCTTGAAGGCCGCCAATTAAGAATGCATTTTAACAGGTTTTTCACCACTAGAGGGTGTTAGTTCATGTTTTTCTTATAGATAACACTGTGCTCATGCACCTGGGAGCTATCACTGATTGGCTTAACTACAAGTCTGTCAAAAGAACTGAAATAAAGGGGCAGTTTGCAGAGGCTTAGATACAAGATAATAACAGAGGTAAAATATATATATAAATATAACTGTGTTGGTTATGCAAAACTGGGGAAAGGGTAAAAAAGGGATTATCTATCTTTTAAAACAATAACAATTCTGGTGTAGACTGTCCCTTTAAGTATTTTTATAACACTATAATTTATTGCCACCATATATAAGATTGGATGTGGGCCCACTTATCAGTTAAAGTATATATATATATATATATATACACAGTCCCAGAGAACTTCTTGTGAAGTGATAGATGTGCGGCGGACATGATACGCTATTTTCATAAACCGGCCCCTCAATGTGCAGTTTAGTCACTGCTCCTACCGTTATTGTAGTGAGTCTCACCAAACGTGGAATGCTGTAGCTATTGCACAGGATTTATTCTGCAGCTCCTCCCCATACCCGTTGTTCTGCCATTCTCACATAGGGTAATTTAATCCGCTCCTTTTTGTGCTTGGCGTGCTCTCAATTTTGCACGAGATCGTCTCTGCAGCTCCTATGTATTATGGAAGTTCCGCTATTATCCTCCGTAGTGTCTCCTACACTCCTGAGAGTGCCTGTGTCTCAACAACTATCAGATGATCAGGTGGAAGCTTACAAGGGGTCAGCTGTAACCCCTTCTCATTTCAAAAACTGGCGTCAATGTGTGTTTCACCCTCATTGGTGCTTGCTTTCAGGGATTCATTTGGCTTGGAATTGGCAGCAACTCAATGCATGTAGGCATCTAGAAGTGGTGAAGACGACTTACTGAAGTTCAAACCAAGCATCAGAATAGGGAAGAAAGGGGAATTAAGTTGTGTGGACAACAATGCCTTGTTGATGTCAGAGGTCAGAGGAGAATGGGTAGACTGGTTCGAGATGATAGAAAGGCAACAGTAACCACTCGTTACAACCAAGGTATGCAGAATACCATCTCTGAATGCACAACACATAGAATCTTGAAACAGATAAGCTACAGCAGCTGAAGACCACACCGGGTGCCACTACTGTTAGCTAGGAACAGGAAACTGAAGCTACAATTTGCACACCCTCATAAAAATTGGGCAATGGAAGATTGGAAAAACGTTGCCTGGTCTGATGAGTCTCGATTTCAGCTGCGACATTTAGATAGTATGGTCAGTATTTGGCATAAACAACATGAAAGCATGGATCCATCCTGCCTTGTATCAATGGTTCAGGCTGGAGGAGGCGGCATAATGATGTGAGGGATATTTTCTTGGCACACTTTGGGCCCCTTAGTACCAATTGAGCATCGTTTAAACGACACGTCGTACATGAGTATTGTTGCTGACCATGTCCATCCCTTTATGGCTACAGAGTACCTATCTTTTGATGGCTACTTCCAGCAGGATAATGCACCATGTCACAAAGCTCAAATAATCTCAAACTGGTTTCTTGAACATGACAATGAGTTCACTGTACTTCAATGGCCTCCACAGTCACTAGGTCTCAATCCAATAGAGCCCCTTTGGGATGTGGTGGAACAGGACATTTGCATCATGGATGTGCAGCCAACAAATCTGCAGCAATTTGCATGATGCTATCATGTCAATATGGACCAATATTTCCAACACCTTGTTGAATCTATGCCATGAAGAATTAAGTCAGTTCTGAAGGCAAAAGGGGGTCCAACCAGGTTCTAGCAAGGTGTACCTAATAAAGTGGACGGTGAGTGTATATATATTAATATATAAAGGTATAGATTTATACAGATATATATATATACATATATATATATATATATATATATATATATATATATATATATATATTTATATAGAAGAATATCTATTTAATAATACTAAGAACATTTTCTCCTATGTGAAAAACATTAGAATGTGAAATATTTACAGTGCATACATATTTAAACAAATTATTCAATATTAAAATTAATTAAAATTATTTTTCAAAATTTCAGGTATTTGAGTGTAAAGTGCTCAAAACTGTGTCTGTATATATATATATATATATATATATATATATATATATTTGTGTGAATATATATATTTATATACGTGTGTGTAGATATGTGTTTATGTTTGTATATACAGTATCTCACATAGGTGAGTACACCCCTCACATTTTTGTAAATATTTTATTATATCTTTTATGTGACAACACTGAAGAAATGATACTTTCCTACAATGTAAAGTAGTGAGTGTACAGCCTATATAACAGTGTAAATTTGCTGTCCCCTCAAAATAACTATACACACAGCCATTAATGTCTAAACCATTGGCAACAAAAATGAGTACACCCCTAATTGGAAATGTCCAAATTGGGCCCAAAGTTTCAATATTTTGTGTGGCCATCATTATTTTCCAGCACTGCTTTAACCCTCTTGGGCATGGAGTTCACCAGAGCTTCCCAGGTTGCTACTGGAGTCCTCTTCCACTTCTAAATGACAACATCACAGAGCTGGTGGATGTTAGAGACCTTGTGCTCCCCTACCTTTTATTTGAGGATGCCCTACAGATGCTCAATAGGGTTTAGGTATTGAAACATGCTTGGCCAGTCCATCACCTTTACCCTCATCTTCTTTAGCAAGGCAGTGGTCATCTTGGAGATGTGTTTGGGCTTGTTATCATGTTGGAATACTACCCTGTGGCCCAGTCTCCGAAGGGAGGGGATTATGCTCTGCTTCAGTATGTCACAGTACATGGTGGCATTCATGGTTTCCTCAATGGACTGTAGCTCTCCAGTGCCGGCAGCACTCATGCAGTCCCAGACCATGACACTCCCACCAACATGCTTGACTTTAGGTAAGACACGTTTTTGTACTCCTCACCTGGTTGCCACCACACATGCTTGACACCCTCTGAACCAGATAAGTTAATCTTGGTCTCATCGGACCACAGGACATGGTTCCAGTAATCCATGTCCTTAGT
The DNA here is from genome assembly GCF_027579735.1 of Bombina bombina. Taxonomy (NCBI): domain Eukaryota; kingdom Metazoa; phylum Chordata; class Amphibia; order Anura; family Bombinatoridae; genus Bombina; species Bombina bombina. Next base: position 762,640,660 of record NC_069501.1, read on the forward strand.
CTGCTTGTCTTCAGCAAACTGTTTGCAGTATTTCTTGTGCATCATCTTTAGAAGAGGCTTCCTTCTGGGATGACAGCCATGCAGACCAATTTGATGCAGTGTGTGGCGTATGGTCTGAGCACTGACAGACTGACCCCCAGATTAGGGGTATGTGGGTGGTGGGTTGTAATGTTGGGGGGGTATTGTATGTTTTTTTTTCAGGCAAAAGAGCTGATTTCTTTGGGGCATGCCCCGCAAAAGGCCCTTTTAAGGGCTGGTAAGGTAATAGAGCTGTTAACTTTTTATATTAGAATAGGGTAGGGCATTTTTTTTATTTTGGGGGGCTTTGTTATTTTTTTAGGGGGCTTAGAGTAGGTGTAATTAGTTTAAAATTCTTGTAATCTTTTTTTTTGTAATTTAGTGTTTTTTTTTTGTTGTAATTTAGTGTTTTTTTTTTTTTTGTAATTTAGTTTAGTTGATTTAATTGTAGGTAACTGTAGTTAATTTATTTAATTTATTTATTGCTAGTGTAGTGTTAGGTTTAATTGTAACTTAGGTTAGGATTTATTTTACAGGTAATTTTGTAATTATTTTAACTAGGTAGCTATTAAATAGTTAATAACTATTTAATAGCTATTGTACCTAGTTAAAATAAATACAAAGTTGCCTGTAAAATAAATATAAATCCTAAAATAGCTACAATATAATTATTCATTATATTGTAGCTATATTAGGGTTTATTTTACAGGTAAGTATTTAGCTTTAAATAGGATTAATTTATTTAATAAGAAATAATTTATTTTGTTAGATTAAAATTATATTTAATTTAGGGGGGTGTTAGGGTTTGGGTTAGACTAAGCTTTAGGCGTTAATACATTTATTAGAGTAGCGGCGAGGTCCGGTCGGCAGATTAGGGGTTAATACTTGAAGTTAGGTGTCGGCGATGTTAGGGAGGGCAGATTAGGGGTTAATACTATTTATTATAGGGTTTGCGAGGCGGGAGTGAGGCGGTTTAGGGGTTAATACATTAATTATAGTAGTGGCAAGGTCCGGTCGGCAGATTAGGGGTTAATAAGTGTAGGTAGGTAGCAGCGACGTTGGGGGGGGGCAGATTAGGGGTTAATAAATATTATGTAGATGTCGGAGGTGTTAGGGGCAGCAGATTAGGGGTACGTAGGGATAATGTAGGTGGCGGCGGTGTCCGGACGGCAGATTAGGGGTTAAAAATTTTTATTAGAGTGGCGGTGATGTGGGGGGACCTCGGTTTAGGGGTACATAGGTAGTTTATGGGTGTTAGTGTACTTTAGAGCACAGTAGTTAAGAGCTTGTCGTTAGAGTTCTAACACTCACTTCAGCCAAGACTCTAAATACCGGCGTTAGGAAGATCCCATTGAAAAGATAGGATACGCAATTGGCGTAAGGGGATCTGCGGTATGGAAAAGTCGCGGCTGGAAAGTGAGCGTTAGACCCTTTCCTGACTGACTCTAAATACCAGCGGGCAGTAAAAAGCAGCGTTAGGACCCCTTAACGCTGGTTTTGACGGCTAACACAGAACTCTAAATCTAGGCGTTAGAAAATCATTATATAACATAACTCTTTAAAAAAATGCAATAGATTTAGCTTATCACTCAAAAGCACAAATACCAGAAAAAAACCTGGCTTCCGTTTAAAGGGACAGTACACTGTAAAATTGTTTTTTAAATGACTTGTTATACCAGCGGCAAAATAATAAATGTATGGAAAATTGCATTTTCTGGTTTATTTGTGTATATAAAGTAGCTGGTTTTATGCTTTTAAACCACAGCCTTATACAATGTGTTGAGCTTATAGGTAATATCATATCTCATTATGTTATCACTTTGTATACACATACTTGTTTCCTTATCTTATATTTGTCAGTAAATCAAAGAACAATGGAAAATGATCACTTAACTATCCTGCACCCCACTGAGAGTGTAATTTCTTCTGCTGGCTTTGTTTACATAGGCTTATCAATAGTCTAGACTCCAGTACAGAAACTTTCAGTATAGATAGGGATACCATAGGCTAAATCAGCTATTTCAAATGCCAAAATAGGGGTAAAGGAGCTACTTGTAAACAATTTAACACTCTATCAGGTGAAATGGATAATTGGGAACAATTTAAAGAGGGGACATTGTTTGGGTAAACTGGCATTAAAAATGTGTAATTTGTTTTGTATTTAAGAGAGGGCATTTTAAAATGTGTTAGTTTTTTTTTTTAAATTAATATTCTGAAAGATATGACACTACCCATCAATAAAGTAGTGGGTGTTATGCCCATCAGCCTTTGAGCAGTCATCTCGTCTTAAAGCCCATGTGTACAAAGGCATGCAAAATAGTTTACCTTATATGGATACTAAACCCAATTTTTTCTTTTATGCTTCAACTAAAGCATGTCATTTTAAGCAACTTTCTAATTTACTACTATTATCAATTTTTCTTTGTTCTCGTTGTATCTTTATTAGAATTTTTGTTTCAGACCCTGGATAGCGCTTGCTGATTGGTGGCTGCATTTAGCCACCAATCAGCAAACGCAACCCAGGTTCTGAACCAAAGATGGTCCGGCTTGTAAGCTTACATTCCTGCTTTTTCAAATTAAGATACCAATAGAACAAATACAAATTGATAATAGGAGTAAATTAGACAGTTGCTTAAAATTGCATGCCCAATCAGAATCATGGAAGAAAAAATTGGGTCCAGTATCCCTTTAACGGTTTTTCATTATTTTTTTTAACCTATTTATATAGTGATCTTTCAAATCCATCAATGTTTACTGTCCCTCTAAAGGCAAATCAGAAGTAAAGTTTACATGCCAATCTCTGTTCAATATTACATTTTCAGCATGTTGAATGGAGAGCTGATGGGTAATGAGATACAGACTTATTATACTTGTCCTTAAAAAACTCTTCTTCTACACTTTTAAAAAATGTTTTCAGGTCTATTGTGTGTGTTTGCATGATAACTTCATTATCACCGTTGAATTTACATATTTTTAAGAATTATAATGAATATAATTATGAAATATTTTAAAGTGTTAAATCTAAACCTGACATAAGTTTAGTCTCTATGACACTAACTGATCTTTATAGGTTTCAGATGGTTTAAGATGTTTTTTTTATTTGATAGACAAGTAATTAGATTCAACTCAGGATTCATGCACTTACTTAGTCATGTGGCCTAAGGTCTTTATGATAGCAATCATCCCAGTGGCATTTCTCCATTCAGTATACTATGGAAGAGACTAGTACACTTTTTGAACTGTTTAGGTCCATAATGGGTAAAAGGAAATTTATGAAGTTAAATAGGGAATTGTGTTAAAATCAATTTTTACTTGAATGATCTGACTACCCTACTGTATCCTCCTTCTCATTGGGACAAGTCCAGGGTTCTATCTAGAATGACATGGACTAATAATTAATTTATGTCATGACAATATGTACATTGGTGTAGATGGTGAAATGTACACCATAGTGTGTGCAAATGCATCACCAGTAGGTGTGTGCCTAAAGACACTACAGTATCACTATACAGACTGGGTACAAGTTGCTAGACATCCTATTTTTTGTACATATAACTATATGTCAATGTCAGTGCTTTGCTTTTAATAAGTAGTTGCTTTATCAGCACTAATAACCTTGAGTAATTATGTACATCTCCTGTTTTAAAAATCTGTTTTAAGAAGGGATCTTGTGATTTGTTGCATTTGTGCATAACTTAGAACTAAGGTAGCTTTAAAATCAGTAATCTGGGGAATATCATGCAATTTGTTAAAGAAAACCAAAACAATGTCTAGACGTATCTAAACTAAGAGGGTGCCTCTACTTCTAAAAGTTAGTACAAGCAACTTGGTTAAAAATCCATAAATATATAATCCAGCTTTGGCAGGGAGAAACAGAAGAAGAGCAATTCAAGTGCAGTTTCAAGGAACAGTGTGTAAGGGGCTGAAATATAGTTGTATGTAAACTGCGGTGGATACAGCTGAGCAAAGCTGAGGCTGAAGTTACCCCTCCCAGTAGTGAGCGGAGGCGGTGAGCGGTTGTGGTGTCAATGAGCTGAGACACTGTGAATTTTCAGTATGAGTCTATAAGCACAAAAGAGTGTTATTATCTTTGTGAGTACAGTATACCTGTCTTCTTTTAGTGGGAGTGTGTATATTATACTGTTTTGATATATACAAGGAGCAGCATTTTCTTTGTACTTTGGTACACATGTATCAACTTACAATTTTGTTAAAGAGTATCAGTATGATAGATATGTGATTCAAACAATAAATAATTATGAAATTCCCCTGTCTCTGTCTTCGAAACGTTACAATAAATGTGTGTTTCTGAAGGAAAGACAAGTGAGTGCAAGTTCTTGTTACTGTTATATATATATATATATATATATATTTACACTTTGTTGCCCATCATTGTGCGACTTACTTCATTTGCTGTGCTAGGTTCTCTTTCGTGTCTGACAGCATGAGAATGAGGATCCCATTAGAAGCGCGCTCTCATGAGCCTTTTTTTTTCTTTTTTCTCTCTTGCTCTTCCCATGCCCCCCCCTGGTTTCCTCCACCCAAGGCATAATGATAATGATTCATATCTTAAACCATAATAATAAAAGATGAAGGCCCAGCTTAATTTGGCCTCCTGGAATGTCGGCAACATTTCATCACCCCAAAAACGGAAAAAAATAATATCCCAACTAAATCAAAATAAACCAGATATCATATTCCTTCCTTCAGGAGACCCATCTAAGGGAAGCCGAACTGGTCAAACTTAAAATGGGCTGGATAGGGAAAGTAGTGGGAACCCCATGTAAGAAGAGGAAAAAGGGTGTAGCACTTCTCTTTAACAGAAACCTACAATACAAAATGTTGGGGTTAGAGCTAGACTAAGAAGAAAGATGTATCATTTTACAAGTTATGGTGGAAGGTATACTTTTAAATTTATGTAATATATATGGTCCAAATAAACTGGATAAAGTATTTTGGGATAAATTACAGACAATACTTTTGCCCGTTTATTCTAAAAATCTTGTTATTGCTGGAGATTTTAACTTAGTAGCATATCTGACTTTAGATAGGCTTAAACCCTCTTTGAATAAAAACAGCAAACAAAAGTTTAATCTGCTTAATTTTTTTTAGCAAGTCATTACATATTAAGGATATTCAGCATTGCACCAGCAGCTAGCAAGAGCTGCTGGTGCAACATCGCCCCCTGCAGACTCGCGGCCAATGGGCCGCCAGTAGTCTGCAGGGGGCGAATTCCGACGATTCCTGTCCACCTGCTCAGAGCAGCTGGACAGGGTTATGGAGCAGCGGTCTTTGTGACCACTGCTTCATAACTGCTGTTTCTGGTGAGTCTGAAGACTCACCAGAAACACGGCCCTTCAAGCTCCACTCAAAGCTTGATAAATGGGCCTCCAAGTATGAAAGCGAAATGGGATAACTCAGGCAATTTATGTTATAAATGTAAAGCACCTAAAGCAGACTTGTTTTTAGGATTGTTCTAAGGTCAGGAACTTTTGGTACAAGATCCATTATTGGATAAACAATATTAACCGCACCCAGATGCAATTATCGGATAAACACATTTTTTTTATAAACGGCCAAAAAGAAGGCAAATACAAAAATATGCTTCAATTAAATGCTATAATAATGGTAGGTAGATTATTGATATTGAAATATTCTAAATTCAATAAGGTTCTCAGCTTGAATTTATCCATAAGCTCAAAATTCAGTTGATTATGGAGCAAATGGATACTTCAGTAAATACAGAAACACAAATTAAATTAAACACTTTCTTGCTAAATGGATGAATGTTATTATAAGTTTCCCTAAAAAACTTAAATTATAGCTATAGCAATAGAGTTGGCTATTGCAAAGTTTCGACACTTATACTGCGCTCTCACCTCACCACCTTTCTCCTTGACCCTATACCCTCACAGCTACTCCCCTCCCTCTCTGCTACCCTTACCCCTATACTTACACACATTTTCAACCTCTCCCTTCTCGAAAAACTAGTATATGCATGCCTATCCCATTTCCTTACGTTAAACTCCCTTCTTGACCCATTGCAGTCTGGATTTCGTCCCCATCACTCCACAGAGAAAGCTATTGTTAAGGTTACCAATGACCTACTTACAGCAAAATCAAAAGGCCACTTCTCTCTGCTCATCCTCCTTGATCTGTCTGCAGCCTTTGACACTGTTGACCACCCTCTCTTGATCCAAACCCTCCAATTCTTCCCGGTCTGTGACACAGCCCTTTTGTGGCTCTCTTCCTACCTGTCAAACTGTACCATTAGTGTAGTCTTCTCTGGGGCCTCCTCTGCCCCGTCACGACTTTCTGTCAGAGTACCACAAGGCTCTGTCCTCGGTCCCCTTCTCTTCTCAATCTACACGTCATCAGTAGGTTCCCTTCTAAAGTCCCATGGTTTCCAATATCATTTGTATGCCGACGACACCCAAATCTACTTCTCTGCACCAGACTTATCTCCTTCCTTGCTAACCTGTGTCACTAACTGTCTTTCCCACATCTCTTCCAGGATGTCCTCTCACTACCTCAAGCTAAATCTCTCCAAAACTGAGCTCCTCATTTTCCCCCCTTCTTCCAAAATCTCCACCCCCAATCTCTTTATAACTTTCAACAACTCCATCATTATCCCTACCCCGCATGCCCAATGTCTCGGGGTCACACTTGACTCAGATCTTTCTTTCACTCCTCACATTCAGTCCTTGGCTAAAACCTGCTGCTTCCACCTTAAAAACATCTCGAAAATTCGACACTTCCTTACACAAGACACAACTAAGATTTGAATCCACTCTCTCATTCTTTCCCGCCTTGATTACTGCAACTCTGTCCTCTCTGGTCTCCCCACCTGCTGCCTAGCTCCTTTACAATCCATAATAAATGCCTCTGCCAGACTCATCTTCCTTACACGTCACTCTTTATCTGCTGCACCTCTCTGCCAATCCCTTCACTGGCTTCCTCTTGCCTCTAGGATCAAACACAAAATTCTCACTCTGACATACATAGCCCTCAACTGCACTGCTCCCCCTATATCTCAGACCTTTTCTCCAGATACTCTCCCTCCCGTCCCCTTTGCTCTGCTCATGACCTCCTACTCTCCTCCTCTCTGGTTACCTCATCGCACTCCCATTTACAGGACTTTTCCAGACTGGCTCCCATCTTGTGGAACTCTCTGCCTCGCTCCACAAGACTCTCCCCTAGTTTTGAAAGCTTCAAGCGCTTCCTAAAGACTCTACTGTTCAGGGATGCTTACAACCTATGCTAACCTTACATTATACCAGTTCCACTCCTCCATCACTATCCCCTGAAACCCATTAGCATGTAAGCCTAAGAGTCCAGCTGTTTGTATATCACCTTCTTAAGAGCTGACTACAACAGTGCAACTCTTGGCAGGGCCCTCTACCCATTTGATCCCTATATTTGTTTTGTTGTACTCCCCCTTTGTTTATAGTGCTGCAGAATCTGTTGGCACTCTACAAATAACTGATAATAATAATAATTGCAAAAAATGAATTTCCAGATCTATAGGCAGGGGAACGGGGACGGCGTAGGGGTAGTGCTAGGGCAGCTCTCTTTTCCCCTTTTTTTTTTTATATGTTCAATGTTGACCATGTAAAAAGTTAGAAAATTTCCAATTTATGTGCAAAGAGTAAAAGGTTCTTTTTAATTTTAATGTGTCAAGCCTATCGAACAGCAGAGATTTTGCTTTATGTTTAACTACATAGATGCTTGTTAAGAAGAGAAATATTGTAAGGATATTTGTTATATATAATACTTGATCTTGGATGTTTCTTTTCTCGTTAACTTTTTTTTCACATCTGTTTTTTTTTTCTCTCTTTTTTCTTTCTTGGAAATGTATCATGAATTGGAGTATAAATAAACAAATAAAAAAATAAATAAAAAAAAAACAATACTGAAAAGTGCCTTTACATTATGTGTTAATATGTATATATACACATATAAACACATAAATATATATATATACATGTACAAAAAGATCAGCACTCACCAACAAATCCATCCACTCTGTACCCTGCTGAAAATGTATCCAAATAGGCAAACTTGTTGTTCAGGACACATTTGACACATTAAAGGTGGTTGTCATTACTCTTCATGCCTGTTCTTTCTTACTGCTCATATGGGATGTACACCAGGTCCTGAACAACAAGTTTGCCTTTATATATATAGATATATATATATATATATATATAAAACATGGAAGGGAACTACACTCCAAGACCAGATCAGGTACACATCCTGTGACTCAGTAACATCCAGCCCTGGGTGCTAAATAGCACTCCAAAAAAGCTGTGATGTCACCAGAGCCACAGGCAGTTAACCCCAGTCCGGAATGGGTGCAAGAAACAAGGGAGATTACAAATAAAAAGTAATACAACACATAGAAACACCCAGCACTCACCAGCTAGCTCACAGCTAAGATAAAATCACAACTGGAAAGGTTAGTCACCGCATCTGGCCAAATGGGAAAGCTCAGGCACCACGTCAAGGTCCTTTCCTTTATTTATTTATTTACACTTTGTTGCCCATCATTGTGTGACTTACTCCCTTAGCTGCGTTCGGTTCTCTGTCGTGTCTGACAGCATGAGAATGAGGATCCCATTAGAGCCTGTGGAAGCTTCCCTGCCATGCGAATGTGTGACCTCGCTGTAAAACAAGTGACTATTACTGAGTGGAGCGCAAATATCGCGCTTGCGTAAGCGCAATTCATAATCTGGCACTCAGTGTATCAAATTTGCTTTCTATATCCCTATGAATTGATTTCAGTAACTACTGTAATTCATATGATTCATTCTATAATTAATGGAAAATAATATAAAATTAGGAAAGCAATTCTTTATGTCAGGGTATTGCTGAGTGACATTATATAAGATATACATATATAGGCATTATATAGATAAATAATTAATGTATCTTAAAATATCAACCCTGGGTACAAATGTTTTGGAATGGTAAAGTACAGGTCTATTCAAACAGGCCTGAAACTACTTCCCAGACACAGACCTCCCCCTAGATATACTCAAATACACATGGATGTCTCAAAGAACAAAAGAAAATAAACATTTGTCCCAAAAGTGAAGGCAGGTCACTTCAAAGGGATCTTTATCATATGGCACTCTCAGGTTTGAACGACCATTTATGGAGTTTCCTGCCTAAAGAGTCAGTTCATCATAGACCTCCTGTAGTCAGAGAGACTGGAAGTCTGCAATTTGAGATACATTTCCAGGATGGACAGAAAGTGTAAATGTCTATCATCTAAGTGTTAATTATTCAATACTGAGTTGAATATACAAAACCCTAAACTCTCCCTCTGAGTTAAAAGTACGTTATCTAAGAAAGTCTTTTAAAACCGGTGTATTTTGAAAGCATATAAGATTAAAACTTTAAAACTTAAATATATGAATTGTATAATTATCAGATCTATTTAAAATACTCAGATTATATAAATAATATATATATTAGTCTGGGAGATATACCTTTATCCCTGATATACTATATTAGATAAGTGTTTGCTGTATTGAGTGGGTAGCTGTATTGATTAATGTAAAATATTTGACTGTATTTCAAAATAACATTACACACACACTAATTACAAGAAAACAGATCACAGGTGAGGATGGTTACCTTTAATAGCCATTCAAACCCCTTTGTGTCAACTTGTGTGCATGTTATGAGGCCAAAATCACCAGGGTATGTAAACTTTTTATCAGGGTCATTTGGATAGTTTCTGTTGTCATTATGATTTAAAAAGAGTAAACACAGTTGATTGATAATAAATGGCTTCAGCCAAACACTAACCATGAGTGAAAGAAAAGTTTTTGTGTTATCATTCATATTCTCTGAAAAATGGCCAAGAAATCATAAATTCTGCGAGGGTATGTAAACTTATGAGCACAACTGTATATATTCTAAGTGTACCCATGTTTAGTCTCAAAAATACGTTCTCAGTTATATTAGATGGGCCATATACTGAACAGATAGTTTATTAATGCTAGGAAATAATAAATATATTGAATATACATGTAACAAAAATATTCTTTACTGTAGTAGTAATTGCTAATGAAACTACATTCCGTTGTCTATTGTCCCCCGGTGTTCAATACGAGAATTGCAACCAAAGGGTATTTTAAATTGTCAGTGGATTAAAATTACCATATGCATTTCCAAGGGCCAATGAGAGATAAGCTCAGGCTTAAAGGGCATACCCAGAGAATTCCATTGGGTGATTTAGAAATGAAGGTGAGATTGGTCTCAGGCTAAAAGATTATGCAAAGAAGGGAAGAGAAAAAAAACAACACACTTTGATTTTGTGCCTGACTTTGAATAACTCTCTGTTGAAATACCACTGTGTTTTGTGATACCCTGTTTGCAAAAATACCTTCACGTATGACTTTGTAAAACTCTGAATGAAAAAGCTGAACTCTAATATTGGTTACGGGTAATGTATTAACCGTTGTTTTATATTTTTAATGTTTTAAATCAAAGGTATTCTATATCTATAGTTAAATTGTAGCTGTGATTTGTAAGTGTAATTTATAGTTATAATTTACATTTTAGAGACCTGTGTAGTCTATAAATAATCAAATCTAGCATTGAGCAATTTACGGTTAAGAAGAAAAATGTTGTATTTTATATTGATAAATTCATTTTTATTTATTGTGAAGAATTGCACATAAATTGGGTATTGTGTTGAACTGATAATTTTATAAAAATCTCTGGGTTTAAGTGAAGTATATTAGATTGTGTTGGGTTGAAAATAGTGAATTATATTTCCATCATTACCCCTACCCCGCATGCCCGATGTCTCGGGGTCACATTTTCTCAGATCTTTCCTTCACTCCTCACATTCAGTCCTTGGCTAAAGCCTGCCGCTTCCACCTTAAAAACATCTCTAAAATTAGACACTTCCTTACACAAGACACAACTAAGATTTGAATCCACTCTCTCATTCTTTCCCGCCTTGATTACTGCAACTCTGTCCTCTCTGGTCTCCCCACCTGCCGCCTAGCTCCTTTACAATCCTTAATGAATGCCTCTTCCAGACTCATCTTCCTTGCATGTCGCTCTTCCTTTGCTGCACCTCTCTGACAATCCCTTCACTGGCTTCCTCTTGCCTCTAGGATCAAACACAAAACTCTCACTCTGACATACAAAGCCCTCAACTGCACTGCTCCCCCCTACATCTCAGACCTTGTCTCCAGATACTCTCCCTCCCGTCCCCTTTGCTCTGCTCATGACCTCCTACTCTCCTCCTCTCTTGTCACCTCATCACACTCCCGTTTACAGGACTTCTCCAGACTGGCTCCCATCTTGTGGAACTCTCTGCCTCACTCCACAAGACTCTCTTCTAGTTTTAAAAGCTTCAAGTGCTCCCTAAAGACTCTACTGTTCAGGGATGCATACAACCTACACTAACCTTTCCTAATACCAGTTCCTCTCCTCCATTGCTATCCCCTGAACCCCCTTAGCATATAAGCCTAAAAGTCCAGCTGTTTGTAGATCACCTTCTTAAGAGCTGACTACAACAGTGCAACTCTTGGCAGGGCCCTCTACCCATTTGATCCCTATAATTGTTTTGCTGTACTCCCCCTTTGTTTTAAGCGCTGCGGAATCTGTTGGCGCTCTACAAATAACCGATAATAATAATAATAATAATACATTCCATTAGATTGTAAGAGTTAAGATAAGATTAATTGTGAGATTTGAACATAGGTGAGTACAATCGTGTTAAATAAATTATATATATTGAATTGGTTAAACTTCTGGCTATTTATACATTTTTCTAGTATAATTCTTGTGTGATATTTAATAAACAATTCATTTTGAGTTAATGTTAATTTATATAAATATTTAATCTATTCATGGGATAATAGACAATATCTACTGAATAGTAATTTAATCTAAATATCTTTATAGCCTGCTTTATGATCTAATATTGTATCAATCAATTGATAGATATAACTGGCCATAGGTGATAATCAATTACTACATAAATATTATCAATGTGTATATAAAAAATTACTGATCAGAATTTAGGAATATTTTATATTGAGATTAAATATTATTTTTTAATAATAATATTGTTGTCAAATTTATTAATGTTTCAATAGTTTTATTTTGGGGTACACTACAGAGATTTAACATCTTACTGGAGTGTATTGACAAAAATTCTGGTATATTAATTGGAGACATCACTGACAATAGTTTTATACTGCTATTAATTATTAACATTCATAATTACAATACGTAACACGTTGGGGGCAATTTCTGCTGATAAATACACCAACATTACTGGGGGACACTCCTGAGACGTTTTAACATTTTAAACAGATTTACTTAACCTTTTTAATTTTTAAAAACTATTCCCTTGAAATGATAGCAGAGAACAAATGATAACCCCTTAAGGACCGAGGATGTACGCCGTACATCCTCAAAAAAAATACACTTAACGACTGAGGATGTACGGCGTACGTCCTTGGTCTTGGAAAGTGGTGGAAGCGATCCTGATCGCTTCCAGCCACTTTCTTGTTATTGCAGTGATGCCTCAATATCGAGGCATTCTGCAATAACATTTTTTACCCCTCTGATGCAGAGAGAGCCACTCTGTGGCCCTCTCTGCACCGGACATCAATGGCCACAATCGTTGGTGGGTGGGAGCAGTTGTGGGAGGTGGGTGGGTGGCCATCGATGGCTTCTTTCAGTAAGAGGAGGGAGGGGTTGGAGTCGCCGGGGGCGTGCATGGACACGCGTGCACGGGGGACGGCGGGTGGGCACGTGCAAGGGGAGGGAGAGGGTGGGAACTGCTACACTACAGAAAAGTTTATATTAATAAGTGGGAGAAAAGGGGGAGGGAATGGATAAAAAAGAATCTAAGGGATCTGGGAGAGGGTGGGGGCTTGATCTTTGGGGGGGGAAGCTACACTACAGAAAAAAAAAAAATAAAGAAAAAAAAATCTATTTTATTCTAAAATGGGTACTAGCAGACAGCTGCCAGTACCCAGGATGGCTCCCAATAAGGTAGAGGGGGGAGGGTTAGAGAGCTGTTTTGGGGGGGATCAGGGAGGTTGGGGGCTAAGGGGGATCCTACACAGCAGCATATGTAAATATGCTAACAATAAAAAAATACCTTTTATTTATTACTTTCTGCCAGTACTTAAGATGGCGGGGACAATTGTAGGGTGTGGGAGGGAAGAGAGCTGTTTGGGAAGGATCAGGGGGTGTGATGTGTCAGATGGGAGGCTAATCTCTACACTAAAGCTAAAATGAACCCTGCAAGCTCCCTACAAGCTACCTAGTTAACCCCTTCACTGCTATCCATAATAAACATGAGATGCACAGCGGCAAATAGCGGCCTTCTAATTACCAAAAAGCAACGCCAAAGCCATATATGTCTGCTATTTCTGAACAAAGGGGATCCCAGATGCATTTACAACCATTTGTGCCATAATTGCACAAGCTGTTTGTAAATAATTTCAGTGAGAAACCTAAAATTGTGAAATATTTTAATTTTTTTTTAATTTGATCGCATTTGGCGATGAAATGGTGACATGAAATATACCAAGATGGGCCTAAATCAATACTTGGGGTTGTCTACTACACTACACTAAAGCTAAAATTAACCCTAGAAGCTCCCTACATGCTCCCTAATTAACCCCTTCACTGCTGGGCATAATACACGTGTGGTGCGCAGTGGCATTTAGCGGTCTTTTAATTACCAAAAAGCAACGCCAAAGCCATATATGTCTGCTATTTCTGAACAAAGGGGATCCCAGAGAAGCATTTACAACCATTTATGCCAAAATTGCACAAGTTGTTTGTAAATAATGTCAGTGAGAAACCTAAAGTTTGTGAAAAAATTTGTGAAAAAGTGAACAATTATTTTTATTTGATCGCATTTGGCTGTGAAATGGTGGCATGAAATATACTAAAATGGGCCTAGATCAATACTTTGGGATGTCTTCTAAAAAAATATATATACATGTCAAGGGATATTCAGGGATTCCTGAAAGATTTCAGTGTCCCAATGTGACTAGTGCTAATTTTGAAAAAAAAAAGTGGTTTGGAAATAGCAAAGTGCTACTTGTACTTATTGCCCTATTACTTGCAAAAAAGCAAAGAAGATGTAAACATTGGGTATTTCTAAACTCAGGACAAAATTTTGAAACTATTTAGCATGGGTGTTTTTTGGTAGTTGTAGATGTGTAACAGATTTTGGGGGTCAAAGTTAGAAAAAGTGTGTGTTTTTCCATTGTTTCCTAATATTTTAGAATTTTTTTTTTTTATAGTAAATTATAAGATATGATGACAATAATGGTATCTTTAGAAAGTCCATTTAATGGAGAGAAAAACGGTATATAATATGTGTGGGTACAGAAAATGAGTAAGAGGAGAATTACAGCTAAACACAAACACGGCAAAAATGTAAAAATAACCTTGGTCCCAAATGGACAGAAAATGGAAAAGTGCTGTGGTCATTAAGGGGTTAAGCAACGTTTTCCTACTGCCTCTGCACATAAAAGGCTGCCTTTTACCTAAGAACTGTTACATACATACAGAATTTCTAGCAATTTTTGTATTTTTTTTTAAAAGCAACATTATGAATGATTCAGTGTAGCTATATGAGTGCCATCAAATCTAAAGGGGTGATATAACTACAGTATTTTGGATGTAGAGCAGTTAATTTTTTTCTAAAATAAATTAAAATCATTTCATTTTTAATGAACCTAGGTACAGTTCTATAAAAAATGAATCAGCACCCCAGTTTCTCTTGCGTACAACTGCCAGCTGGTGGTGAATGATTTATTAACGTATTCACTTTCTAGAATGCCTAGTTTCCAACTGCTATTATTCATAAGACATCAACAATCGGCCAGTGGAAGAAATGGTAAAATAATGAAAAGCAAACATGGCACAATATACTTTTTGTACTTGGCGTCAGTAAGTGTTATATATGAAAAAAATAAATTAACTTTTGTATAAAAGATGTAGGTGATTTATTTTGAATCACAATTTCTGTTTTTGTAAAGTTCTATATTTTAAAGTAGAAACACACAGCGAGTTTTGCGTTATGAGTATAACGCTGCTTTTTCCCTACCGCTGCTATTACAAGTCTTGTAGGTATAGCTGTACCACACACTTTTTTGGCCGTCACACAACGTCAGTACCGCACTTTTAAAAATATCCTTTTTCAATGGGACTTTCATAGCGCCGGTATTACGAGTTTTGCCTGCGAGGCCAAAAAGTGAGCGGTACAGCCTATACCGACAAGATTCGTACCGCCATCTAAAGTAAGTAGTTATAAGTTTTATGCTACAAAGCTGTACCATAAAACTCATAACTAAAGTGTCAAAAAGTACACTAACACCCATAAACTACCTATTAACCCCTAAACCTATGCCCTCCCGCATCGCAAACACTATAATAAATTTATTAACCCCTTTTCTGCCTCTCTGGACCTTGCCACCACTTAAAAAATGTATTAACCCCTATTCCGCCGTTCCCCTACATCGTCAACACTAGAATAAAATTATTAACCCCTAAACTGCAGCCCTCATGCCTAAAAAACACTATTTAATTATAATTAACCCCAAAACTGCCGTCCGCCCACTTTGCTGCTATAATAAACCTATTAACCCCTATACCTAACCCTACCCTAACACCCCCTGACTTAAATATAATTAAAATAAATCTAAATCAAACCTACTATTAATAACTAAATAATTCCTATTTACAACTAAATACTTACCTATAAAATAAATCGTAAGCTAGCTACAATATAACAAATTATTATATTGTATCTATCTTAGGTTTTATTTTAATTTCACAGCTAAGTTTGTATTTATTTTAACTAGGTAGACTAGTTAGTAAATAGTTATTAACTATTTACTAGCTACCTAGTTAAGATAAATACAAATTTTACTGTAAAAAAAAACCTAACCTGCCTTACACTAACACCTAACATACGGCTAGATTACGAGTTTTGCGTTAGAGGCTATGCGGTGCTAATGAGCAGTTTTCACTCACCGCTCACTTACTTGCAGCACTGGTATTACAAGTTTTTACAAACCCGTCGTTAAAAGACAAGAAGTGAGCGTTGAGCAAAATTTTGCTCATTACCACACTCCAATACCAGCGCTTCTTAAGTCAGCGGTGAGCTGGTGTAACGTGCTCGTGCACGATTTCCCCATAGGAATCAATGGGGAGAGCTGGCTGAAAAAAGTCTAACACCTGCAAAAAAGCAGCGTAAAACTCCCTAACGCAGCCCCATTGATTCCTATGGGGAAATAAAATTTATGTCTACACCTAACACCCTAACATGAACCCCGAGTCTAAACACCCCTAATATTACACTTATTAACCCCTAATCTGCCGGTCCGACATTGCCGACACCTAAATTATGCTTATGAACCCCTAGTCTGCTGCCCCCAACATCGCCGAAACCTACATTATATTTATTAACCCCTACTCTGCCACCCCCAATGTTGCCGCCACCTACCTACATTTATTAACCCCTTATCTGCCACCACTATAATAAACATATTAACCCCTAAACCGCCGTACTCCTGCCTCGCAAACATTAGTTAAATATTATTAACCCCTAATCTGCCATCCCTAACATCGCCGCCACCTACCTACATTTATTAACCCCTAATCTGCTGCACCAACGTTGCCGCCACTATATTAACCTAAGTCTAATCCTAGCCCCCCCCCTAATTTAAATATAATTTAAATAAATCAAAATAAATATTTCTATCATTAACTAAATTATTCCTATTTAAAACTAAATACTTACCTATAAAATAAACCCTAAGCTAGCTACAATATAACTACTAGTTACATTGTAGCTAGCTTAGGGTTTATTTTTATTTTACAGGCAAGTTTGTATTTATTTTAACTAAGTAGAATATTTAATACATAGTTATTAACTATTTAATAACTACCTAGTTAAAATAAAGACAAATTTACCTGTAAAATAAAACCTAACCTAAGTTACACTAACACCTAACACTACACTATAATTAAATAAATTAACTAAATTAAATACAATTACCTAAATTAAATTAAATTAAATTAGCTAAAGTACACAAAAAACCAAACACTAAATTACAGAAAATAATAAAGAAATTACAGATATTTAAACTAATTACACCTAATCTAATAGCCCTATTAAAATATTAAAATATTAAAAAGCCCCCCCGCCAAAATAAAAAAACCCTAGCCTAAACTAAACTACCATAGCCCTTAAAAGGGCCTTTTGCGGGGCATTGCCCCAAAGTAATCAGCTCTTTTTCCTGTAAAAAAAAATACAAACAACCCCCCCAACAGTAAAACCCACCACCCACACAACCAACCCCCTAAATAAAATACTAGCTAAAAAAACCTAAGCTCACCATTGCCCTGAAAAGGGCATTTGGATGGGCATTGCCCTTAAAAGGGCAGTTAGCTCTTTTGCAAGCCCAAACCCCTAATCTAAAATATAAACCCATCCAATACACCCTTAAAAAAAACTAACACTAACCCCCTGAAGATCGACTTACTGGGAGACGTCTTCATCCAAGCTGGCGAAGTGGTCCTCCAGACAGGCAGAAATCTTCATACAAGCTGGGCAGAAGTGGTCCTTCAGACGGGCAGAAGTCTTCATCCAGACGGCATCTTCTATCTTCATCCATCCGGCACGGAGCGGGTCCATCTTCAAGACATCCGACGAGGAGCATCCTCTTCATCCGACGACTAACACAGAATGAAGGTACCTTTAAGTGACGTCATCCAAGAGAGCGTCCCTTAGATTCCGATTGGCTGATAGAATTCTATCAGCCAATCGGAATTAAGGTAGAAAAAATCGTATTGGCTGATGCAATTAGCTAATAGGATTGAAGTTCAATCCTATTGGCTGATCCAATCAGCCAATAGAATGCAAGCTCAAACCTATTGGCTGATTGCATCAGCCAATAGGATTTTTTCTACCTTAATTTTGATTGGCTGATCGGATCGTAGACTAGTTAGTAAATAGTTATTAACTATTTACTAGCTACCTAGTTAAAATGAATTCAAATTTACCTGTAAAATAGAATCTAACCTGCCTCACACTAACACCTAACATTACAATAAAATTAAATAAATTAAATTAAAAAAATAAATTTATCTAAATTACAAAAAATAATAAACACTAAATTACACAAAATAAAAAAGAAATTATCAAAAATAAAAACGAATAACTCCTAATCTAATAGCCCTATTTTTTTTTTTTTAATAGGTAGAATAGCTGATTTCTTTGGGGCAATGTCCTGCAAAAGGCCCTTTTAAGGGCTATTGCCAGTTTAGTGTAGGCTAGGGTTTTTTTTTTATTTGGGGGGGCTTTTTTATTTTGATAGGGCTATTAGATTAGGAATAATTCATTTTTATTTTTTATAATATCTTTTTTATTTTGTGCAATTTAGTGTTTATTATTTTTTGTAATTTAGATAAATGTATTTTTTTGATTTAATTTATTTAATTTTATTGTAATGTTAGGTGTTAGTGTGAGGCAGGTTAGGTTTTATTTTACAGGTAAATTTGAATTTATTTTAACTAGGTAACTAGTAAATAGTTAATAACTATTTACTAACTAGTCTACCTAGTTAAAATAAATACAATCTTTGCTGTGAAATAAAAGTAAAACATAAGATAGCTACAATGTAACTATTAGTTATATTATAGCTAGCTTAGGGTTTATTTTACAGGTAAATATGTTAGGGTTAGGGTTAGACTTAGGGTTAGGCTTTGGTTTAGGGGTTAATATATTTACTTAGTGTTAGTGATGTGGGAGGCGAGAGGTTTAGGGGTCAATAACTTTAGTATAGTGGCGGCGGCGATGTCGGGGACGACAGATTAGGGGTTAATAAATTTATGTAGGTGGCGGCGACATTGGGGGAGGCAGATTAGGGGTTAATACATTTATGTAGGTGGAGGCGACATTGGGGTGGCAGATTAGGGGGCGGCAGATTAGGGGTTAATAAATTTATGTAGGTGGCGGTGACATTGGGGGCGACAGCTTAGGGGTTAATAAATTTATGAAGGTGGTGGCGACATTGGGGGCAGCAGATTAGGGGTTAATAAGTGTAATGTAGGTGTCGGCGATGTTGGGGGCAGCAGATTAGGGGTGTTTAGACTCGGGGTTTATGTTAGGGTGTTAGGCTTAAACATACATTTTCTTTCCCCGTAGACATCAATGGGGCTGCATTACGAAGCTTTACGCTCCGCGATTGCAGGTGTTAGGCTTTTTTTTAGCCGGCTCTCCCCATTGATGTCTATGGGGAAATCGTGCACAAGCACGTCAAAGCAGCTCATAGCAGCGCTTGTATTTGTGTGCGGTATGGAGCTCAACGCAGCCATATTGCCCGCAAACGCCGGGTTTTTGCAAACCTGTAATAGCAGCGCTATTAAAGGTGAGCGGTGGAAATAACTTGCAAGTTATTAGCGAGCCAGCCATAACACAAAACTCATAATCTGGCTGATAGTTAGTTTGCTTCCCCACTTGAATGGAAGCAGATTTTTAAATAAAAAAGACTAATTATTGCATTGAAATTATATTAATATAAAAATACACATACAATAGTTATTTTTTTCAGAACATAATACATTAAATACATACTTTTTCATTTTCTATAGTCAGTTTTACATATTTTTTGTATTTTAAAGAAATAAAATAGTAATAAAAAAATAACAGAATAAAAGAATACCACATTATATTATAAAAAACTTTTGTTTGCTCATTTTTAGCTTGCTTAATAGAAAAAAAACACAGAAGGAGAAAACATTTGTTTATAAAATCAATGCTGATTTGAATAGCCAATAGAATTTCAGTAACTCTCATCCTATTGGCTGATTTGAATTTCAAAAATAAAATCAGACAATAGGAATGTAAGGGATGCCATTTTGAAAAGGCTCCCTTGCATTGAAGATTCAGTATATGGCGGCGACCGTATGAAGAGGATGCTCCTCGCTGCATGTCTTCAGGATAGACCCGTTCCGCGCTGCTGGGATGAAGATAGAAGATGCCGCAGGGATGAAGATAGAAGATGCCACCTGGATTAAGATAGAAGACGCCGTCTGGGTGGATAAAGACCTCACCGCCTGGATGAAGACTTCTCGCCGCCTGGATGTCCGGACTTCAAAAACTATAAGTGGATCTTCGGGGTTAGTGTTAGGTTTTTTTAAGGGTTTATTGGGTGGGTTTTATTTTTATCTTAGGGTTTTGGGCAAGAAAAAAGAGCTAAATGCCCTTTTAAGGGCAATGCCCATACAAATGCCATTTTCAGGGCAATTGGGAGCTTAGGTTTTTTTAGTTAGGATTTTATTTGGGGGGTTTGGTTGTGTGGGTGGTGGGTTTTACTGTTGGGGGTTGTTTGTATTTTTTTTTATGGATAAAAGTGCTGATTTCTTTGGGGCAATGCCCCGCAAAAGGCCCTTTTAAGGGCCATTGGTAGTTTATTGTAGGCTAGGGTTTTTTATTTTGGGGGGCTTTTTTATTTTGATAGGGCTATTAGATTAGGTGTAATTAGTTTAAATATTTGATAATTTCTTTTTTATTTTGTGTAATTTAGTGTTTTGTTTTTGTAATTTAGTTAATTGTATTTAATAAATGTAATTAATTTAATTGTAGTGTAAGGTTAGGTGTTAGTGTAACCCAGGTTAGGTTTTATTTTACAGGTAACTTTGTATGTATTTTAGCTAGGTAGTAAATAGTTAATAACTATTTACTAACTAGTCTACCTAGTTAAAATAAATACAAACTTAGCTGTGAAATAAAAATAAAACCTAAGATAGCTACAATGCAACTATTAGTTATATTGTAGCTATCTTAGGTTTTATTTTATAGGTATTTAGTTTTAAATAGGAATTATTTAGGTATTAATTGTAGGTTTTATTTAGATTTATTTTAATTACATTAAAGTTAGTGGGTGTTAGGGTTAGGTTTAAGGGTTAATACCTTTAGTATAGTGGTGGCGACGTTGGGGGCAGCAGATTAGACTTTAATAACTGTAATGTAGTTGGCGGCGACATTGGGGGAGGCAGATTAGGGGTTAATAAATATAATGTAGTTGGGGCGGCATATTAGGGGTTAATAAGTGTAATGTAGGTGGCGGCGACTTTGAGGGTGGCAGAATAGGGAATAATAAGTGTAATGTAGGTGGCGGCGACATTGGGGCAGCAGATTAGGGGTTAATAACTGTATGTAGGTGTCGGGGGTGTCAGGGGGTGGCAGATTAGGGGTTAATAAGTATAATGTAGGTGTCAGCGATGTCGGGACCAGCAGATTAGGGGTTAATAACAGTATGTAGGTGGCAGCGACATTGGGGGTGGCGGATTAGGGGTTAATAACTGTACGTAGGTGGCAGTGGCATTGGGGCGGCAGATTAGGGGTTAATAAGTGTAATGTAGGTGGCGGCGATGTCGGGGGCAGCAGATTAGGGGTGTTTAGACTCGGGGTTCATGTTAGGGTGTTAGGTGTAAACATAAATTTAGTTTCCACATAGGAATCAATGGGGCTGCGTTACGGAGCTTTACGCTCCTTTATTGCAGGTGTTAGACTTTTTTTTTCAGCCGGCTCTCCCCATTGATGTCTAGAAATCGTGCACGAGCACGTAAAAACAGCTCACCACAGCTCACCGCAGCACTGGTATTTGAGTGCGGTATGGAGCCGAATTTTGCTTTACGCTGCAATATTGCCTGATAACGCCGGGTTTTTGTAAACCTGTAATACCAGTGCTGTAGGGAGGTGAGCAATGACAATAACTTGCAAGTTAGTACCGAACAGATCTTACCACAAAACTCGTAATCTAGCCGTATATTATCTACCATTCAGCACCCGGGAAAGTGAATGAAGTTTGGAAGAGTGCAACTACTCCTACCGGGTAAGTGCGCAAGTGAAAACTTTTTATTTTTAACTTGTAATACGCACGGTTCCCAACATGCACAAAAAGCTGAAGTTAACGTATGAGTGGGATCAATAAACAGTGCTCCACTCGTAATCTAGCCCACATAGAATTAAAAATAATCATAATATTATGCTAAGCTACATTGTTTTTACTCTGAAGTCTCATTGAGGATAAAATGCAATATAGGACAGTAAAGACACAACTCATGTACAACATAGATTATATGTTTTTCAGAAGTGTGTTTTTACATCATATTGTTACTTGCAGATTGTAACGTGAATGTAAGTCTGAAGGAGTTAAGCAAAAAATACAGCTTGAAAACAAAAGTAACAAATAGCAGAACAAATAATCCTTCCATTATTATTACAAATGCATTTTAGCTGTATTTTAGATTTCTAAACTTAAGTACATTCCATCATTAAGTATCTCTATTGTACTGAATACAGAATACATTACAATACAATAAAAAGCAAGAATATCGCAAAACCCCATTCTTTTCATACACAATAGTAAAATAACAGACTAAAAAATTATTATTTTCTGAAGAATGGCAACAAATAATGTGGCACTAAGCAATTTATCTTCAGGTCTGCCTATATTTAAGCCTTTTTAAATATGCTTGTTAGCATGTTATAATGCTACCTGGTTATAAACTGATTCGATATTAGGAAAGTAGTGAAACTTTGGCTTAAATTTATCATTATGCCGGTGAACAACTTCACCATCCAAGGACACTGTCTACCTGCATTTCGGCTGACAAAGGACCAGATTACGAGTTGCGTGCTAACAGTTGTGAGCAAGCGATAAGGGGTTTATATCGGATGTTTGCGATCATCAGGTTTTTCACTTGTATTAAAAGTTTAAAGTAAACATGGTCGCTTAAGCATCATGTCTTAGCTACACTCCCCTGGTCACCCAACTAAGTCCCACAGACTACTTACACCTACATCATGTGTTCCCTATACGAGGCGCTTCTGGGGATTTTGTCCGCCTTCCTGGAAGAAGATTCCATAGAGGAAGTGTGCCTTGAGATTGTTACCAAATGGAGTGAAGCACAGAAAGCTGCTGAGACACGAGATAAACAGGAAGGTAATCACTGCAGATATCAATAATTAGAATGAAGTGATCAGTCACAGGGAATTCAGGAAAAAAGGAATACAAGAACAAAAGGCTGTGAGCTGGAGAAAGTGAGAGGCTGCAGCCAAGAGGGTTAGGGTCTGCCCACACTTCAACTCTACACTATGTTTGGATTACACAGTATTAATCACTTAAACTGGTGAAAACCGTTTTTGAAAGCTCTACTAGAGCTAACTGAACATTTGTATGCCAGCCGCAATACTACCGGGCTTTGCAAGCTGTTAATTAAGACAGCAACGGCTTTCAGTTACAAACTGTGTCTGTGAATCAAACAGGTTCTCACGGATTACCCCATTTTGGAACGCCAAGTCTACAGATTTGTGAAAGAGCGAATTCTACACTGAACCATAATACTAGGATTTTGTCACCTTATGAAGGTTGAACGGACAACATCCTAACATCAGGTCCACAGCTATTACTAATAGCACCCCACACATCGTTGGTATTGTATATACCCCTCCTGATCATTCCTTTACTTCAAAGCCTCAAAAGGAACGCTGCAAATACTATGTGGAGAGGCTAAACTGCTTCAACACCACCACTTGTCAATCAGCTTTAACTTTAGCCCATCACAACACGCAAAACCAGGAGGGCAGCTACAGATTCCTGTTCACTTCCAGTGTTTATCCACCTTTTTACTTAGGACATCATCTGCTTATACAAGCCAAACGGCCTTTATATCTACATAATAAGATGGCTAATAAATGACACAATTTTGTTCAAATAAAAGCCGTTCTTTTTATCTTGCCAATATAGACATTAAGTAATAAATCCACTGCAGTGTGATATATTAATTTTAGCGCTTCAGAGATCCTTAAAACAATGAACCTTCTAAAAAGAAAGATCTCTTTTTTAATTTTAAATACAATCATTATTTGAGCTCTTATTATTTATCATTGCATTTAACTTTTGACAACGTTGTCACTTTTTTTGTTTTAAAATCATTTTTCTTGTTTTTTATTTTATTCTAAATATTATATTAAAATCGTACTATTTTAAATATTGCATTACATTGGGTCATACTCCTCTATTGTATCGTTCTGAAATCAAACTGTATCAACATCTATAACTAACAATTTATCCTATAGCAACATTTTACATCATCTTATAAGCACATTTATTTAGTATTCACTCCATATAGTTGTTTTTCTAAACTAAACTCATTCCAAATCCACAAATTCAGTTGTTTTTTAAACTATGTTTATTTTAATTCTATAAATTTATATCTATCACATCTTTTCCACCATTAGACATTTTTATATACACACAAACAGCTCCCCTTACCTGTTTTTAATATAATATCCCTATACTCCCCCTGGAACACCCTGGTAACTTCCATAGAATGCCTATTATAACTGAAGGAGCTATGTCACTACATTTATATCCAATGTTGAAATGATATGCATTGTCTAATATAATAGATATTATTTTAAGTATTGTATATAATTAAAAATATACAGCTAGATTACGAGTTTTGCGGTAAGAGCTGCTTGGTACTAACTTGCAAGTTATTGTCACTGCTCACTTACCTACAGCGATGGTATTACAGGTTTACAAAAACCCGGCGTTAGCAGGAAATATTGCAGCATAAAGCAAAATTGAGCTCCTTACCGCACTCCAATACCAGCGCTGCAGTGATCTGCTTTTACATGCTCGTGCACGATTTCCCCATAGACATCAATGGGGAGAGCAGGCTGAAAAAAAGCCTAACACTTGCAATAAAGGATCGT
This sequence comes from Bombina bombina, assembly GCF_027579735.1. Taxonomy (NCBI): domain Eukaryota; kingdom Metazoa; phylum Chordata; class Amphibia; order Anura; family Bombinatoridae; genus Bombina; species Bombina bombina. The sequence continues at coordinate 762,665,480 of NC_069501.1, forward strand.
AAAGCTCTGTAACAGAGCCCCTTTGATTCCTATGGGGAAACTAAATTTATGTTTACACCTAACACCCTAACATAAACCCTGAGTCTAAACACCCCTAATCTGCTGCCCCCGACATCGCCAACACCTACATTATACTTATTAACCTCTAATCTGCCATCCCCGACAACGCCGCCACTTACATTATACTTATTAACCCTTAATCTGCTGCCCCCGACACCGCCGCCACCTATATTATACTTATTAACCCCTAATCTGCCATCCCCGCCACCGCTGTTATTTTATTAGGGGGCTTAGAGTAGGTGTAATTAGTTTAAAATTGTTGTAATATTTTTCTAATGTTTGTAAATATTTTTTTATTTTTTGTAACTTAGTTCTTTTTTATTTTTTGTACTTTAGTTAGTTTATTTCATTGTATTTATTTGTAGGTATTGTATTTAATTAATTTATTGATAGTGTAGTGTTAAGTTTAATTGTAGATAATTGTAGGTATTTTATTTAATTCATTTATTGATAGTGTAGTGTTAGGTTTAATTGTAACTTAGGTTAGGATTTATTTTACAGGTAATTTTGAAATTATTTTAACTAGGTAACTATTAAATAGTTCTTAACTATTTAATAGCTATTGTACCTGGTTAAAATAAATACAAAGTTGCCTGTAAAATAAATATTAATCCTAAAATAGCTACAATATAATTATTATTTATATTGTAGCTATATTAGGGTTTATTTTACAGGTAAGTATTTAGCTTTAAATAGGAATAATTTATTTAATAAGAGTTAATTTATTTAGTTAGATTTAAATTATATTTAACTTAGGGGGGTGTTAGTGTTAAGGTTAGACTTAGCTTTAGGGGTTAATACATTTATTAGAGTAGCGGTGAGGTCCGGTCGGCAGATTAGGGGTTAATACTTGAAGTTAGGTGTCGGCGATGTTAGGGAGGGCAGATTAGGGGTTAATACTATTTATTATAGGGTTATTGAGGCGGGAGTGAGGTGGATTAGGGGTTAATACATTTATTATAGTAGCGGTGAGGTCCGGTCGGCAGATTAGGGGTTAATAATTTTAGGTAGGTGGAGGCGACGTTGGGGGCGGCAGATTAGGGGTTAATAAATATAATATAGGGGTCGGCGGTGTTAGGGGCAGCAGATTAGGGGTTCATAGGGATAACGTAGCTTGCGGCGGTGTACGGAGCGGCAGATTAGGGGTTAAAAAAAATATGCAGGTGTCAGCGATAGCGGGGGCGGCAGATTAGGGGTTAATAAGTGTAAGGTTAGGGGTGTTTAGACTCAGGGTACATGTTAGGGTGTTAGGTGCAGACTTAGAAACTGTTTCCCCATAGGAAACAATGGGGCTGCGTTAGGAGCTGAACGCTGCTTTTTTGCAGGTGTTTGGGTTTTTTTCAGCTCAAAATGCCCCATTGTTTTCTATGGGGGAATTGTGCATGAGCAGGTTTTTGAAGCTGGCCGCGTCCGTAAGCACCGCTGGTATATGCTATACGCTCCCTTTTTGGAGCCTAAAGCAGCCCTTCTGTGAACTCTAAATACCAGCGGTATTTAAAAGGTGCGGGAGAAAAAAAGCCAGCGTTAACTACGCGGGTTGTTACCGACAAAACTCTAAATCTAGCCGTAAGTTAGCTACAATATAACTAATAGTTACATTGTAGCTAGCTTAGGTTTTATTTTTATTTCACAACTAAGTTTGTATTTATTTTAACTAGGTAGAATAGTTACTAAATAGTTATTAACTTTTTACTAACTACCTAGCTAAAATAAATACAAAATTACCTGTAAAATAAAACCTAACCTGAGTTACACTAACATCTAACCTTACACTACAATTAAATCAATTGCATTTATTAAATACTAACTAAATTACAGAAAAAAAAACCCACTAAACTACACAAAATAAAAAAGAAATTATCAAATATTTAAACTAATTACACCTAATCTAATAGCCCTATCAAAATTAAAAGGCCCCCCCCAAAATAAAAAAAAAACCCCTAGTCTACAATAAACTACCAATTGCCCTTAAAAGGGCCTTCTGCTGGGCATTGCCCCAAATAAATCAGCTTTTTTACCTGTAAAAAAAAATTACAAACAACCCTCAACAGTAAAACCCACCACCCACACAACCAAACCCCCCAAATAAAATCCTAACTAAAAAAACCAAAGCTCACCATTGCCCTGAAAAGGGCATTTGGATGGGCATTGCATATAGTTCTTTTTCCTTGCCCAAAACCCTAAGTTAAAAATAAAACCCACCCAATAAACCCTTAAAAAAAACTAACACTATCCTGAAGATCCACTAACAGTTTTTGAAGACCCGACATCCATCCTCAACGAAGCGGCAGAAGTCTTCATCCACGCGGCAAGAAGTAGTCCTCCAGACGGTAGAAGTTTCATCCAGACGGCATAGTTACGCTGCGTTACGGCCAAAAAAGTGTGCGGTACAGAAATACCTGCAAGACTCGTAATACCAGCGGTAGTGAAAAAGAGCCATAACAATGCTTTTTCACTCATACCGCAAAACTCGTAATCTAGCCGATAGTTATTTTTTAGTTTATTTTATTATTTAAAACATACATATATGATTTAAATGATATATTTCTGTTTAAAATAATAATTAAAAAAATAACTACATTTTAAAATAGATACCATACTTAAAATAATATGCATTATACATGCCAATGCATATAATTTTAACATTACATATACAGTGGGGGAAAAAAAGTATTTACTCAGCCATCAATTGTGCAAGTTCTCCCACTTAAGAAGATGAGAGGCCTGTAATTTTCATCATAGGTATACCTCAACTATGAGAGACAAAATGTGGAAACAAATCCAGACAATCACATTGTCTGATTTGTAAAGAATTTATTTGCAAATTATGGTGGAAAATAAGTATTTGGTCACTATCAATAGTTCATCTCAATACTTTGTTATATATCCTTTGTTGGCAATGACAGAGGTCAAACATTTTCTGTAAGTCTTCACAAGGTTGTCACACACTGTTGCTGGCATGTTGGCCCATTCCTGCATGCAGATCTCCTCTAGAGCAGTGATGTTTTGGAGCTGTGGCTGGGCAACACGGACTTTCAACTCCCTCCAAAGATTTTCTATGGGGTTGAGATCTGGAGACTGGCTCGGCCACTCCAGGACCTTGAAATGCTTCTTACAAAGCCACTCCTTTGTTGCCCCTGCGGTGTGTTTGGGATCATTGTCATGCTGAAAGACCAGCCACATTTCATCTTCAATGCCCTTGCTGATGGAAGGAGATTTGCACTCAAAATCTCACAATACTTGGCCCCATTCATTTTTTCATGTACACGGATCAGTCGTCCTGTTCCCTTTGCAGAGAAACAGCCCCAAAGCATGATGTTGCCACCCCCATGCTTCACAGTAGGTATGGTGTTCTCTCTCCTCCAAACACGACAAGTTGTGTTTCTACCAAACAGTTCTACTTTGGTTTCATCTGACCATATGATATTCTCCCAATCCACTTCTGGATCATCTAAATGCTCTCTAGCATACTTCAGATGGGCCCGGACATGTACTGGCTTAAGCAGGGGGACATGTCTGGCACTGCAGGATCTGAGTCCCTGGCAGCGTAGTGTGTTACTGATGGTAGCCTTTGTTACGTTGCTCCAGCTCTCTGAAGGTCATTCACTAGGTCCCCCGTGTGGTTCTGGGATGTTTGCTCACTGTTCTTGTGATCATTTTGAACCCACGGGGTGAGATCTTGCGTGGAGCCCCAGATCGAGGGAGATTATCAGTGGTCTTGTATGTCTTCCATTTTCTAATTATTGCTCCCACAGTTGATTTCTTCACACCAAGCTGCTTGCCTATTGCAGATTCAGTCTTCCCAGCCTGGTGCAGGTCTACAATTTTGTTTCTGGTGTCCTTTGACAGCTCTTTGGTCTTCACCATAGTGGAATTTGGAGTGTGACTGTTTGAGGTTGTGGACAGGTGTCTTTCATACTGATAACAAGTTCAAACAGGTTCCATTAATAAAGGTAATGAGTGGAGGACAGAGGAGCCTCTTAAAGTAGAAGATACAGGTCTGTGAGAGCCAGAAATATTGCTTGTTTTAAGGTGACCAAATACTAATTTTCCACCATAATTTGCAAATAAATTCTTTCCAAATCAGACAATGTGATTGTCCGGATTTGTTTCCACATTTTGTCTCTCATAGTTGAGGTATACCTATGATGAAAATAACAGGCCTCTCTCATCTTCTTAAGTGGGAGAACTTGCACAATTGGTGGCTGACTAAATACTTTTTTTCCCCACTGTAAATGCAATGCTACACTAATCTATTAAACTCCTTATTCATCCTCAGCACCAGCAGAATTTTCACTATTGACCCCTTCTATAACCTAAAGACCTATCCACCTCTTACCTATTAACCTCTACAACACCACAACCCCCCAATCAAAACTACCCCAACACTAGTTCTTCCTAACCCCCCCAAACACCGTAACCTAACAGCTCCCAAGTTACAACAAATTAACAAAACCTAACATTATAGAAAACAAAAAACAACACTGACAAAATAAAAAAACAGTTATGCCTATACTAAAACTAAGGCCCCCTTTAAAAAAATAAAAAAAATTTGCTAAACTAACACTAAAAGTTACTATAATAATAGCTCTTAAAGGGACTTTTTGTAGGGCATTGCCCTAAAGTGACATAGCTCTTTTTCACATATAAAACACAATATAATACAATAAAAGTACCCCCACACCCCCCCAAATAGAAGTCTAATCTAAAAAAAAAACTACAAAACTAAGAAGTTACAGGTCTTTTGCTGCCCAAAAAAATCAAAACCTGTTCCAAAAAAAATCCTAATCTAAAAAAGGTTGTCCTGAAAACCGAATTAGGTAGGGCATTGCCTTAAAGGGAACATAGCTCTTTAAGAAAAAAAAAAATTAAAAAAATCAAATACTAAAAAAACTTAAAAGGGAAAAAACCTAATCTTAAAAATAAAAAAGCCCACTCCAAAAAAATCCTAACACTAAACCACAAAGTTTGTACTCAACAACTTGACTCCTTTGGTGCTCTTCTTATTTCTTTATGATGGCCTTCCTCTGCGGAGGTCCTCTTCATATTTATGGCAGCGGCCCTCTTCTGTCTTCTATCTTCTTACTTCTTCTTCCATCTTTTATCCGATTTTAAAAAAATAATATAAATGGGATAAAGTCAATTAGAGAGCCCCTACTGATCAATAACCAATACAAGAATGAGATCCAGATCTGATAGTCAGATCCAAATATGATCAACACATTCAATAAGGGAAGATAGGGGGGTGCTGACTGTCCAAAAATGTAATAGAAAAATGTAAAGAAAAGCGACAGTTTCCTAGCACCCTTTTAACAATAGAAAGATCATATGGAAAGTCATAGGGAGAATCGCCCAGGTCAGGTTAAATAAAACATAACATTTATTAGATTAAATTAATATATACAATAGGATGTATAAGGTGTGTGTAGTGTATAAAAACTTAGAGTAAAAATGTGTAAGGAGGGAGACTGATATCCACATAAACAATTAATTGCTGTACTAAACTCCACACAGTTCCAGTGCAAACTAATCATTGAAGCTCAATGCCAAATAATTAACTGAAAAGGGGATTGACCCCATCAACAATATTAACTAAAAAAGTGCATAGAGAGCTCTAGTAAGCACCGGTCTGTGTGGAGATAGGGACAAGGTCCCACAAGAAATAAATAGACTACTGAATTAACGGATATCGTCCCCCAGTCAATGCTTGATGCGCATTTCGCCGTAGTACCAGCTTCCTCAAAGGGGTCAATCCCCTTTTCAGTTAATTATTTGGCATTGAGATTCAATGATTAGTTTGCACTGGAACTTTGTGGAGTTTAGTACAGCAATTAATTGTTTATGTGGATATCAGTCTCCCTCCTTACACATTTTTACTCTAAGTTTTAATACACTACACACACCTTATACATCCTATTGTATATATTAATTTAATTTAATAAATGTTATGTTTTATTTAACCTGACCTGGGCGATTCTCCCTATGACTTTCCAGATGATCTTTCTATTGTTAAAAGAGTGCTAGGAAACTGTCGCTTTTCTTTATATTTTTTCTATTACATCTTTTATCTGATCCTTCTTTTCTTCTTATCTTCCTGCAGAGGTCTTCTTCATGCGGTCACCGCTGCACACTGACATTTGATTGCGATGTTCTTCCTTATATTAGGCTGCCCTTGCATTTCTATTAGCTGATTTTTGAATTTTTAGTCTAATCAATCATTAGAAAAAGCTTTCACTCTATTGGTTGATTGGACTAAGAATTTAAAAAATACAGTACACACCATAAGCAGCACATGTTAAGGATTGTTTTGACCCTTATCTTAGCATAAATGGATACTAATTATCTGCCACAAGTTTGTAACTTTACTGCACTTTAAACATATATATTTGCATAATAATAACAATAACAGTGATATACAAATAATAATAGTAATAATAATAATAATAATAATAATAATTATACACTCTGAAAATTTATTAATATTTCTAATATAATTGGATAGTTCAGTTAATAAAGTTACATAGTTACATATTACATAGGTTGACAAAAGACTGAAGCCTACCAAGTTCTGCCTTTCCCATGTTCCTGTTACTACTATTGATCTAAAAGAAAGTAGAAAACCACAAAATGAAAAGATTGTACTGTCAATACCAGATGGTATATCCCTGTATATTTGCCAGAAATGCATCTGGTCCTTTTTTAAAGAATCTACTGAATTTGCTAAAACAATGTAATTAGGCAGAAAATGCCATATCTTTATTGTTCTTACTGTAATTAACACCTTACGCTGCTGCAGGTGAAATCTATGTTCCTCAATTATGAGTGGATGACCACTTGTCCTCAGTAAAGTCCTCTTGAAACACAGGTCAACTCAAAATAGATTATATGGGTCCTGTATATATTTTGCAGTGTAAGTAATTACAACCTTTCCAGACATATCAATTTTGTCATGCTCCTCTGCACTTTTCCAAGCTCTATAATGCCCCAAATTACACTGCATATTCAAGCTGGAGTCTTACCATTGATTTATAAAGAGGTAAATTTTATTTTTATCACATACATTTATACCCCTTTTAATAAATAACAGTACATTACTGTCCTTTGCAACTCTTTTAGCTATAATAACTCCCCAATCCTACTTATTTAATTATATCCCTAACTCAAGCCCATTTAGGGCTAAATTACAAATGGAGCACAAATTTATTGTGCACCCGCAAATGGGCATTACAAGTGGCTGGTTATTGCTACCGGGAGCTCACAGTAGCAATTAGCACACATAAAACTAACCAGAGATCAGATCTCTGGTTAACTTTATGAATGTGCTCCAATTGCCCCCCAAAAACTGTGGCCTATATTACGAGTTGTGCGTTAGCCTTAAAAAGCAGCGTTAAGAGGTCCTAACACTGCTTTTTAACGCCCGCTGGTATTACGAGTCTTGAAAGTACAGGTGTACCGCTCACTTTTTTGGCCAGACTCGGAAATACCGAAAATCCACTTACGTCAATTGCATATCCTATATTTTCAATGGGACTTGCATAGCACCGGTATTACAAGTCTGACCAAAAGTGAGCGGTACACCATCTCCTGTCAAGCCTGGTACCGCTTTTAAAAGTCAGTAGTTAAGAGTTTTACACTACAACGCGTAGCATAAAACTCTTAACTAAAGTGCTAAAAAGTACACTAACACCCATAAACTGCCTATTAACCCCTAAACCGAGGCCCCCCCACATCGCAAACACTATTTAAATATTATTAACCCCTAATCTGCCGGCCCTAACATTGCCGCCACCTACCTACATTTATTAACCCCTAATTTGCCGCCCCCAACGTCGCCGCCACTATAATAAAGTTATTAACTCCTAAATCTAAGTCTAACCCTAACATCCCCCTAACTTAAATATAATTTAAATAAATCTAAATAAAATTACTACAATTAACTAAATTATTCCTATTTAAAACTAAATACTTACCTATAAAATAAACCCTAAACTAGCTACAATATAACTAATAGTTACATTGTAGCTAGCTTAGGGTTTATTTTTATTTTACAGGCAACTTTGTATTTATTTTAACTAGGTAGAATAGTTATTAAATAGTTATTAACTATTAATAACTACCTAGTTAAAATAAAGACAAATTTACCTGTAAAATAAAACCTAACCTAAGTTACAATTACACCTAACACTACACTACAATTAAATTAATTACCTAAAATAAATACAATTAATTACAATTAAAATTATCTAAAGTACGGAAAAAAACACACTAAATTACAGAAAATAATAAAGAAATTACAAGATTTTTAAAACTAATTACACCTACTCTAATCCCCCTAACAAAATAAAAAAGCCCCCCAAAATAAAAAAAGCCCTACCCTATACTAAATTACAAATAGCCCTTAAAAGGGCCTTTTATGGGGCATTGCCCCAAAGTAATTATCTCTTTTACCTGAAAAAAAATTACAATCACCCACCAAAATTAAAACCCACCACCCACAAAACCAACGCTACTCTAAAACCCACCCAATCCCCCCTTAAAAAAAACTATCACTAACCCCTAACACTAATGCCCATCCAAATGCCCTTTTCAGGGCAATAGGGAGTTTAGGTTTTTTTAGATAGTATTTTATTTGGGGGGTTGGTTGTGTGGGTGGTGGGTTTACTGTTGTGGGGGTTGTTTGTATTTTTTTACAGGTAAAAGAGATTATTTATTTGGGGCAATGCCCCACAAAAGGCCCTTTTAAGGGCTATTGATAGTTTAGTTTAGGCTAGGGTTTTTTTTATTTTGGGGGGCTTTTTTATTTTGATAGGGCTATTAGATTAGGTGTAATTAGTTTAAATATCTTGTAATTTGTTTATTATTTTCTGTAATTTAGTGTTTTTTTTTTACTTTAGCTAATTTAATTTAATTTATTTAATTGTTGTTAATTTAGTTAATTTATTTAATCATATTGTAGTGTTAGGTGTTATTGTAACTTAGGTTAGGTTTTATTTTACAGGTACTTTTGTATTTATTTTAGCTAGGTAGTTATTAAATAGTTAAAAACTATTTAATAACTATTCTACCTAGTTGAAATAAATACAAACTTGCCTGTAAAATAAAAATAAACCCTAAGATGGCTACAATGTAACTATTAGTTATATTGTAGCTAGCTTTGGGTTTATTTTATAGGTAAGTATTTAGTTTTAAATAGGAATTATTTAGGTAATAATATTAATTTTTATTTAGATTTATTGAAATTATATTTAAGTTAGGGGGTGTTAGGGTTAGGCTTAGGTTTAGGGATTAATAAATTTAATATAGTGGGGGAGGAAGATTAGGGGTTAATAAATGTAGGTAGGTGGCGGCGATGTTAGGGACGGCAGATTAGGGGTTAATAATATTTAACTAGTGTTTGCGAGACGGGATAGTTGTGGCGAAGTTCAGAGCGGCAGATTAGGGGTTAAAAATTTTATTTTAGTATTTGCGATGCGGGAGGTCCACAGTTTAGGGGTTAATTGGTAGTTGGAGGTAGAGGGTTTACTGCTCATTTTTTGGCCTCCCAGGACAGACTCGTAATATCAGCGATATGGAAGTCCCATAGAAAAAAAACTTTATGAAGTTTACGTAAGTCGTTTAGCAGTAAGGCCAAAGAAGTGAGCGGTGCCCCTAAACCTGCAAGACTCGTAATAGCAGCGGTAGGGAAAAAGCAGAGTTAGGACCTGTTAACGCTGGTTTTTCAGCCTAACGCACAACTTGTAATCTAGCCGTTAGATTTTATTTTTATTTAACAGCTAAGTTTGTATTTATTTCAACTAGGTAGAATAATTAGTAAATAGTTGTTAACTATTTACTAACTACCTAGTTAAAATAAATACAAATTAACCTGTGAAATAAAACCTAACCTGTCTTACACTAACACCTAACCTTACACTACAATTAAATCAATTACATTAATTAAATACAATTAACTAAATTACACAAAATAAAAAAGAAATGATAAAATATGTAAACTAATTACACCTAATCTAATAGCCCTATCAAAATAATAAAAGCCCCCCAAAATAAAAAAAACCTAGCCTAAACTAAACTGCCAATAGCCCTTAAAATGGCCTTTTTCAGGGCATTGCCCCAAAGAAATTAGTTCTTTTACCTGTAAAAAAAAAATACATACAACCCCCCAACAGTAAAACCCACCACCCACACAACCAAACCCCTCAAATAAAATCCTATCTAAAAAAATTAAGCTCCCTGAAAAGGGCATTTGGATGGACATTGCCCTTAAAAGGGCATTTAGCTATTTTTCAGCCCAAACCCTAATCTAAAAATAAAACCCACCCAATAAACCCTTAAAAAAACCTAACACTAACCCCCAAAGATCCACTTACAGTTTTTGAAGATCGGACATCCATCCTCAATGAAGCCAGGAGAAGTCTTCATCCAAGCGGCAAGAAGTCCTCAATGAAGCCTCCTGACAGGCAGAAGTCTTCATCCAGATGGCATCTTCTATCTTCATCCTTCCGACACGGAGCAGCTCCATCTTCAAGACATCCGGTGCGGAGCATCCTCTTCTTTTGACGGCTACTGTACAATGAAGGTTCCTTTAAGGGACGATATCCAAGAATTCTATCAGCCAATCGGAATTAAAGTTGAAAAAATCCTATTGGCTTATGCAATCAACAATATAATTGAGCTTCAATCCTATTGGCTGATCCAATCAGCCAATAGGATTGAGCTCGCATTCTATTGGCTGATTGGAATTCTATCAGCCAATCGAAATTCAAGAGATGTCATCTTGGATGACGTCCCTTAAAAGAACCTTCATTCTACAGTAGCCGTCGAAACGCTCCACGTTGCAAGGATGAAGATAGAAGATGCCGCCTGGATGAAGACTTCTGCCCGTCTGAAGGACCACTTCTTGCCACTTGGATGAAGACTTCTCCCGACTTCGTTGAGGAGTGAGGACGTCTTGCCGCTTGGATGAAGACTTCTCCCGGCTTCGTTGAGGATGGATGTCCGGTCTTCAAAAACTGTAAGTGAATCTTCGGGGGTTAGTGTTAGTTTTTTTTTAAGGGTTTACTGGGTGGGTTTTATTTTTAGATTAGGGTTTGGGCGGAAAAAGAGCTAAATGACCTTTTAAGGGCAATGCCCATCCAAATGCCCTTTTCAGGGCAATGGGGAGCTTAGGTTTTTTTTAGATAGGATTTTATTTGGGGGTTTGGTTGTGTGGGTGGTGGGTTTTACTGTTGGGGCTGTTTGTATTTTTTTTTTACAGGTAAAAGAGCTGGGACAATGCCCTTTTAAGGGCTATTGGCAGTTTAGTTTAGGCTAGGTTTTTTTTTATTTTGGCGGGCTTTTTTAATTTTGATAAGGCTATTAGATTAGGTGTAATTAGTTTAACTATTTGATAATTTCTTTTTTATTTTGTGTAATTTAGTGTTTATTATTTTTTGTATTTTAGTTAATTGTATTTAATTAATGTAATTTATTTGTAGTGTAAGGTTAGGTGTTAGTGTAAGACAGGTTAGGTTTTATTTCACAGGTAAATTTGTATTTATTTTAACTAGGTAGTTAGTAAATAGGTAATAACTATTTGCTAACTAGTCTACCTAGTTAAAATAAATACAAACTTAGCTGTGAAATAAAAATAAAACCTAAGATAGCTACAATATAACTATTAGTTATATTGTAGCTAGCTTAGGGTTTATTTTATAGGTAAGTATTTAGTTTTATATAGGAATTATTTAGGTATTAATAGTCATTTTTATTTAGAATTATTTTAATTATGTTAAAGTTAGTGGGTGTTAGGGTTAGGGTTAGACTTAGGGTTAGGTATAGGGGTTAATAACTTTAGTATAGTGGCGGCGACGTTGGGGATGGCAGATTAGGGATTAATAAGTGTAGGTAGGTGGCGGTGATGTTGGGACGGCAGATTAGGGGTTAATAACTGTAATGTAGGTGGCGGCGACATTGGGGCAGCAGATTAGGGGTTAATAAGTGTAGGCAGGTGTCGGCAATGTCGGGGCGGGAAATTAGGGCTTAATAACTGTAATGTAGGTGTCGGTGATGTCCGGGGTGGCAGATTAGGGGTGTTTAGACCCGGGATTTATGTTAGGGTGTTAGGTGTAAACGTAACTTTTCTTTCCCCATAGGAATCAGGGCTGCGTTACGGAGCTTTACGCTCCTTTATTGCAGGTGTTAGGCTTTTTTTAGCTGGCTCTCCCCATTGATGTCTATGGGGCACGAGCACGTAAAACCAGCTCAAATCAGCACTGGTATTTGGGTGTGGTATGGAGCTCAAAGGAGCTCAACGCTGCCATATTGCTTGCTAACGCCGGGTTATTGCAAACCTGCAATAGCAGCGCTATAGGGAGGTGAGCAGAGGAAATAACTTGCAAGTTAGCACCGAGCCGCTCATAACGCAAAACTCATAATCTAGCCGATGGTTAGTAATATTTCCAACCCATTGGTGGTCCCTGAGGCATTTCAGAAAAAGCTACAATCATATGAGCAAAGAATGTTCCATTCCCACAATAGATAGTACATGACAAAACTTTACGTTGGACAATAAAAAAAAATACAAATTATTCAAGCTAAGGTAAGATGATACCATCTCATGTACAGTGTCCATTTTAGGACATTGTCAAATGTCATCATGAATAGTTGTTAAAGAAACAAAAATACATTGTATACATATAAAATAATTGAGAATGCTCTAAATATACAGTTAAATTTATGAGCAACATTTAAAAAAAAAACATCTCAATGAGTTTTTAATTGATTAACTTTTACATTTCAGAATTTAAACCAAATTAAATGTGTGTCTTTAATTTTGAGATCCAAAACCACCTCTTGTTTCTCTAATTTGTTTAATCTGCTCCACTTCCCTTGGTTGTGTAAATCTTTTCTATGGACCACCTATATTTAGGACTTTCACTTTATATTTGCTCGTCTGTGCAGGAAACAGTAGGACAACATTTTTAAAGTCACAGTTTGGTTAAATAGTCTTATGCTGGGGGGGCGGAGTTTGCCTACAACCAAGATGGAAGCTTTTACATAGAGCTCCGCAATCCGGTCTGAGGAGATTTGCCACCACCCGCACAAAACCGACCTTAGAGGGCTATAATGCGGTCACTTAGCACCATGAACATGCGGTGCTCGGGGAAAGCATATTTTTATACCCCAACTACCCAACTATAGCTCCAGAACAGAAGCGCAAACATCCAGCCGGGGCCGCCATCTCCCCTCAGCCTATAAGCTGCTCCAGTGCTTCAGCGTGACAACACAGGCGACTAACGCTGGGAAGCGACTTGGGAGACTGCAGAGATACTTTATCTTGGGAGCGTGAGTATGTAACTTGGCACCGCTCCACACACCGCCACTTTAACAGCCCCCAGATAAATTTATAGAAGACGCACAGTTAGCAGGGCCAAGAGGGGCACAACGGCCATAAGCATAGAACACTCAAACTCACTCGCATTACTGCCCTAAAGGGAACAAGTGCAAACCTTGGGACAAAGCGTTATAAAAGGGAAGCCACAACTTTGCAACACTCTTATTAAACTCTGAAAACATTGCACCGGGCCCCCAGCAGCCAACAGAAATATAACACTCTCCACGTGGCGACGCTTATAAAGCTCAGTTCTTATGCTTCTACCTTTTGGATTTAACTCAGGCCATAATCCTCTCTTGCACTTCAAATCATTTATTAAAAGCCAGTTACCTTCATCTTGAACCCAACATCAATCATACCATGTTGCTAGATCCTGATATAGTCACAGAAAAGCGCAAACTTTAATGGAACCTACAACAGTACTGCCATCTTTTAAAAGTTTTGGGATTTCTTAATATTAAGCCATGCTTGTTTTTTCCAGCACAACAGTTTATAGCTAACACGCGTCTGCCATCTTGTGGCCAACAGAAATATAACATACAGAAGATTTGATTTCTATCAGCACCCTCTTATTTCTTATCCAAGCTTGCCATCTAGTGGCTTAAAGGAATTATTGTATATAGAGGACTTTGGATCTCCCAGCAACTACTCATCTCTAGCACAAGACTGACATCTAGTGGCTACGGTTGTCACCACACAGAGTTGTTTTCACTACCTCACCTAGACCCAAGAGAATTAAAGAACTATAACTTCTTTGATATTAGCTCTCTTGTATCTCCCAAAATCCACCTCATACAGGAATATCCAATCAAGAACATCAAAATGGCGGCAAGGAGGTTGAACAAACCAGAGAAAGGAGGAGGGGGAAAAAACACTCCAGTTACATCTTACTTTAAGAACACGCAGAGTGACAACACAGCTGAGCAAAACACTGAAACTGGGACATTTGCTGAAGCCACTACACAAGAGGCTACCCATATAGACGATAACACACCTCTGACTAGAGCTGATTTACACCTACTGGTGTCCAAACAAGATATCACTAACAGCTTTGACAAATTATGGGCCAAAATGGATGCCATGCACACCTCTATGAATGAGAGCCTAAATGATATCAAGAAAGATATGTCAGATTTGGGTGCAAGAGTTGAATCTCTGGAAGAAAACAACGACAACATCATAGAGGATGTGAAAACGGCAGTTCAGCAGACATCCCAACAACAGCAGGTAATAAATGAACTACTAGACAAGTTGGAGGATATGGAGAATCGAAGTAGACGTTGCAACATCCGTCTCAAAGGCATCCCAGAATCCGTAACACCATCAGACCTACCCTCATACCTTCACCAGCTGTTCTGTGCAATTACAGGAATGGACACGTCCACTGAAATCGAAGTGGAAAGGGCTCACAGAGCACTCAAGCCTAAGCCTAGAGCAGATCTTCCACCCAGGGATGTAATTGTGGCCTTTCTAAGATTTCCTGAAAAAGACAAGATCCTCAGGGAAGCAGCAAAACAACCTACCTTCAAATTTAGGGGCAATGTAGTGCACTTTTTCCAGGATCTCAGTAACAGAACTTTACAAAGAAGGGGAGCTCTGAGACCTCTCACGACTCTCCTAAGGAAAAACCAAATCCAATACAGGTGGGGATACCCATTCGCTCTCCACATTTCAAAGGACAATAAGTTACTGACAATTAGAGATGCTGAAGGTATCCCAGATATTTGTGAAGCACTAGATCTAGACATTCCCCTTATCCAGGGTCCCTCAACATCCACGGAACTACCGAAACCACAGAGGCCACCCATGAAATCTCAAAGATCTCAGTGGGCAAGAATCCCTACAAAGAAACCTAAAAACTCTTGACAGACTCAATTAGAATAGTAGGGAACTGGCTTCCTTGATCTCATCTGTGACATCCTGGATTGTGGGGAGAGAAGATTAATCTCACACACTCCCCTCCTAAAACCAGCGGATGCCTTACATCAGTAATGTTATGGTTTAAAGACACTCCCTTGTTTACAGTTAGGCCGGAACCGAGCTTAGTCTATATGGGCCAAATTATTCTAAGACTCTTTAGGATCTGAGGCACTGGTGACGGGAAGGCCGGAATTAATATTTATGTTTATATTGTTAGCACTATGTTCTCTGAGAAACCTCTAGGGATATGTTTACTATAGATATGAAGAGGGTGGATAGGTAACGCCTCCTCGGACTCAAGGTCCCCCGAAAAGATGTTTTTCATGTTTAGTCAAGCAATAATTTTCTTGTTATTTATTCCAGGTTTAACAATAAGAGCTAAGAATGTACCATTCAATATGATTAACCTGTTGTATCTCTTTTTTCTATTTCTCTGTCAGAATTTCTCCTTTTCCACCCCCCTTTTCTTCTTCTTACCCTCACTCCTAAAACGACCACAGATGCTCCAGTCAAGCAGAAGTTGGGTACCCACTCGTATAGGAACCCTGGACCTATCAAACTCAGATAAATACCACATGAAGGGTCAGGTAATTGCAAATGCACCAATACATAACAAGTCTAGGGACCATTCAAACGATTAGATGGCTAGTACCAACATTACACTAGTCTCACACAATGTGAGAGGTCTAAATTCAGACAACAAGAGAAGGAAGGCTATGTCACAATACAAACTCCTAGGGGCTAATGTTATATTTTTACAGGACACCCATTTCATGACCTCTCAGATCCCGAAATATTGGGAGAAACAATTCCCTCTACACTACCATTCGACGGTAAATCAGAAAAAAAGGGGAGTATCTATACTCCTTCATTCCTCCCTAAACTTTCACCACACGGATTCCATTATAGACAAGGAGGGTAGATTCCTCATCATTAAAGGCACTATCAATGAAATAGAAATAATCTTCTGTAACGTTTACGCCCCCAACGAGCATCAAGAGCAGTTCTTTACTAATCTATCCTACCTCCTCACTAGCTGGAATGCAACTAGAATTTTTTTAGCGGGTGACTTTAATGTCTCTCTAAACACTCAGACCCAATCTCCAAACACCCCTCTCACAACTGCCCAACACAGAATGAATAAAAAGACTCTCTCCATCCTCAATACCTTAGCAGGACACAACCTACTAGACACATGGACGGCTCTTTATGGTATCACAGATGACCACACATTTTATTCCACAGCACATCACAAATACTTCCGCTTAGATTATATTTTTTCAAGCCAGATACTGACAGCAAATCTAGTGTCTTCTTCTATTCACCCGTGTGTGTGGTCCGACCACTCAATAGTCTCTCTAAAAATGAAAGGGATTCTTCCATACAATAATACTAAAAGCTGGTCATTTGACCCCTTATCATTAAAATTCCCAAAACATAAAGAGACAGTTCTTAAACACATAGAGGAATACTGGAACCTCAACCTGAACACAATAAACAACCCCATACAGGTGTGAGCAGCACACAAATCAGTTATAAGAGGAGTATTGATCCAAATGAAATCCCATGCCAAACGTAAAACGAAGGCTCTTGTTGACTCACTACAACACGACATAGCTAACCTAGAAAAACGCCACAAACTATCTGGGTCACCTAGCCTTTACAAAACACTTCTAGACAAAAGACAAACTCTTGACAAAATGCTTTCTGACCGATCATCTAGAGCAGGGCTTAGACTTCAATCTAAATATTTTCTTTACGCAAACAAACCAGACAAATTTATGGCCTATAAAATTAGAAATAGAACTAGAGACATGTCAATCCCCGCCCTATATAACTCTCAGGGGGTCCTAACGTCAAACCCCAAAGACATAGTCGCCTCATTCGCGACATACTATGGCTCCCTGTATGATGGTCAGAAAGTCACTAGAACAGAAACCATACAGAACTCCCTAGACACCTTCCTAGAGGAGGCGGCATTACCCAAAATAAGCAAACAAGAACTAGACTCCTTGAACGCAGAAATCACTGACAGAGAGGTCCTCGGGGTCCTTAAAGATTTAAAACCAGGCAAGGCAGCAGGCCCTGATGGGTTCCCAGGGGACTATTACAAACAATTCAAACCAACTCTCACTAAACACATTGTACAATTCTGTAATTCTATCCTAAAAGGCCACAAGATCCCATCTGAATTGTTAAATGCCAAAATTATAGTACTCCCGAAACCAGGTAAAGATAAGACACTGTGCCAAAACTATAGGCCAATATCCCTTATAAACCAGGACCTCAAGATTTTCACAAAAATTCTAGCTAATCGAATCAAACCCCTACTTCCCAAGCTGGTCCACCCAGACCAAGTGGGCTTCATTCAAAATAGAGAAGCACCAGACAACGTCAGGAGAATGGTGTCCCTAATTGACTATATACATGAAACAAAAACGCCTTCTCTGCTCCTCTCTTTGGATGCAGAGAAGGCGTTTGATAGAGTTGATTGGACATACATGCAGGCAGTATTAACCAAAATAGGCATAACTGGAGAATTCATGAATGCAATTCAAAATATATATTCCACCCCCTCAGCAAGCGTGAGAGCTATGGGCCACCAATCTGAAAATTTTGCAGTCCTTAATGGGACCCGTCAGGGCTGCCCCCTATCTCCATTACTGTTTGCTCTGTGCATAGAACCCCTGGCCCAACATATTAGAAGATCTCCTGATATTACTGGTATTAAAATAAAGCAGAAGGAATATAAACTCACACTTTTTGCAGATGATGTCCTCCTCTCTCTGTCACGACCACTGATAACACTGCCGAACCTTTACCAGACCCTTGAATCCTTCTCCACCATTTCAGGTTATAAAATTAACCTTGAGAAGTGTGAAGCACTACCTATACACCTACCGGAACACACCAAAAAGCTTATAGAAGCTAACTTTGAATTTAAATGGGCCAAACACTTTCTCAGATACTTGGGGATTAATCTTACCACAAGCTCAAAGACTTTATATAACGTAAATAACCCCCCTTTGTACAAATCTATTAAACAAGATCTGAATAGATGGAGTAAGCTGAGATTTTCATGGTTTGGTAGACTGTCGGCAATCAAAATGATGACATTACCAAGGATTTTATATTTATTTCGCACCTTGCCAATTAGAATACCAACCCCAGACTTAGATGGCCTCCAAAGACATATAATCAATTTCATTAGGGGGAACAAAAAAGCTAGGATCCCTTCAGCAATCCTCTCCAGAAACAGACAGTTGGGAGGGGTGGGGGCAACAAATCTTAAACACTATTTTCAGGCAGCTAGACTAGCACAGACAGCCCTTCTTAATGACCCAGACAAAGACATTGTGTGGACGCAGCTAGAGACAGATATTGCAGGAATTATCCCACGAGACTTGATTCTTTGGGACCCTAAACGGTGCCTTAGCAAGACACAATACGAACACCCAATAATAGATTTCATGATCAAGCAATGGTCCAAGCTAACCACCTCCCTAGCTCTACTCCCTATACACTCAGTTAAAGCCACACTTACTAGCCTAGTTAGGCACGAATTGGTTCCCATCATCAGAAAATGGGAGAACAGAGGACTTTATAGAATCGCTGAAATTATAGTAAGAGACAAAATGATGAGCTACACACAACTACAAGAAAAACTACAGCCAATCAAACTAGAATGGTTCCTTTACTTGCAGCTATCTTCCATAATTCACCCTCTCTTACCTCTCATAACCAAAAATGTACCCTCTACATTAGAAAGCATATGCAGCTCCCCATCCAGACCCAAGAACACTATCTCCAGGCTTTACCAGGCAATACAACTAGCGTCAGATAACTCCAAAACCTCTATACAAATTAAATGGGAAAAGGACATCAACAAGGAAATGGAGGTCCAGACTTGGTATACAATTCTCTCTAGTGCAGGAAAGGGATTATTGAGTGCAGATATGTGGGAAAACTGCATTAAAACCAACTTCCGTTGGTATCTAACACCGCTGATAACCTCACACTCTTCCAAAGATAGATCCAGACTTTGTTACAAAGGCTGTGGGGAGGTGGGGGACTATAAACACATGTGGTGGGACTGCACCTATTCTCATAGGGTATGGAACCGACTATATAGGTTCCTAAGCTCTACTCTAGACAGCCCCATCAGACTTACCATAGAGCAAGCACTGCTTCATGTTAAGCTTCAAGAATTTAACAAACATATTAATTTGTTTATTAGGATAACATGCACTGCCACAAGGATCTGTATAGCCCGTCACTGGAGGGAGGGTGCCCCTTCCTGGGATGAAATCCAACACAAAATTAAATTCTTCTATAACATGTCAGAACAGGCAGCATTTCTCCTAGATACCCAAGAAACCTTCCAGAAAGTATGGTATTACTGGATATTAAATAACGGGTCTTAACACATTAGCCTCACTTCAGGGGCCCCACCCTCAGGTACATGGAGTCCCCAGAAACGATAAGTACAACACAGATAACTAGGGTACATATTAACCCCACATAAAACAAATCGTCACACAAACTGGAGCAGAATGGCCAGGAGTTATTCCCCTCTCTACACCCCATCTCTCTTTCTCTCCTTACTTTACCTTACTTTTTTCTTCTTTCACTAATACTTTATCTAGATGACATCTACCTTGGTAATATACAACTAATGTGGGCCTTACAGCTTCATAAAAATGAACTAAAGTACTTAAATTTTAGCTCAAATATGAGAATTTATGTTAAAAGGACTATCGTCCCTCATCGCATGACGCTATTAAAGTTCTCCTGTAAGTGCGACCCCACATGCTATGACTCAATACTTGAACGTTTTATTGATTTGTATTTTGCACGATTTTTATTACTATGTAACGTTAGAGAACCAAGATGTTTGTTCTGTTGACCTATTTTGATTCATCTTTTGTTTCATACTTTGTCTGTTTTTATGCCTTTGTTACAAAACAATAAAAATTATTTTATCATAAATAGTCTTATGCTATTGTTTATTGATACTCTAACACCTCATTTTTTATCTGGTCAGATAGCATGTTGAAGATCAGTAAGCTACCCATGTAGACCCCCCATACATTATGATTGTCTACGTTTATATTTAATTTATTTTATTTGTCAAACACTATTTTCTTATAATGGACAGATTACAATAGTTACTCTTATGTACTGTAACCTACATTGTCCTTAAAGGGACAGTCAAGTCCAAAAAAAACTTTCATTTTTCAAATAGGGCATGTAATTTCAAACAACTTTCCAATTTACTTTTATCAACAATTTTGCTTTGTTCTCTTGGTATTCTAGTTGAAAGCAAACCTAGGGAGGCACATATGATAATTTCTAAGCCCTTGAAGGCCGCCTCTATTTTATTTACTTTTCACAGCAGGGGAGAGCAAGCTCATGTAGGCCATATAGATAGCATTGTGATCACGCCCGTGGCAAGTGGCAGACACTGCACTAATTGGCTAAAATGCAACTATATGCAAAATAACTAAAAGTCATGTGATTAGGGGCGGTCAGAAGATGCTTAGATACAAGTTAGTCACAGAAGTAAAAAGTGTATTAATATAACAGTGTTGGTTTTGCAAAAAACTGGGGAATGGGTAATAAAGGGATTATCTATATTTTTAAACAACAAAAATACTGGTGTTAACTGTCCCTTTAATTCTTTGCTTCCATCCCCACCCTTTTCTAGTCAAATGGATACAATCTTTCTTTCTCATTTCTTTTTTAAAATGCTCATATCCAATTAAGGAACAACATTATTTAAAAAAAAAAGTAATAATTAAAGTGGTGGTAAATTTCAGACTTTAAGAATGTTTCAAGGAAAAATATTTTAGTACACAAGCAAAACTGCATACTTTTTTTAAAGTGTATATATATTTTATAATAAAAGATTTATAATTCTACTTGGTATCTTCTGTTCCTCCACCCCCTTCATTTCCTCTTTTGGCTGGGCTGTGACAGAGGGAGATTTAACATATAGATACATGCATATACTTGTCTAAATATGTGTGTATATATGTATTTACACATATATATATATATATATATATATATATATATATATATATATATATATATATATATATATATATAAAGCACATTGGAGCCCTTTACAGTCAATTAGATGAAAACATGTAAAAGCATAATTAGGCAATATTCGTATTAAATAAAGTGTTTATGCATTTACTGTAAATATCTCACATTCCAATGTTCTTCACATATGTGAATATTATTTTAAATAGATATTACTATATATATCTTTATATATCTATACCTATATATAATCATATATATATATTCATATGTATATATATATATATATATATGTATATATATATATATATATATATATATATATATATATATATATATCCTATATAACAAAAGGCCAGTTATGTTTGTCAGATGCAGTCATGCGCAGTAGAGACTGCGCATAGACAAACATACCTGGCCTTTAGGATCAACATCAGACACAGCTCGACAGAGCAGGGTAAGCAGCTGTTGCAAGGGGCATGGCCGTGGGCGTGACCAGGCAGAGCGGGCATGGCAAGGGGTGTGGTCGGTGGGAGTGTTGTGATGGGGGGCGTGACCGGTCCGGGAGTGGGCATGGCCGGTACAGGAGTGGGCGTAGCCTGAGAGTGTAAAAGAGGGGGGAGAGCTAGAGAGAGCAAAATAGAGGTGTGAGACAGAGCTAAAGAGAGGGGAGAGAAAGCAAAAGAGGAGACAGAGAGCAAAAGAAAGGGAAGAGAGAGCAACAGAGGGAGGAGAGAGCAAAAGAGAGGGGGGGAGAGAGAACAAAAGAGAGAAAGGAGAGAGAGCAAAAGAGAGGGGAGGGAGAGCAAAAGAGAGGCGAGAGAGAGCACAAGAGGGAGGGAGCAAAAGAGAGGGGGGAAAGAGAGCAAAAGAGAGGGGAGAAAGAGCAAAAGAGAGGGAAGAGAGAGCAAAAGAGAGGGAAGAGAGAGCAAAAGAGAGGGGGAGAGAGCAAAAGAGGTGGGGTAGAGAGCAAAAGAGAGGGGAGAGAGCAAAAGAGGGGGGGAGAGCAAAAGAGAGAGGGAGAGGGAGCTAAAAAGAGAGGGTAGAGAGAGCAAAAGAGGGGGGATAGAGAGCAAAAGAGAGAGCAAAAGAGAGGGGGAGAGAGCAAAATAGAGGAGAGAGAGAGAGAGAGCAAAAGAGAGGGGGAAAGTGAAAAAGAGCAAAAGAGAGGGGGAGAGAAAGAGAGCAAAAGAGAGGGGGAGAGAGAAATAGAGCAAAAGAGAGGGGAAGAGAGAAAGAGAGCAAAAGAGAGGGGGAGAGAGAACAAAGGAAAGTGAGAGAGTGCAAAAAAGAGGGGAGAGCGCAAAAGGCCAGTTATGTTTGTCAGATGCAGTCATGCGCAGTAGAGACTGCGCATAGACAAACATACCTGGCCTTTAGGATCAACATCAGACACAGCTCGACAGAGCAGGGTAAGCAGCTGTTGCAAGGGGCATGGCCGTGGGCGTGACCAGGCAGAGCGGGCATGGCAAGGGGTGTGGTCGGTGGGAGTGATGGGGGCGTGACCGGTCCGGGAGTGGGCATGGCCGGTACAGGAGTGGGCGTAGCCTGAGAGTGTAAAAGAGGGGGGAGAGCTAGAGAGAGCAAAATAGAGGTGTGAGACAGAGCTAAAGAGAGGGGAGAGAAAGCAAAAGAGGAGACAGAGAGCAAAAGAAAGGGAAGAGAGAGCAACAGAGGGAGGAGAGAGCAAAAGAGAGGGGGGAGAGAGAACAAAAGAGAGAAAGGAGAGAGAGCAAAAGAGAGGGGAGGGAGAGCAAAAGAGAGGCGAGAGAGAGCACAAGAGGGGGGGGAGCAAAAGAGAGGGGGGAAAGAGAGCAAAAGAGAGGGGAGAAAGAGCAAAAGAGAGGGAAGAGAGAGCAAAAGAGAGGGAAGAGAGAGCAAAAGAGAGGGGAGAGAGCAAAAGAGGTGGGGTAGAGAGCAAAAGAGAGGGGAGAGAGCAAAAGAGGGGGGAGAGCAAAAGAGAGAGGGAGAGGGAGCTAAAAAGAGAGGGTAGAGAGAGCAAAAGAGGGGGGATAGAGAGCAAAAGAGAGAGCAAAAGAGAGGGGGAGAGAGCAAAATAGAGGAGAGAGAGAGAGAGCAAAAGAGAGGGGGAAAGTGAAAAAGAGCAAAAGAGAGGGGGAGAGAAAGAGAGCAAAAGAGAGGGGGAGAGAGAAATAGAGCAAAAGAGAGGGGAAGAGAGAAAGAGAGCAAAAGAGAGGGGGAGAGAGAACAAAGGAAAGTGAGAGAGTGCAAAAAAGAGGGGAGAGCGCAAAAGAGAGAGGGAGAGAGAGAGAGCGCAAAAGAGAGGGGGGAGAGAGAGAACAAACGAGGGGGGGGAGAGAGCAATAGAAAGGGGGAGAGAGAGCAAAAGAGGGGGAGAGAGAGCAAAAGAGAGGAAAGAGAGAGCAAAAGAGGGGGGAGAGAGAGAAAAAGAGGGGGGAGAGAGAGCAAAAGAGGGGGGAGAGAGCAAAAGAGAGGGGGAAAGAGAACAAAAAAGAGGAGAGAGAGCAAAAGAGGGGGGAGAGAGCAAAAGAGAGGGGATAGCTGAAAATAGGAGGGGAGAGAGCAAAAGAGGTGGGGTAGAGAGCAAAAGAGAGGGGAGAGAGAGCAAAGGGGGGAGAGCAAAAGAGAGGGGGAGAGGGAGCAAAAAAGAGAGGGTAGAGAGAGCAAAAGAGGGGGGAGAGAGAGCAAAAGACAGGGGAGAGAGCAAAAGAGAGGGGGGAGAGAGCAAAATAGAGGGGAGAGAGAGAGCAAAAGAGAGGGGGAAAGTGAAAAAGAGCAAAAAAGAGCAAAAGAGAGGGGAAGAGAGAAAAAAAGGAAAGTGAGAGAGTGCAAAAAAGAGGGGAGAGCGCAAAAGAGAGAGGGAGAGAGAGAGCGCAAAAGAGAGGGGAGAGAGAGAACAAAAGAGGGGGGGAAGGGAGCAAAAGAAAGGGGGAGAGAGAGCAAAAGAGAGGGAAGAGAAAAAAAGAGGGGCAGAGAGAGCAAAAGAGAGGGGGGAGAGCAAAAGCGAGGGGAGAGAGAGAGAGAGCAAAAGAGGGGGGAGAGAGAGCAAAAGAGAGGAGAGAGAGCAAAAGAGGGGGGGGGGGGGGAGAGAGATCAAAAGAGGGGGGGAGATAGCAAAAGAGAGGGGGAGAGAGAACAAAAAAGAGGTGAGAGAGCAAAAGAGGGGAGAGAGAGAGCAAAAGAGAGAGGAGAGCTCAAAATAGGGGGGGAGAGAGCAAAAGAGGGGGGAGAGAGCAAAATAGAGGGGCAGAGAGACCACAATAGATAGGAGAGAGAAAGCAAAAGAGGGGGGAAGGGGAGCAAAAGAGAGTTGGGAGAGAGCAAAAGAGAGGCAAGAGAGCAAAAGAGAAGGGGGAGAGAGAGCAAAAGAGAGGGGGAGAGTGAAAGAGAGCAAAAGAGAGAGGGTGAGAAAAAAGAGAGCAAAAGAGAGGGAGAGAGAGAAAGAGAGCAAAAGAGAGGGAGAGAGAAAGAGAGCAAAAGAGAGGGGTAGATAAAGCAAAAGAGAGGGGAGAGAGAGCAAAAGAGAGGGGAGAGAGAGCACAGGGGGAGGGAGCAAAAGAGAGGGGGAAAGAGAGCAAAAGAGAGGGGAGAGATAACAAAAGAGAGGGGGAGAGCAGAAGAGAGGGGAGAAAGAACAAAAGAGAGGGAAGAGAGAGCAAAAGAGAGGGGAAAGAGCAAAAGAGGGGGGGGTAGAGAGCAAAAGAGAGGGGAGAGAGTAAAAGAGGGGGGGAGAGAGAGCAAAGGAGAGCGGGAGAGAGAGCAAAAAAGAGAGGGGAGAGAGAAAAAGAGAGGAGGGAGAGAGAGAGCAAAAGAGAGGGGGAGAGTGAAAGAGAGCAAAAGAGAGGTGGGAGAGAAAGAGAGCAAAAGAGAGGGGGAGAGAGAAAGAGAGCAAAAGAGAGGTGGGAGAGAGAGCAAAAGAAAGGGAGAGAGAGCAAAAGAGAGGGGGGAGAGAGAGCAAAGAAGAGCGAGAGAGTGCAAAAAAAGAGGGGAGAGAGAGAGCGCAAAAGAGAAAGGGAGAGTATGATATATCTTTAAGGCATATCCCCTCCTATCTATTTCCTATGCCTATTTAAGCTCACTTCCTACTAGGATTGTTGCCTTATAATTAAAGTACTTCACACAGCTGATCTGTGCAGAAGCTTTCTCCCTTCAAGTCTAATTGGAGGTATCGGCAGCAGTCTCTAGAAAAGTTGTCTAATCTATAGCAGTAACCAAAACCTGCCTTTTGCTCTTTAATTATCCTTCTCTTGTATAACTTTGTTGATGTTTGCTGGGATTTCTCAGACTCCTTACCGGACATCTACAACCCTCTTTGGACTACCTTCACACAGACGGGAAACTGTCACCTCCTACCTGATCCTCATGCTGAACAGATCTTATCAGTCTGTTTTCTCAGCTTGAACGGAAGGTAACCTGCATTTACCTGCACAACTTCTGGATTAAGGTACTCTGGAAAACTTCTACCTAACTGATATTGTTTATGCTGTTAACTGCCTTTACTTCTGCAGATCTGTATGCAGTCATTCTGTTTCTGGATTCATTCACTTTTTTGCAAGTTTGTTTCAGCATTTATCGTTAAACTGTCTCAAATTCATTGCTAAGTGTTACAAAATATGGTTAACTGTATTTCTCTGAAGTAACTTTTCCCACTTGCATTATTAAAGAACTGATCATATTCTATCACATGCTAAGTGAATCTATGACGATTTGTCTACTTTTCAAATCCGATATTTAAAGGGTTTACTTATTCATAAACTTATGTTACAGCAGTTTAATCTTCCCTGTTAAAAACTGCTCACACTATTTTTACCCAGTTACTCTGAAAGTGGATTCTGGATTCAGATATACAAGAGCAACAATCCTATCATTTAATCCAAGTTTTCAGAAAAAGATACATTTTGCTTTATTTTCATAACAGAGAGAGAGAGAGAGAGAGAGCACAAAATAGAGGGGGAGAGAGAGAGCAAAAGAGGAGGAAGGGAGCAAAAGAGAGGTAGGGAGAGAGAGCAAAAGAGAGGAAAGAGAGCAAAAGAGGGGGAGAGAGAGCAAAATAGAGGGGGAGAGCAAAAGAGAGGGGGAAGAGAGAGAAAAAGAGGGGAGAGAGAGCAGAAGAGAGGAAGAGAGAGCAAAAGAGAGGGGGGAGAGCAAACGAGAGGAGAGAAAGAGCAAAAAGAGGGGGGGAGAGAGAGAAAAAGAGAGGAGAGAGAGCAAAAGAGGGCAGAGAGAGAGCAAAAAAGAGGGGAGAGAGCAAAAGAGGGGGAAGAGAGAGCAAAAGAGGGGGGAGAGAGCAAAAGAGAGGGGGAGAGAGAGCAAAAAAGAGAGGGGAGAGAGAGCAAAAGAGGGGGTAGAGAGAGCAAAATAGGTAGGAGAGAGAAAGCAAAAGAGGGGGGGATAGAGAGAAAAAGATAGGGGGAGTGAGCAAAAGAGAGGGGGAGAGGGAGATCAAAAGAGAGGGGTAGAGAGAAAAAGTGCAAAACAGAGGGGGGAGAGAGAGCAAAAGAAAGAGGGGACAGAGAGCAAAAGAAAGGGGGGAGAGAGAGCAAAAGAGAGGTGGAGAGAGAGCAAAGGAGAGCGAGAGAGTACAAAAGAGAGGGGAGAGAGAGAGCGCAAAAGAGAGGGGGAGAGAAAGCTAAAGAGAGGGGGAAAAGAGAGAGCAAGGGGTGGGACCGCTGTACTACAAAAATGGCACGTGTACACAGGCTTTAGGACTAGTATATATATATATATATATATATATATATATATATACTAGTACTAAAGCCCGTGTACACGGGCCATTTTTTTCAGAACAGCGGTCCCACCCCTTGCTCTCTCCCCCCTTTCTTTTGCTCTCTCTTCCCCCCTCTCTTTTGCTTTCTTTCCCCCCTCTCTTTTGCTTTCTCTCCCCCCTCTCCTTTGTTCTCTCTCTCCCCTCTTTTGCTCTCTCTCTCCCCTCTTTTGCTCTCTCTCTCCCCTCTTTGGCTCTCTCCATCCTTTCTTTTGCTCTCTCTCCCCCCTCTTTGGCTCCCCCCCTCTTTGGCTCCCCCCCCCCCTCTTTGGCTCCCCCCCCCTTCTTTGGCTCTCTCCCCTCTTTTGCTCTCTCTCCTCTTTGGCTCTCTCTCTCCCCTCTTTGGCTCCCCCCCCCTTTGGCTCTCTCTCCCCCCTCTTTGGCTCCCTCCCCCCCCCTCTCTCTCTCTCTCCCCCCTCTTTGGCTCTCTCTCCTCTTTGGCTCTCTCTCTCCCCCCTCTTTGGCTCTCCCCTCCCCTTTGGCTCCCCCCTCCCCTTTGGCTCCCCCCCCTCTTTGGCTCTCCCCACCCCTCTTTTGCTCTCCCCTCCCCTCTTTGGCTCTCTCCCCCCTCTTTTGTTCTCTCCCCCCTTTTTGGCGCTCTCCCCCCCCTCTTTGGCTCTCTCCCCCCCTCTTTGGCTCTGCCCCCCCCCTCTTTGGCTCTGCCCCCCCCTCTTTGGCTCTCTCTCCCCCCCTCTTTGGCTCTCTCCCCTCTTTTGCTCTCCTCTTTGGCTCTCTTTCCTCTTTGGCTCTCTCTCTCCCCCCTCTTTGGCTCTCCCCCCCCCCCTCTTTGGCTCTCTCTCCCCCTCTTTGGCTCTCTCTCCCCCCTCTTTGGCTCTCTCTCCTTTTTGGCTCTTTTTCCTCTTTGGCTCTCTCTCTCCCCCCTCTTTGGCTCTCCCCCCCTTCTCTTTGGCTCTCCCCCCCTTCTCTTTGGCTCTCTTCCCCCCCTTCTCTTTGGCTCTCTCTCCCCCCCCTTCTCTTTGGCTCTCTCCCCCCCCCCTTCTCTTTGGCTCTCTGCCCCCCCCTTCTCTTTGGCTCTCTGCCCCCCCCTTCTCTTTGGCTCTCTGCCCCCCCCTTCTCTTTGGCTCTCTGCCCCCCCTTCTCTTTGGCTCTCTGCCCCCCCCCTTCTCTTTGGCTCTCTGCCCCCCCCCCCTTCTCTTTGGCTCTCTGCCCCCCCCCCCTTCTCTTTAGCTCTCTGCCCCCCCCGCCTTCTCTTTGGCTCTCTGCCCCCCCGCCTTCTCTTTGGCTCTCTGTCCCCCCGCCTTCTCTTTGGCTCTCTGCCCCCCCCCGCCTTCTCTTTGGCTCTCTGCCCCCCCCTTCTCTTTGGCTCTCTGCCCCCCCCTTCTCTTTGGCTCTCTGCCCCCCCCTTCTCTTTGGCTCTCTGCCCCCCCCCTTCTCTTTGGCTCTCTGCCCCCCCCTTCTCTTTGGCTCTCTGCCCCCCCCTTCTCTTTGGCTCTCTGCCCCCCCCTTCTCTTTGGCTCTCTGCCCCCCCTTCTCTTTGGCTCTCTGCCCCCCCCCTTCTCTTTGGCTCTCTGCCCCCCCCCCTCCTGCTCCCTCTCTGGCTCTGTCTTCGCGGGCCCCCACCTGGCCACGCCCCATCGCGGCAACACCCACCCGGCCACGCCCCTCGCGACGCCCGGCCATGCCCCTCGCGACGCCCGGCCACGCCCCTCGCGACGCTCCCGTCGGCCACAAACAGCTGTGAGGTCTGGGGAGCGCGTTGCCGCTTCTCACGCAGCAGACCTCACAGCTGTTGAGTAGCTCGCGCTCCCTATCTCACAGCTGCTTGTATGCTGTGTACCTCGCGCTCCCAATCTGTCAGCTGTCAGCTATGCCGAGGTGCGCGAGAATAGAATCTAAGGCCAAGTGTTTGTCTGTACTGCGCATGACGGCTTCAGACAAACACTTGTCTTTTATAATATAGGATATACATATATATATATATATATATGCATGTATTTATTAATACATACAACATATTCTTCTATGTAAAGAACATTTGAATGTGAAATGTTAATATTTTTATGTCGGGTTAGCGCACTCAAGAAAACCAATCAGGTTTGCACGCAAGTAGGGTGTTAGTTTTTTCCCCCACTTTTCTTGCTCTACTGACTTCTACAGGCGAATACGTTAAAGCAATTGCGATATTCGAAGTTCAGCTTTGTGCATGCGTCAGGTTAGTGCGCAAGTGAAAACTTTTTACTTTCAACTTGTAATAAGATTGCTTTCCGACGCTCACAGAAAATACTTCTAGCGGGAGATATAAATGGTGATTCACTTGTAATCTAGTCCATACTTTTTTAATGGCAAAGATTACATATGGCATTTGATTAGCTTAAGTTTACCATCACTTTAATAAAATAAACTGATCTCTGTATTGTGTTTGGTCAATTGTATTATGCAAGTTTAATACTAGCAACCTCTAGATTAAAAAAAGAATGCTACAATAAATGGAGCCTACAGATAATCACTCAAGACTATGCCACAATTTAAAACTTTCATCTGCTTTGTTAAGGTTTACAATGCCCCTGTTTAATTAAACCAATGTGAATATAGCTGCACTTTGACATTTATATTTTACTTTATTTACAATTGTAGCTTTTCATGTCATTCATCTATTTAATGGGTGACTATATTCAGAAAGAGTCATACTAAACCTGCCAAGAAGTATCCATGTTAGCATCCCTTTGCGGTATTAAGAAATTAACTTGAAAACTTGAGGTGTTTCTGTAATCATTAAATTGAAAGAGCAGCACGAAATAAAGTCCAGGATCAGGTTACTTAAGCATTAGCATTAGCCTCTAAGGTATAATTCCTTCTCTTCCATATCAGTCAAAATCACCCTGCTAGAACTCAGTTACATTAACATTTTTAGTCTTGAAAAAAAAAAGCAAGGAAACTTAAATTAAAAGTGCATTTCAACAAATGAAAAAAAATCTTTATCAGATTTGCAGCATATATCACACAGGTAGAAATGTAATGAGAAAAAACTGAGACAATGGGTGAGATGCAATAAAGCTTGTTTGAGCTGCTATTTCGAAGTCTGCTGGGTCTGGGAGATCCCTTGTGGGATTCATTAACCCCTTAATGACCACAGCACTTTTCCATTTTCTGTCCGTTTGGGACCAAGGCTATTTTTACATTTTTGCGGTGTTTGTGTTTAGCTGTAATTTTCCTCTTACTCATTTACTGTACCCACACATATTATATACCGTTTTTCTCGCCATTAAATGGACTTTCAAAATATACCATTATTTTCATCATATCTTATAATTTACTATAAAAAATATTATAAAATATGAGGAAAAAAATGGAAAAAAAACACACTTTTTCTAACTTTGACCCCCAAAATCTGTTACACATCTACAACCACCAAAAAACACCCATGCTAAATAGTTTCTAAATTTTGTCCTGAGTTTAGAAATACCCAATGTTTACATGTTCTTTGCTTTTTTTGCAAGTTATAGGGCCATAAATACAAATAGCACTTTGCCATTTCCAAACCACTTTTTTTCAAAATTAGCGCTAGTTACATTGGGACACTAATATCTTTCAGGAATCCCTGAATATCCATTGACATGTATATATTTTTTTTTAGAAGACATCCCAAAGTATTGATCTAGGCCCATTTTGGTATATTTCATGCCACCATTTCACCGCCAAATGCGATCAAATAAAATTTTTTTTTACTTTTTCACAAATTTTTTCACAAACTTTAGGTTTCTCACTGAAATTATTTACAAACAACTCATGAAATTATGGAATAAATGGTTGTAAATGCTTCTCTGGGATCCCCTTTGTTCATAAATAGCAGACATATATGGCTTTGGCTTTGCTTTTTGGTAATTAGTAGGCTGCTAAATGCCACTGCGCACCACACGTGTATTATGCCCAGCAGTGAATGGGTTAATTAGGGAGCATGTAGGGAGCTTCTAGGGTTAATTTTAGCTCTAGTGTAGTGTAGTAGACAACCCCAAGTATTGATCTAGGCCCATTTTGGTATATTTCATGCCACCATTTCACCGCCAAAAGCAATCAAATAAAAAAAAATTGTTCACTTTTTCAAACTTTAGGTTTCTCACTAAAATTATTTACAAACAGCTTGTGCAATTATGGCACAAATGGTTTTAAATGCTTCTCTGGGATCCCCTTTGTTCAGAAATAGCAGACATATGTGGCTTTGGCGTTGCTTTTTGGTAATTATAAGGCCGCTAAATGTTGCTGCGCATCACATGTGTATTATGGCCAGCAGTGAAGGGGTTAATTAGGTAGTTTGTAGGGAGCTTGCAGGGTTAATTTTAGCTTTAGTGTAGAGATCAGACTCCCACCTGACACATCCCACCCCCTGATCCCTCCCAAACAGCTCTCTTCCCTCCCCCACCCCACAATTGTCCCCGCCATCTTAAGTACTGGCAGAAAGTCTGCCAGTACTAAAATAAAAGGTATTAAAAAAAATATATATATTTTTTTTTTTAGCATATTTACATATGCTGCTATGTAGGGTCCCCCCTTAGCCCCCAACCTCCCTGATCCCCCCAAAATAGCTCCCTAACCCTCCCCCTCTGCCTTATTGGGGCCATCTTGGGTACTGGCAGCTGTCTGCCAGTACCCAGTTTGCAAATAAAAATGTTTTTTTTTATTATTTTTTTTGATTTGTTTCTGTAGTGTAGCTTCCCCCCCACAGTCCAATATCCCCCCAGCCAAACCGATCAACAAACAAATACATAAACCCCTTTGATCCCCACTTATAAGATAAAACTTTCTGTAGCGTAGTGGTTCCCACCCGCTCCCTCCCCGTGCACGCGCCCGCCCGGCCTCCCCGTGCACGTGCGCGCGTCCGTGCGCGTCCCCCCGGTCGTCCCCGCCCCCGATCCCGCCCCCCCTCCGCATCACAAAGGCCATCGATGGCCGCCACCCACCTCCCACACCGGCTCCCACCCACCAACGAACATAGCCGTTAATGTCCGGTGCAGAGAGGGCCACAGAGTGGCTCTCTCTGCACCGGATGGCTAAAAATGGTTATTGCAGGATGCCTCGATATCGAGGCATCACTGCAATAACCGGAAAGCAGCTGGAAGCGAGCAGGATCGCTTCCAGCTGCTTTCCACACCGAGGACGTGCAGGGTACGTCCTCAGGCGTTAACTGCCTTTTTTTTGAGGACGTACCCTGCACGTCCTCGGTCATTAAGGGGTTAAAGGATGAAATTTTGTTGAAAACCCTGTGGCTCTCATTAGAGCAAACACTACATATTTTTGCTGAAAAGAAAAAAGAATACTGTAGTACAATGTAGTACTTTCATATTTTGATTTTACAAATTTTTCACATTATATATTTTTTTACATAGCAAGACATATACAATATACAATTTTGCTATGTGTATATCTAAGTGTAGTGCTGTACAAAATATTAGTTTTCGTAAAGCAGCAAATAAAGACAGCAGGATACGTGCTATATAGTTTATGGTATTCACAACAGTTATTCTTTAGGTGAATCTGCAGAAATAGACTAGAAAGAAAGTGTTCAAAAGAGGGCTACTTAAATGGAAGATTTTATATACATATATATATATATTTATATATATATATACTGTATATATAAAAAGCAAAAAGTTTCAACAGACAGTCGCTATTAACAACTGGAAAGAGATAACCAAACAGAAAAAAAGACTATCGGCTAGATTTGGAGTTTTGTCGGTAAAGCCGTGCGTTGCTAATGAGCCTTTTTTTTCCAGTGCTCCCTTAAGACAACGCTGGTATTACGAGTTTTCTGAATGGCTGCATTAGCCTCAGAAAAGTGAGCGTTGAGACAAATTTAGCTCCACTTCAACCCTCAATACCAACGTTGCTTACGGTAGCGGTAAGCTGGAAAAACGTGCTCGTGCATGATTTCCCCATAGGAAACAATGGGGCTGAGCTGGCTGAAAAAAACCTAACACCTGCAAAAAAGCAGCGTTCAGCTCCTAACGCAGCCCCATTGTTTCCTATGGGGAAATTAATTTTATGTCTGCACCTAACACCCTAACATGAACCCCGAGTCTAAACACCCCTAATCTTTCACTTATTAACCCCTAATCTGCCGCCCCCGCTATCGCTGACACTTGCATTATACTATTGACCCCTAATCTGCAGCTCCGGACACCGCCGCAACCTACATTATAGCTATGAACCCCTATTCTGCTGTCTCTAACATCGCTGACACCTATATTATATTTATTAACCCCTAATCTGCCGCCCCCAACGTCGCCGCCACCTACCTACAATTATTAACCCCTAATCTGCCGACCGGACATCGCCGCCACTATAATAAATGTATTAACCCCTAAACCGCCGCACTCCCGCCTCGCAAACACTATAATACATTTTATTAATCCCTAATCTGCCCTCCCTAACATCGCCGCCACCTACCTACAATTATTAACCCCTAATCTCCTGCCCCCAATGTCGCTGCTACAATAATACAGTTATTAACCCCTAAACCTAAGTCTAACCCTAACACCCCCCTAAGTTAAATATAAATTAAATAAAACGAACTAAAGTTACTATAATTAAATAAATTAATCCTATTTAAAACTAAATACTTACCTATAAAATAAACCCTAATATAGCTACAATATAACTAATAGTTACATTGTAGCTAATTTAGGATTTATATTTATTTTACAGGCAACTTTGTATTTATTTTAACTAGGTACAATAGCTATTAAATAGTTATTAACTATTTAACAGCTACCTAGTTAAAATAATTACAAAATTACCTGTAAAATAAATCCTAACCTAAGTTACAAATTGAAGTTCAATCCGATTGGCTGATCGGATCAGCCAATAGAATGCGAGGTCAATTCTATTGGCTCATCCAATCAGCCAATCGGATTGAACTTCAATCCGATTGGCTGATTAAATCAACCAATCAGATTTTTCCTACCTTAATTCCGATTGGCTGATAGAATCCTATCAGCCAATCGGAATTCGAGGGACGCCATTTTAATAAATTTATTTGATTTTTTTATATTGCATTTATTCATCTCTCTAGAAGTTTAGCAACTTTTACTTTGTTTTTCAATAGGCGTGCATGGGCTGGGGCCCCTGTAGGTCTGTTGTTTGGTATCTGGGCAGCGGTCTATGTCTTTTAGAGGATCTAATTATTAGGTTTCAGGGGTATTTAACTATCAAGCGCTGTATTATTGTACTCTTTTCACACACACACACACACACACACACACAAACACATATATATACTTAATTTAGTTTTTTAATTTTACTTCCCTCCACCTAGAAGTTGTACAGTTTATAGGTCACATTAAAGGTGGAAAAAGTTCTGAAATGATTTATCTTTGTCTAATTTTTTTACATCACAGAAACCTGACATTTTAACAGGGGTGTGTAGACTTTTTATAGCCACTGTGTATGTATGTATATATATATCAGCCAATAGGATTTTTCCTACCTTAATTCCGATTGGCTGATAGAATCCTATCAGCCAATAGGAATTGAAAAACGCCATCTTGGATGGCGTCATTTAACCCCTTAAAGGGACATGAAACCCAAATTTTTTCTTTCATGATTTGGAAAGAGCATACAATTATAAACAACTTTCTAATTTACTTCTATTATCTATTTTGCTTCATTCTCTTGATATTCTTTGCTGAAAAGCATATCTAGATATGCTTAGTAGCTGCTGATTGGTAGCTGCACATAGATGCCTTCTGTGATTGGTTCACCGTGTGCATTGCTATTTCTTCATTAAAGTATATCTAAAGAATGAAGCAAATTAGGTAATAGAAGTATATTGGAATGTTGTTTAAAATTGTATTCTCTACCTTAATCATGAAAGAAAATGTTTGGGTATAGTGTGCCTTTATCTGTTACACATCTACAACCACCAAAAAACAACCATGCTAAATAGTTTCTAAATTTTGTCCTGAGTTTAGAAATACCCAATGTTAACATGTTCTTTGCTTTTTTTGCAAGTTATAGGGCAATAAATACAAGTAGCACTTTGCTATTTCAAAACCACTTTTTTTCAAAATGAGCGCTAGTTACATTGGAACCCTGATATCTGTCAGGAATACCTGAATATCCCTTAACATGTATATATTTTTTTTAGAAGACATTCCAAAGTATTGATCTAGGCCCATTTTGGTATATTTCATGCCACCATTTCACCGCCAAATGCGATCAAATATTAAAAAATGTTTTTTTCACAGAAATTATTTACAAACAACTTGTACAATTATGGCATAAATGATTGTAAATGCTTCTCTGGGATCCCCTTTGTTCAGAAATAGCAGACTTATATGGCTTTGGCGTTGCTTTTTGGTAATTAGAAGGCTGCTAAATGCCACTGCGCACCACACGTGTTTTA
This sequence comes from Bombina bombina, assembly GCF_027579735.1. Taxonomy (NCBI): domain Eukaryota; kingdom Metazoa; phylum Chordata; class Amphibia; order Anura; family Bombinatoridae; genus Bombina; species Bombina bombina. The sequence goes on from NC_069501.1 coordinate 762,700,991, forward strand.
TGCCCAGCAGTGAAGGGGTTAATTAGGGAGCATGTAGGGAGCTTGTAGAGTTAATTTTAGTTTTAGTGTAGTGTAGTAGACAACCCAAAGTATTGATCTAGGCCCTTTTTGATATATTTAATGCCACCATTTCACCGCCAAATGCGATCAAATTTTAAAAAAACGTAATTTTTTTCGCAATTTTAGGTTTCTCACTGAAATTATTTACAAACAGCTTGTGCAATTATGGCATAAATGGTTGTAAATGCTTCTCTGGGATCCCCTTTGTTCAGAAATAGCAGACATATATGGTTTTGGCGATGCTTTTTGGTAATTAGAAGGCTGCTAAATGCTGCTGCACATCACACCTGTATTATGTCTAGCAGTGAAGGGGTTCATTAGGGATCTTGTAGGGAACTTGCAGGGTTAATGTTAGCTTTAGTGTAGAGATCAGCCTCCCACCTAACACATCAGACCCCCTGATCCCTCCCAAACAGCTCTCTTCCCTCCCCCACCCCACAATTGTCCCCGTCATCTTAAGTACTGGCAGAAAGTCTGCCAGTACTAAAATAAAAGGTATCTTTTTTTTTATTATTATTATTTTTAGCATATTTACATATGCTGCTGTGTAGGATCCCCCTTAGCCCCAAACCTCCCTGATCCCCCCCAAACAGCTCTCTAACCCTCCCCCTCTACATTATTGGGAGCCATCTTGGGTACTGGCATCTGTCTGCCAGTACCCAGTTTACAAAAAAATATATACTTTTTATTTTCCCCCCCACTTTTCTGTAGTGTAGCTTCCCCCCCCAAGACTAAACCCCCACCCCCTCCCAGATCACTTAGATTATATATATTAAATTTTATATACCTCCATCTCTCTCTAAATATAAACAAAATCTGTTCCATAGTGTAATGGTTCCCACCCGCTCCCTCCCCGTGCACGCGCCCGCCCGCCTCCCCCGTGCACGCGCCCGCCCGCCTCCCCCGTGCACGCGCGCGCATCCGTGCGTGCCCCCAGCGATCCCGCCCACCTCTGCATTACGTACTCCACCGATGGTCGCCCACCCGCCTCCCACGTCGGCTCCCACCCATTAACGATTGCGGCCATCGATGTCCGGTGCAGAGAGGGCCACAGAGTGGCTCTCTCTGCATCAGATGGGGTAAAATGTTATTGCAGTGATGCCTCGATATCGAGCCATCACTGCAATAACTGGAAAGCGGCTGGAAGCGAGCAGGATCGCTTCCAGCCGCTTTCAACCCCAACGTCGTACAGGGTACGTTGCTGGTCTTTAAAGACCAGGTTGTGTGCTACGTACCCTGTACGACGCATGTCGTTAAGGGGTTTAAGGAACCTTCATTCTTCAGTTGGACTTCGTTTGAAGAGGATGCTCCGCGTCTGCTGGATTGCAGATGGACCCGCTCCGCTCTGGATGGATGAAGATAGAAGATGCCGTCTGGATGAAGACTTCTGGCCATCTGGAGGTCCTCTTCTGCCCGGATCGGATGAAGATTTCTGTTCGGCTTCGTGGAGGACTTCTGCCCGGTTGGGTGAAGACGTCTCAAGGTAGGGTGATCTTCAAGGGGTTAGTGTTAAGTTTTATTAAGGGTGGATTGGGTGGATTTTAGAGTAGGGTTGGGTGTGTGGGTGGTGGGTTTTAATGTTGGGGGGGTATTGTATTTTTTTTTACAGGTTAAAGAGCTGATTACTTTGGGGCAATGCCCCGCAAAAAATCCTATTAAGGGTTATTTGTAATTTAGTATAGGGTAGGGAATTTTTTTTTATTAGGGGGATTAGATTAGTTGTAATTAGTTTCAAAAAATTTTAATTATTTTTTTATTTTCTGTAATTTAGTGTTTGTTGTTTTTCGTACTTGTAATTAATTGTAGTTAGTTTAGGTAATTAATTTAATTATAGTGTAGTGTTAGGTGTAATTGTAACTTAGGTTAGGGTTTATTTTACAGGTAAATTTGTATTTATTTTAGCTAGGTAGTTATTAAATAGTTAATAATTATTTAATAACTATTCTACCTAGTTAAAATAAATACAACGCTGCCTGTAAAATAAAAATAAACCCTGAGATAGATACAATGTAACTATTTTATAGGTAAGTATTTAGTTTTAAATAGGATTAATTTATTTAATTGTAGTAATTTTATTAAGATTATTTACAATTATATTTAAATGGGGGGGGGTGTTAGGGTTAGACTTAGGTTTAGGGGTTAATAACTTTATTATAGTGGCGGCGACATTGGGGGCAGCAGATTAGGGGTTAATAATTGTAGTTAGGTTGCGGCGACGTTGGTGGCAGCAGAGTAGGGGTTAATAAATATAATGTAGGCTTTGACGATGTTGGGGGCAGAAGATTAGGGGTTCATAAGTATAATGTAGGTGGCGGCGGTGTCCATAGTGGCAGATTAGGGGTTAATAATATAATGCAGGTGGCGACAATGTCGGGGGCGGCAGATTAGGGGTTAATAAGTGTAAGATTAGGGGTGTTTAGACTCGGGGTTCATGTTAGGGTGTTAGGTGTAGACGTAAAATGTATTTTCCCATAGGAAACAATGGGGCTGCGTTAGGAGCTGAACGCTGCTTTTTTGCAGGTGTTAGTTTTGTTTCCAGCCAGTTCAGCCCCATTATTTCCTATGGGGAAATCGTGCACAAGCACGTTTAGCCAGCTTACCGCTGACTTAAGCAGCGCTGGTATTGAAGTGAGATGTGGAGCTAAATTTTGCTCTCCGCTCACTTTTTTGCGGATAACGCCGGGTTTAGAAAAACCTGTAATACCAGCGTTGTCTTAAGTGAGCGGTGAGAAAAAAAGGCTCATTAGCACCGCAAGCCTTACCGACAAAAACTCGTAATCTAGCCCTAAAAAAGTACATACATATAAGATAATATAGGATAGACTAGACTGCAGTCACAGAGAATATAATATATATTATATGGCGGCTATACATACGCCCACTTAAAATGTGAGATCGCCAAATCATCATAGGAATCATAGAGCAGAACATAATAAGCATGACATAGAATAGCATGAAGGACATAAGAAATAATCTGTTAAAATGCATACTAAATGTGCAAGCTACCGGTTGAAGATAATGGGAAGCCCTTAGTATAGCGTTGATACGCTCAATCTAATAGTGTCAGACAATAAGCACAATATGTACCTTTAGCGCAGACAAATCTAGCTTCTATCAGTACCAACCGGAATACTGATCGCAACACAGAACATTATAAGTAAATTTACCTTACAAAGTTCATAGCCGTAACAGAAGCAGCCCTGTGTGCATAGCAGAGTGTGTGAATTGACACCCAGAACCGACCAGAGCGTCTATGTGGGAGGGGTAGAATTAGCCCTAGCATACTCAAAACTGTCAGTCATAGCGCCAGCGGCATCTGATAGGGCAGGGGTAAGATTATCCAGTCTGCCTGCAAACTACTTTAAATTCTGCTATCTAGAAAATAGACTAAACCTTTAAAGTTACTGGAATAAAGGAAGTCTATGAAGAAAAGTTTGTATGCAAAATAGAGTGTTTAGACAGCGCTCTCAAGTAGATGATGTAATGCCATGAGCCAGAGGAATATGGAAAGCAGTATTTTTAAAAAAAACAAGACTTTGTTATATCAATGTGGGGTTATTGATGCTCACCTGGTGGATCCTCATAAGTATGAGGTATATAATATTCTCGGTTGGGATATTTTATCCCCCCTGTGTTAGAGATGAAACACTTGTAATCCACTTAGGAACCAATGAGGCTGTACTTTATGTTAGGTATAGTAAAAACCAATTTATTGAGTCCTTAAAAAACAAATATGGTTAAAAAAGAACATTTAAAAATCCAATTGGACCCTTAAAACGAAATCACACAGCCAGATCCTTAAACGAAATGACACAATCAAAGTATGTCTAGTGATAGCCAGTTCAGCCTCCACAAACCCTCATAAGTTTATATGATGTCCAGTTCGGAGTAAACAAAACAGTGGTTCTTAAAGTATACTATACAAATGTGTATACTTATCCATGCTTGCAGAGTCCAGTGAGTCTTAATCTCTCACAGAGAAAGATTGCAGGTCGTTCCATGTAGGAAAATGCAAAACAAACAGCTCTGGTGTGGGTCTCTAAGCTCCCGGACCGCAAAAAACGGATGTGACGCCACTTGCTGTGTAGCGTCACCCTTTTGCGAGAGATGTGGAATGACATTCATGCATATTTAGGAATGAAAGCATTTTACCCAAAAACAAAATATCAGAACCAAGGTTCACAGGCCTCTAGTTATGAAGCTCCGCACTTACCTGCCTTCACCGGCCCCAATACGCTCACCTAAGCTCGCCTCACATTGCCGCCGCGGACCTGAATACGCTCGCCAAAGTTATCAATAAATCTGTCAAAAAGCCGCGCACCAAGTATGAGGCGATGAGCAGCGGACTGTGATAGTTCGGCTTTTTTACAGCTTTATTGATACCCCTGTCACTAAGCACTCACACTATACTATACTGTTCTACCCCCTATAACGGCGCCCCCGGAGCCCCCCCACAACTAAATAAAGTTATTAACCCCTAAACCGCTGCTCCTAGACCCCGCCGCAAATAAAATAAATATATTAACCCCTAAACCGCCGCTCCCGGACCCCGCCGCAACTACAATAAATATGTTAACCCCTAAACCGCCACTCCAATGGCTCATTGGATCAGCCAATCAGATTTTTCCTACCTTAATTCCGATTGGCTGATAGAATCCTATCAGCCAATCGGAATTCAAGGGACACCATCTTGGATGACGTCATTTAAAGGACCAGCCATTCGTTGGGTATTCATCGTGCAGGAAGGATGTTCCACGCCGGAGGTCTTGAAGATGGAGCCGCTCCTCGTCAAATGGATGAAGATAGAAGATGCCGCTTGGATCAAGATGTCTGCCGGTCCAGATGTCCTCTACTGCCCGGATAGGATGAAGACTTCTGCCGGTCTGGATGTCCTCTTCTGCCCCATCGGATGAAGACTTCACCCCGGCTGGGTAAAGACGACTCAAGGTAGGGAGATCTTCAGGGGGTTAGCGATAGGTTTATTTAAGGGGGGTTTGGGTGGGTTAGAGTTGGGGTATGTGGGTGGTGGGTTTTAATGTTGGGGGGGTTGTATTTTTTTTACAGGCAAAAGAGCTGATTACTTTGGGGCAATGCCCCACAAAAAGCCCTTTTAAGGGCTGGTAAAAGAGCTGGTTACTTGGTAATGTAGAATAGGGTAGGGACTTTTATTATTTTTTTTATTTATTATTAGGGGGCTAAGATTAGGTGTAATTAGTTTAAACTTCTTGTAATATTTTTTTTTTTCTGTAATTTAGTGTTTGATTTTTTTTGTAATTTAGTTTAGTTTATTTAATTGTATTTAATTGTAGGTATTGGTAGCTAATTTATTTAATTTATTTAATGATAGTGTAGTGTTAGGTTTAATTGTAACTTAGGTTAGGATTTATTTTACAGGTAATTTTGTATTTCTTTTAGCTAGGTAGCTATTAAATAGTTAATAACTATTTAATAACTATTGTACCTAGTTAAAATAAATACAAAGTTGCCTGTAAAATAAATATAAATCCTAAGATAGCTACAATGTAATTATTAATTTTGGGCTACCGCTGGTTTTGGGCTACCGCTGGTATTTAGAGTTAGTCAGGAAAGGGTCTAACGCTCACTTTCCAGCCGCGACTTTTCCATACCGCAGATCCCCCTATGCCATTTGCGTATCCTATCTTTTCAATGGGATCTTTCTAACGCTGGTATTTAGAGTCTTGGCTGAAGTGAGCGTTAGAAATCTACCGACAAAACTCCAGCCGCAGAAAAAAGTCAGGAGTTAAGAGCTTTCTGGGCTAACGCCGGTTCATAAAGCTCTTAACTACTGTGCTCTAAAGTACACTAACACCCATAAACTACCTATGCACCCCTAAACCGAGGCCCCCCCACATCGCCGTCACTCTATTAAAAATTTTTAACCCCTAATCTGCCGACCGCACACCGCCGCCACCTACGTTATCCCTATGTACCCCTAATCTGCTGCCCCTAACACCGCCGACCCCTATATTATATTTATTAACCCCTAATCTGCCACCCCCAACGTCGCCTCCACCTACCTACAATTATTAACCCCTAATCTGCCGACCGGACCTCACCGCTACTATAATAAAGTTATTAACCCCTAATCCGCCTCACTCCCGCCTCAATAACCCTATAATAAATAGTATTAACCCCTAATCTGCCCTCCCTAACATCGCCGACACCTAACTTCAAGTATTAACCCCTAATCTGCCAACCGGACCTCACCGCTACTCTAATAAATGTATTAACCCCTAAAGCTAAGTCTAACCTTAACACTAACACCCCCCTAAATTAAATATAATTTCAATCTAACGAAATAAATTAACTCTTATTAAATAAATTATTCCTATTTAAAGCTAAATACTTACCTGTAAAATAAACCCTAATATAGCTACAATATAAATAATAATTATATTGTATCTATCTTAGGATTTATTTTTATTTTACAAGCAACTTTCAATTTATTTTAACTAGGTACAATAGCTAATAAATAGTTATTAACTATTTAATACCTACCTAGTTAAAATAAAGAGAAAATTACCTGTAAAATAAAAACTAACCTAAGTTACAATAACACCTAACACTACAATATACTTAAATAAATTATTCCTATTTAAAACTAAATACTTACCTGTAAAATAAACCCTAAGATAGCTACAATGTAATTAATAATTACATTGTAGCTATTTTAGGATTTATATTTATTTTACAGGTAACTTTGTATTTATTTTAGCTAGTTAGAATAGTTATTAAATAGTTATTAACTATTTAATAACTACCTAGCTAAAAGAAATACAAAATTACCTGTAAAATAAATCCTAACCTAAGTTACAATTAAACCTAACACTATACTATCATTAAATTAATAAAATAAATTAACTACAAATAACTACAATTAAATACAATTACATAAACTTACTAAAGTACAAAAAATAAAAAAAGCTAAGTTACAAAAAATAAAAAAAATAAGTTACAAACATTTTAAAAATATTACAACAATTTTAAGCTAATTACACCTAATCTAAGCCCCCTAATAAAATAACAAAGCCCCCTAAAATAAAAAAATTCCCTACCCTATTCTACATTAAAAAAAGTTCAAAGCTCTTTTACCTTACCAGCCCTTAAAAGGGCCTTTTGTGGGGCATGCCCCAAAGAAAACTGCTCTTTTGCCTGTAAAAGAAAAATACAACCCCCCCAACATTAAAACCCACCACCCACATACCCCTAATCTAACCCAAACCCCCCTTAAAAAAACCTAACACTACCCCCCTGAAGATCATCCTACCTTGAGTCGTCTTCACTCAGCCGAGCCACCGATGGAACCGAAGAGGAGATCCGGAGCAGCAGAAGTGATCCTCCAAGGGGCGCTGAAGAAGTCTTCCATCCGATGAAGTGATCCTCCAGGTGGCGCTGAAGAAGTCTTCCATCCGGGCGATGTCATCTTCCAAGCGGGTTCTTCAATCTTCTTCTTCAGGATCCATCTTCATTCTGCTGACGCGGAACATCCTTCTTCCCCGACGGACTACCGATAAATGAAGGCTCCTTTAAGCGATGTCATCCAAGATGGCGTCCCTCGAATTCCGATTGGCTGATAGGATTCTATCAGCCAATCAGAATTAAGGTAGGAAAAATCTGATTGGCTGATTGAATCAGCCAATCAGATTCAAGTTCAATCCGATTGGCTGATCCAATCAGCCAATCAGATTGAGCTCGCATTCTATTGGCTGATCAGAACAGCCAATAGAATGCAAGCTCAATCTGATTGGCTGATTGGATCAGCCAATCGGATTGAATTTGAATCTGATTGGCTGATTCCATCAGCCAATCAGATTTTTCCTACCTTAATTCCGATTGGCTGATAGAATCCTATCAGCCAATTGGAATTCGAGGGACGCCATCTTGGATGACATCCCTTAAAGGAGCCTTCATTCGTCGGTAGTCCGTCGGGGAAGAAGGATGTTCCGCGTCGGCGGAATGAAGATGGATCCTGAAGAAGAAGATTGAAGACCCCGCTTGGAAGATGACATCGCCCGGATGGAAGACTTCTTCAGCGCCGCCTGGAGGATCACTTCATCGGATGGAAGACTTCTTCAGCGCTCCTTGAAGGATCACTTCTGCTGCTCCGGATCTCCTCTTCGGTTCCATCGGTGGCTCGGCTGAGTGAAGACGACTCAAGGTAGGATGATCTTCAGGGGGGTAGTATTAGGTTTTTTTAAGGGGGGTTTGGGTTAGATTAGGGGTATGTGGGTGGTGGGTTTTAATGTTGGGGGGGGGTGTATTTTTCTTTTACAGGCAAAAGAGCAGTTTTCTTTGGGGCATGCCCCACAAAAGGCCCTTTTAAGGGCTGGTAAGGTAAAAGAGCTTTGAACTTTTTTAATGTAGAATAGGGTAGGGAATTTTTTTATTTTGGGGGCTTTGTTATTTTATTAGGGGGCTTAGATTAGGTGTAATTAGCTTAAAATTGTTGTAATATTTTTAAAATGTTTGTAACTTATTTTTTTATTTTTTGTAACTTAGCTTTTTTATTTTTTGTACTTTAGTTAGTTTATGTAATTGTATTTAATTGTAGTTATTTGTAGTTAATTTATTTTATTAATTTAATGATAGTGTAGTGTTAGGTTTAATTGTAACTTAGGTTAGGATTTATTTTACAGGTCATTTTGTATTTCTTTTAGCTAGGTAGTTATTAAATAGTTAATAACTATTTAATAACTATTCTAACTAGCTAAAATAAATACAAAGTTACCTGTAAAATAAATATAAATCCTAAAATAGCTACAATGTAATTATTAATTACATTGTAGCTATCTTAGGGTTTATTTTACAGGTAAGTATTTAGTTTTAAATAGGAATAATTTATTTAAGTATAGTGTAGTGTTAGGTGTAATTGTAACTTAGGTTAGTTTTTATTTTACAGGTAAATTTCTCTTTATTTTAGCTAGGTAGGTATTAAATAGTTAATAACTATTTAATAGCTATTGTACCTAGTTAAAATAAATTGAAAGTTGCCTGTAAAATAAAAATAAATCCTAAAATAGCTACAATATAATTATTATTTATATTGTAGCTATATTAGGGTTTATTTTACAGGTAAGTATTTAGCTTTAAATAGGAATAATTTATTTAATAAGAGTTAATTTATTTCGTTAGATTTAAATTATATTTAACTTAGGGGGGTGTTAGGGTTAGACTTAGCTTTAGGGGTTAATAAATTTATTAGAGTAGCGGTGAGGTCCGGTTGGCAGATTAGGGGTTAATACTTGAAGTTAGGTGTCGGCGATGTTAGGGAGGGCAGATTAGGGGTTAATACTATTTATTATAGTGTTATTGAGGCGGGGGTGAGGCGGATTAGGGGTTAATAACTTTATTATAGTAGCGGTGAGATCCGGTCGGCAGATTAGGGGTTAATAAGTGTAGGTAGGTGGAGGTGACGTTGGGGGCGGCAGATTAGGGGTTAATAAATATAATATAGTGGTCTGCGGTGTTAGGGGCAGCAGATTAGGGGTTCATAGGGATAACGTAGGTTGCGGCGGTGTACGGAGCGGCAGATTTGGGGTTAAAAAAATATGCAGGGGTCAGCGATAGCGGGGGCAGCAGATTAGGGGTTAATAAGTGTAAGGTTAGGGGTGTTTAGACTCGGGGTACATTTTAGGGTGTTAGGTGCAGACAGTTAGGAGCTGAACGCTGCTTTTTTGCAGGTGTTAGGTTTTTTTTCAGCTCAAACTGCCCCATTGTTTTCTATGGGGGAATCGTGCATGAGCACGTTTTTGAAGCTGGCCACGTCCATAAGCACCGCTGGTATTGAGAGTTGCAGTGGTGGTATATATGCCTGTACGCTCCCTTTTTGGAGCCTAACGCAGCCCTTCTGTGAACTCTAAATACCAGCGGTATTTAAAAGGTGCAGGGAAAAAAAGCCAGCGTTAGCTACGCGGGTCGTTACCGACAAAACTCTAAATCTAGCCATTAGGGTTTATTTTACAGGTAAGTATTTAGTTTTAAATAGGATTCATTTATTTAATGATAGTGTAGTGTTAGGTGTAATTGTAACTTAGGTTAGTTTTTATTTTATAGGTAAATTTGTCTTTATTTTAACTAGGTAGCTATTAAATAGTTAATAACTATTTAATAGCTATTGTACCTAGTTAAAATATATACAAAGTTGCATGTAAAATAAAAATAAATCCTAAAATAGTTACAATGTAACTATTAGTTATATTGTAGCTATATTAGTGTTTATTTTATAGGTAAGTATTTAGTTTTAAATAGGATTAATTTAGTTAATAAGAGTAATATTATTTAGATTTATTTAATTAATATTTAAGTTAGGGGGGTGTTAGGGTTAGTGTTAGACTTAGGTTTAGGGGTTAATAATTTTATTATAGTGGCGGCGGTGTAGGGGGAGGCAGGATAGGGGTTAATACATTTATTATAGGTGGTGGCGGTATAGGGGGGCAGGATAGGGGTTAATACATTTATTATAGGTGGTGGCGGTGTAGGGGGGCAGGAGAGGGGTTAATACATTTATTATATGTGGCGGCGGTATAGGGGGGGCAGGATAGGGGTTAATAAATTTATTATAGGTGGCGGCGGTATAGGGGGGGCAGGATAGGGGTTAATAGGTATTATGTAGGTGGCAGTGGTATAGGGGGGCAGGATAGGGGTTAATAAATTTATTATAGGATGCGGCGGTATAGGGGGGGCAGGATAGGAGTTAATAAATTTATTATAGGTGGCGGCGGTATAGGGGGGGCAGGATAGGGGTTAATAAATTTATTATAGTATTATGTAGGTGACGGCGGGGTCCGGGAGCGGTGGTTTAGGGGTTAACATATTTATTATAGTTGCGGCGGGGTCCAGGAGCGGCGGTGTAGGGGGGAATAACTTTAGTGTAGGGGGCGGCAGAATAGGGGTTAATATGTATAATGTAGATTGCAGCGGGGTCCGGGAGCGGCAGTTTAGGAGGTAATAAATTTATTTAGTTGCGGCGGTTAAGGGGGGGCAGATTAGGGGTGTTTAGGGGGCGGCAGATTAGGGGTTAATATGTATAATGTAGATTGCGGCGGGGTCCGGGAGCGGCGGTTTAGGAGGTTATAAATTTATTTAGTTGCGGCGGTGTAGGGGGGGCAGATTAGGGGTGTTTAGACTCGGGGTACATGTTAGGGTGTTAGGTGCAGATGTTTCCTATAGGAATCAATGGGATATCGGGCAGCAGCAAACATGAGCTTTTGCTATGGTCAGACTCCCATTGATTCCTATGGGATCCGCCGCCTCCAGGGCAGCGGATTGAAATCCAGGTACGCTGGCCCAGAATAGTGGCAAGCGTACCTGCTTGTAGTTTGATATCTACCAAAAGTAGTCAGATTGTGCCGAACTTGCATTCGGAACATCTGGAGTGACGTAAGCATCGATCTGTGTTGGACTGAGTCTGGAGGATCAAAGCTTACATCACTATATTCTAATTTTGCCGGGCAGTAGGGCTTGATAACTAAGGCGAATCAGCCTCGCCACAAATACGCTGCGGAATTCCAGCGTATTTGCGGTTGACGGCTTGATAACTGGAGGCCACAGTCTCAAGTTAAAGGGTAGTAGGTTTTGCAGAGGTATTTCTTTAAAGAAAGGGTAGTTGTGATTCATCAAATACATTTTAATACGAGGTGGTAGGGACAGGTCCAAGAATACCTTTGAATTTGTAAAAATGTGTACTAAATTATTAATCAAGTTTATATTTCAGAATGAAATATGGACAGACTTAGGGCTCACTTCCATTGAGCCCTAAATGATTTTGCGCAAACTCGCAAAGGGAAAAACTGCCATCGGAAGCAAATAAAAATAACACCCCTGCTAGAGCTCAGTTACATTAAAAATTTAAGTTGTGGAAAATAAAACAGGGAAACAAATTAAAAGTGCATTCCACCAAAGGAAAAAAAAATCTTTATCAGTTTTGCAGCATATATCGCATCTACAAATTTAATGAGAAAAAAATGTGTTAGATGCAGTAGCAAAATGAAAGAACTACTGTTGGAAACCATTACGCTTATCGACAGTTTCTAAAAGCACATTTTCTTTCATTACCGGCAGTTTAAAAAAAATATGTATCCCATAGAAAATAATAGAATCTGGAAAGCACACACCTTTGGCTGCCGAAAAAAACAACACGTAACATAGAAAATAATAGAAGCCAGAAAGCGCACAATTACTCCCGGTTTCCATTGAACATGCAAACTGGTAAAACCCTATTTAAAGCTGTTGATAAAGTCTCAAACATTACGGCATGCTCAGCTAGGTGTAAAAGAGGAATAATAAGATTTTTGAGGCCCTGTTTTCATTGAGATATTTAATTTTGCAAACAATACAAGTGTTAAACTTTATACATTTATTGTTATATGTAATAGTTATTGCTTGCCCAGGTTTAGGACTACTTAGAGTTATGTTCCTTTTTAAATATCAATATGTGCTTACATTTAAAAATATAATCAAGCACATATCTCCATAATTCCGACTAGGCTCATGCCGTGCACAGCAATAAATATTACATATATTAATACATTTAAAAATGTAATAAGACACAACAAAAACATTTTTCCTTTAATGGACATGAAACCCAAAATTTGCCAGTTTTAGACAACTTTCTAATTTACTTCTATTATCAAATTTTCTTCATTCTCTTGGTATCCTCTGTTGAAAGAAGAGTAATGCATTACTGGGAATTAGCTGAACACATCCAGTGAACCGATGAGAAGAGGTATATATGTATAGCCACCAATCAGCAGCTAAACTTATCTTTTATAGTGTAAGGTTGGGTTACCATAACAATAAACTTGTTATGGGGTGATTTTTGAGAAAACCCAACGTCAGATGAAAACATAAACACAACATCAACTTACACACACACGAAAATATTTCAGTGGAAATCGGATACTAAAAAGGACCTGTAAACTACTTTTAGCTAGTGGCAACTTCGGTGGCTTACGGCTTCATTTTTAACATCTTGATGGAATTAAGCCCTTAGTTTGCATTTTGTTTGTTCCTTGCCATCAAACGTTATGTTTTTGTGTTTCTATGATGTCTATGATGAATAAAGTTCTGAAATTAGATTTTATCTGCCTCACACTTCTGGATTTTGTATAGCATTATAGTTAGGAAAAGCAGTAAGAATACATTTAATTTTGTATTTCCTGCTTTTCTCACAATGTTAGTGTTCGTAAGCAGAGGGAGCTCTAGACAAAGTAGTGTAAGAGGTGTGTGCAAAGCGCCTAAAGATGCCCATACCCAATAGGAGGTAAATATGCAAATAAAGTTAGAACCAATTGTGATCGAGGTATTACGGTACAAGCTTTCACCCGATCATGATTGTATATCAGCCACATATATGGTTGTCGGCACGGGCCGGGTAAATATAAACAGACATGAATATTGTTGTAAATTTATGCCCAATAGGAGGCAAGCAAACCAATGAGGTCATAGCCAATCAGGATCGAGGAATTATGGGACAAGTCCAAGCTCGATCAGGATTGGACTTTCGTAACAACACATGACTGTTAAATACACGGTCCGTGTAGATGTAAAAAAACACATATCCACAGCTGCTATATGATGTAACCACTAACCCGATGTATTATAACAATTTATAAGAACAGAGCATCTAATCTAAAATGCTGACATCTGTACACACACAGAAATAGAGATATAAGATGAACAAATTGGGATAGCTTATATGAAGTCTAAGATTGACTGAGACATTGTAAATAAATCACTTCCGTTTCTTACACATCCGTTTTTTCACACATCCGGTCTTTTAGGCGCCCAAACTATGCAAATTAGATACTAAACCGGTATTTATAGCTACCAGTCTTCTATAGGTACTAGTCTTGATAAAGGCCTGAATCTAGGCAGAAATGCGTTGACAATAGCTGGTAAGCATAATTACAATATTATCCTCCTGATTTGTACTATCTACACTATCGTTTAAATTTTCACAGGTACGCTTTGAAGATTTCTGGGAAACCCGAAGAAACCTTCAAGATTTCACCTGAAGACTTTCACTACCAAGTAACAAGTTAATTAATTTGACTATTTCCCCTTTCATTTTTGGATACATTTGGATAAAACTTAAACAATTACATTTATTTTTTGACACAATCCCTCTCACATTTGGATACAGTTGATTTGGACACAATTGATTTGGATACAATTGTTTAAAGGGACAGTCAAGTCCAAAAAATACTTTCATGTTTCAAATAGGGCATGTAATTTTAAACAACTTTCCAATTTACTTTTATCACCAATTTTGCTTTGTTCTTTTGGTATTCTTAGTTGAAAGCTAGACCTAGGAAGGCTCATATGATAATTTCTAAGCCCTTGAAGGCTGCCTCTAATCACATGCTTTTGTATTTGCTTTTCACAGCAGGGGAGAGCTAGTTCAGGTAAACCCTATAGATAACATTGTGAGCACGCCCGTGGATTGTGGCAGACACTGCCCTAATTGGCTAAAATGAAAGTCAAAAGATAATAAATACAATGTCATGTGATCAGGGGGCTGTCAGAAGATGTTTAGATACAAGTTAATCACAGAGGTAAAAAGTGTATTATTATAACTGTGCTAGTTATGCAAAACTGGGGAATGGGTAATAAAGGGATTATCTATCTTCTAAAACAACAAAAATTCTGGTGTTGACTGTCCCTTTAAGAACACATTCTCATATAATTCATCATATCACCACTTCATTGCACACATCCTTTATTGTACAAAATTTATTGTACATTTTACAGTTTATGCACGTGCATTTTTTCACTTTTCTTATTTTTTCACACTTTCCATCATCTTTATTTTTGACTATTTTTAATTATTTTTCATCATTTGCGCATTTGATCTTCACACAAGGTTGCAAGCGTATCCATGTTTGAATTTTATATACTATTGTATCATTTTTATTGTAATGGGATAAGCCATTTAGTGGACACTATCTGCAGATCTGTGACACCCACCGCATTATTGCAGTCCACTCAGCTGAAGATAGATTGTCAGTAGCAGGAGGTTCCAATAGTATCACTTCCTAGAGATTAGTCTCTTATTTGCACACTTATTTGCACATTAGTGTGCACCACTTTAGTAGTGTCTGTACATATCATAGAAAAGTTTCAACACATATTTCATGGATCCATGACTTTTACCACATTTTTTATTATTTGTAATCCTTAAATTACCGTAATTTTAACCATCATATTTTTAATCATCATATTTTTAATCATTGTATGTTTATTCATTATTATCGAATCATTTCATGTATTATGCTTTTAGTGACTGTATTAAAATATCGGAACATTGATTATAAAGCACTTCTAGCACCCCATTGCCTGCATTACATTGAATTCTCACACTAGTCTATCATCCAAAACAAAGGTACTTTGAATCACCTTGATATAGTAGCCCCTCCTCAAATAGGAAGATCTATTAATATTCACGAGTTACCTCGGCCTAACTTTAGGCACTTTGCACACACCTCTTATTCATAATCCCAGTTTTTGGCCAGCTAGGAGGCCTTTCTTCAAAGCTAGAGGTACAGGCCCTGTGTCGCTTAGTCTTGAACCTAATTGCTGATACATCCTTACCTAGCTTAGACTTAAGCAGCCGGGCCATCCTTTTATAATACCACTCTCGTCACCCATTTCCTCTACAGCACGCCTCTTGTTCTGAATATGGAATCTTTAAGATCACTCAGACAAGAAATAGATCTAGACACCCCTAATGTGTGTAATGTTGTAGAAGAAGAGGACTGTATAGATGCACACACCTTGTTAAAGGGACTTGAAAAACTGCTAATATCAGAAGTTAAATACAAGGCAGAAATTTTGTTTTTAAAGAAATGCCTAGAGTTAAATATTATACCGAAAGGTTTACTGGTTAATAAGGATTGTGCATTTTCCATATAAGATCCCAATTTCTCAAATAAGGGGACTGAGGCACTTATATAAACCTCTAGAACACTAATGAATATAATTATAGAATATAGAGAGGAACTAATTAAACATATAGACCATGACATCAGAGAAGACAAGGAAATACTTATTAACTTAGAGAATTCAGGAACTGATATTACAGAGAAGAAAACAAATTTAATTAAAAGAGTGACGAAAGTTAGAGAAGACGTAATTTTGAAAAAGACTAAAAAACTTAGAAGAGAGATAGAGAAGAAAAATAATGATAACTGTGCAATAATAGAACAAGAATACACAGATTTAAAAACTGAGACTGAGATTGAGACTCAAACTAATACAGAAAATGAGAATGAGAATCCCACAATAGGGACGAAAGTATCATATAAAAGAAATCATCCTACATATTCCCCATACAGACATAATTTTAAGAGACGTAATATGAACTTACAGTTTTCAAATAAGACACATTTACATTATAGTCCAGACAGAAACAACCATCATAGAGATAACCATATCTACCAGAATAATAATACATGGGATAAAAGAGAGAACATTGACCATTACAATTATGGAACTTGGAAGTCTCACATTATAGATGGGAACCTCATTATAATAGAGGCTATAGAGGACAAGAGAATGGGATAATTGATAGGGATAACAATTATACAAACAAAAGATAGAGGGAAGACATATGATGTGAGAAATCATCACAATCAAGAAAATCACTCATGTGACTATTATGGAGGGGGTTATCACAGATACATAATTAGAGGGCAAGAAGAAGGCAACTGATACTTGCCAAGGTATGGATACCACGAATCAAGGTTTCAACATGACAGATACGAGAAGTATCCAGAAAGAGAAACCGAAAATAGACTATATTGGAAGGAGACACACTCCGACACCCGAGAGAGACGACCCCAAGAGTCAGGAAACTACAGAAGACAAAGGGGAGACAATAATATAACAAAATGGAAATAACAGATACAGAAGGACAAGACTGGACCTATGGGAGACAAAACAATAGTACCAACACCCCTAGTCCAAACACCTTCCTCCTCATATTTTTAAGAATTGAATCAGCCAGCGGTGAAAGACAAAGAGAGACTTGCAGTAAGGAGAAAGAATATAGAATCAGGAGCCATGACTCCACTAAACACAAAAGGAAAACCCGCAGAGGGAAGAGGGGAGGTATCAGAATAAAAAAATGCCTAAATACTGTATCTCAAAATAAAGATGAAAAGACAATGAACAATGGCATTTTTAATCTTAGCTCATATGATCTGACAGAAAATGAAAGGAAAGAATTGAAATATGGACTTTCCTTTACTCATCAAGGTGCCTAGATAAATTTCAATCTTTTGTAAATACAAAATAATTTATAAGAAAATTAACCTTAAAAGGTTATTTTATGAGATTCCCAATGGAGACACTGGCTCCTAAAAGTTACAGCATTAGTACAGGTCAAAATTCCTTTGTACACACTGATCTCAAACCAAAGTCTAAATTCTACCCGATTAACAGCAAGGGGAATGCCATTGAGCTGTTTGAAACTATGGTCTGCAACAAAATCAGGAACATAAATCCAAAAAGACTGAAAAGTGTAAAACATAATCTGTTGAAAACACAGATGGAGATTATAAAAAAATTGGAAAATAACAACAAACTGTCCATCAGACAGGCCAATAAAGGAGGGGGGATTGTAATCCTAAATAGAGAAGACTACAAAAGAGAAAACAAATGATTATTAAGTGATCCAATGACCTACCAGAAGCTTCATACCAACCCTGTGGAGAAATTCCAGAAAGAACTAAAAGACCTACTAGGAAAAGCTAAACTACTGGGGATGCTAAATGAGAAAGAGTTCAGATACATTGATCTGAAACATCCAATCACCCCAGTATTGTACCACCTGCCAAATATACATAAGTCACTCCATAATCATCCTGGCAGGCCGATCATCTCTGGGATAGGATCACTCACTAGCAATCTTTCAGAATACGTTGATAAGAACCTGCAAAAAAACGTAAGACAACTCCCCTCATTTTTAAAAGATTCTGCACAGGTTCTGAAAATACTGGATTTTAATCCCTGGGAAGAAGGCTATTTATTGGCCACCTGTGATGTAACAGCATTATATACCAGCATCCCACACAGAGAAGGCCTTGAAGCCATTCATTTCTTCATAGAGAACAATCCAGAAGTTCCTAAAGAGCAAGCCAATTTGATTTTGGACAGCATACAATACATCTTGACCCATAATTATTTCTGCAATGAAGGGAAATACTATAAACAAACCTGCGGTAAGGCAATGGGGAGCAGGTTTGCGCCAAGCTATGCAAACTTCTATATGGGTAAATAGGAAAAGATCTTTTGGGACTCATGCCCAGCTAGCGCGGACCTAGTCCTTTACCGCAGATACATAGATGATATCCTAATCATATAGAAGGGAACATCTGAAGACAGACTATATGATAGAAGTTATGAACAAGTACACTTTAAACTTGAAGTTCACATATGAATGGAGTCAAACAGATATATCATTCTTAGATTTAAAAATAGAAATATAGGATGGCAAATGGGAAACATCAACACACTTCAAAGAAGTCGATAGCAACAACTATATCCACAACTTAAGTTGTCACCACGAGAAGTGGAAGAATAACATCCTGAAAGGGCAACTTCTAAGGATTCGTAAGAACTGCTCGAACATGGAAAAGTGGGAAGAACAAGCGCTACTACTTAAAAACAAATTCATCAAAAGGGGATATAATGAAGACCTACTAGACTCTAAAATTGAAGAAATAAGGGGTGTCGAAAGAAAAGAGCTTATGAAATACAAAGACAAGAATGGACCAGAGAAAAAAGAAGAAGTACTAAATATCCCAATGATAACAGAATTCAGTAGCAATAGGCATATCATTGAAAAGATATTCAAGAGGCACTGGTCCCTGTTAAAAGAGGATGACCTAATTGGAGACAAACTTCCTCAACAACCAAAGTTTTTTTTATTGAAAAACGGACAATTTGAAAAACCAACTGGCACCAAGCATACAAAAGAATAAAAGGCAAGAAACCAACAGTGTATGTGAGAAAATAATTAAAGGATTCTTCCCATGCCCAAGTTGTAAAGCCTGTAAATGCGGCAAAAAAACAGAAAAATTCCAATCATATCACACCAAAGAAGAATATAAAATCCGAGATCTGATAAGATGCCAAGATAAAGGGGTAACATATCTGATAGAATGTACATGTGGACTACAGTATGTTGTGCAAACATCAAGACCCTTAAAAGATAGAATATGAGAACATGTATTGCTCATAGAGAAACAAAATATAGAAACAGTCCTATACAAGCATTTCTCAACAAAACATCATGGTATTATCAAAGACATACACTTTATTCACATACAAAAAGTCAAAAGAAACTGGAGAGGTGGTGACTATGAGAAGAAGTTTCTGACAACAGAGTCAAAATGGATATTCCAATTGGACTGTTTACATCCAAAATGTCTTAACAACAAAGATCTTGCCCACCTTCTGAACATATAGTTAATTTATATATGGAAACTAAGCCCAATATCCCCCAGGTCACATGCTTAACCGTACTAGTCCTCTTGGAGGTTAATTTTTCTCTATATGTAGGGGACAGTCTTATTTAAAACAACAAGAGTTTCAATTGTAATGTGTATCCCCAATTTTAATCCCCTAGGTCCCTCATTATCCAAGTTCCAATTTGATAATCTGGATCAATCTATATTTGACACCCATTATTAGATACCAATCCAGTAACCCTTAATTTGGTCATTGGAAATATAGCGCATCCCACCTTACGATATGTCATCTGACATAGGGACTGACCCTAAAGAAGGACATTCCCATTTTAAAGCCACACAGATTCCAGTAGATTAGGTGTCTTTGAATAAAACCTAGTCAAGCTAGACATCAATTAGAGGTAACTCTTAGCTAAGCCAGATGCTACCATTAGAGATTCCCTATCAGATATCTATGTGATATATCTTCATTCAAACCACACATATTCTATGGGAACAAATGCAATCTGGCACTATAGATACATGGGTATCTTACATATCCATGTGGGGACTAAATTCAGACTATTGGTCCAGATGTACTATACAGTAGAGGCATAACAGAGCCCTATATACACACTTCTAGATAAAGTATACATTCATCAGTAATAATATATATATATATATATATATATATATATATATATTCCAATGCGCTAAAAATACATCATTGACTGAATGTATCATCAGCACCATGTCTTCATGTCTAACATATAACCTTTCTCTACAGACCATAATAGTTCCTCTCTCATCATAGATCGCCAAGGAACTCAGTCCGTTGGTCGATACATTTTCAATTGTTACACAGACCATAATAACCTCTTGCCCATTAGAGACTTAAATGAAATATTGTCAGATTTAGCTGACAGAATGGTTAGCTTTTAGAATGCAGGATTGCATCTCCTGATGTTTTTTACGCACTTACGGCTAGATTTAGAGTTTTGTTGGTAACGACCCGCGTAGCTAACGCTGGCTTTTTTCTGGCCGCACCTTTAAAATAACTCTGGTATTGAGAGTCCACAGAATGGCTGCGTTAGGCTCCAAAAAAGGAGCGTAGAGCATATTTAACGTAACTTCAACTCTCGATACCAGAGTTGCTTACGGACGCGGCCAGCCTCAAAAACGTGCTCGTGCACGATTCCCCCATAGGAAACAATGGGGCCATTTGAGCTGAAAAAAAACCTAACACCTGCAAAAAAGCCGCGTTCAGCTCCTAACGCAGCCCCATTGTTTGCTATGGGGAAACACTTCCTACGTCTGCACCTAACACTCTAACATGTACCCCGAGTCTAAACACCCCTAACCTTACACTTATTAACCCCTATTCTGCCGCCCCCGCTATCGCTGACCCCTGTATATTATTTTTAACCCCTAATCTGCCGCTCCGTAAACCGCCGCTACTTACATTATCCCTATGTACCCCTAATCTGCTGCCCCTAACACCGCCGACCCCTATATTATATTTATTAACCCCTAATCTGCCCCCCACAACGTCGCCTCCACCTGCCTACACTTATTAACCCCTAATCTGCCGAGCGGACCGCACCGCTATTATTATAAAGTTATTAACCCCTAATCCGCCTCACTAACCCTATAATAAATAGTATTAACCCCTAATCTGCCCTCCCTAACATCGCCGACACCTAACTTCAAACATTAACCCCTAATCTGCCGACTGGAGCTCACCGCTATTCTAATAAATGTATTAACCCCTAAAGCTAAGTCTAACCCTAACACTAACACCCCCTAAGTTAAATATAAATTTAATCTAACGAAATTAATTAACTCTTCTTAAATAAATTATTCCTATTTAAAGCTAAATACTTACCTGTAAAATAAATCCTAATATAGCTACAATATAAATTATATTTATATTATAGCTATTTTAGGATTAATATTTATTTTACAGGTAACTTTGTATTTATTTTAACCAGGTACAATAGCTATTAAATAGTTAAGAACTATTTAATAGCTAAAATAGTTAAAATAATTACAAATTTACCTGTAAAATAAATCCTAACCTAAGTTACAATTAAACCTAACACTACACTATCAATAAATTAATTAAATAAAATACCTATAATTATCTACAATTAAACCTAACACTACACTATCAATAAATAAATTAAATACAATTCCTACAAATAAATACAATGAAATAAACTCACTAAAGTACAAAAAATAAAAAAGAACTAAGTTACAAAAAATAAAAAAATATTTACAAACATTAGAAAAATATTACAACAATTTTAAACTAATTACACCTACTCTAAGCCCCCTAATAAAATAACAAAGCCCCCCAAAATAAAAAAATGCCCTACCCTATTCTAAATTACTAAAGTTCAAAGCTCTTTTACCTTACCAGCCCTGAACAGGGCCCTTTGCGGGGCATGCCCTAAGAAATTCAGCTCTTTTGCCTGTAAAAAAAAACATACAATACCCCTCCCAACATTTCAACCCACCACCCACATACCCCTAATCTAACCCAAACCCCCCTTAAATAAACCTAACACTAAGCCCCTGAAGATCTTCCTACCTTATCTTCACCATACCAGGTTCACCGATCGATCCAGAAGAGCTCCTCCGATGTCCTGATCCAAGCCCAAGCGGGGGGCTGAAGAGGTCCATGATCCGGCTGAAGTCATCATCCAAGCGGGAGCTGAAGAGGTCCATGATCCGGCTGAAGTCTTCATCCAAGCGGGAGCTGAAGAGGTCCATGATCCGGCTGAAGTCTTCTATTAACGGCATCTTCAATCTTCTTTCTTCGGGAGCCATCATCTTCCATCCGACGCGGAACATCCTCTTCTCCCGACGCCTACTAGCCGAATGACGGTTCCTTTAAATGACGTAATCCAAGATGGCGTCCCTCGAATTCCGATTGGCTGATAGGATTCTATCAGCCAATCGGAATTAAGGTAGGAATATTCTGATTGGCTGATGGAATCAGCCAATCAGAATCAAGTTCCATTATGATCTATCGATATCCCATAAATCTATTATGGAACTTTATAGGGAAGCTGAACATATGTCCCTTTCACCCTCATTTGGTTCTTGAGATACACATCGAGCTTCATCCATTTGTGGGAGCTTCCGTCATTTTTAATAGGTACAGAACTTCATTTTTAATATGTACAGAACTTCTAATTCTGCACCTTTATATTCCACTCAAATAGATTTAGATATCCCCTTATAGAACATATAAGGTTTGGAATGCGGAAGACATGTTCATGATAACTTCTAAGATTCCTTACATTTTAATCTCTATGCTAACTAATAGTTTTTATTTAATAGTTTTTATTTACTTTTTGTTTGTTATTTCTTTCTTTTTCTGGTTAATCTTTTCTTCATGGTGCAGTTATCTGTCTCGACTAGCTACACCATATGCTAACAGAAACAAGATGCCCATACCCAATAGGAGGTAAATATGCAAATAAAGTTAGAACCAATCGTGATCGAGGTATTACAGGACAAGCTTACACCCGATCATGATCGGATATCAGCCACACATATGGTTGTCAGCACAGGCCGGGTAAATATAAACAGACATGAATATTGTTGTAAATTTATGCCCAATAGAAGGCCAGCAAACGAATGAGGTCATAGCCAATCAGGATTGAGGAATTATGGGACAATTCCAAGCTCGATCAGGATTGGACTTTTGTAACAACACATGGCTGTTAAATACACGGTCCGTGTAGATGTAAAAAAACACATATCCACAGCTGCTAGAGCGGATATGATGAAACCACTAACCCGATGTATTATAACAATTCACAAGAACAGAGCATCTAATATAGAATGCTGACATCTGTACACATACAGAAATAGAGATATAAGATGAACGAATTGGGATAGCTTATATGAAGTCTAAGATTGACTGAGACATCGTAAATAAATCACTTCCGGTTTTTACACATCCGGTTTTTCACACATCCGGTCTTTTAGGCGCTCAAACTGCGCAAATTAGATACTAAACCGGTATTTATAGCTACCAGTCTTCTATAGCTACTAGTCTTGATAAAGGCCTGAATCTGGGCCGAAACGCGTTGACAATAGCTGGTAAGCATAATTTTAATATTATCCTCCTGATTTGTACTAGCTACACTATTGTTTAAATTTTCACAGGTACACTTTGAAGATTTCTGGGAAACCCGAAGAAACCTTCAAGATTTCACCTGAAGACTTTCACTACCAAGTAACAAGTTAATTAATTTGACTGTTTCCCCTTTCGTTTTTGGATACATTTGGATATAACTTAAACAATTACATTTCTTTTTTGGACACAATCCCTCTCACATTTGGATACAATTGATTTGTACACAATTGATTTGGATACAATTGTTTTAAAACACATTCTTATATAATTCATATCGTCACTTCATTGGACACATCCTTTATTGTACACAATTTATTGTACATATTTTATTGTACATTTTTCAGTTTATGCACGTGCATTTTTCACTTTTCCCATTTTTTCACACTTTCCATCATTTTTATCATTTTTATTTTTATTTTTTGACTATTTTTAATTATTTTTCATCATTTGCGCATTTGATCTTCACACAAGGTTGCAAGCTTATCCACGTTTGAATATAATATACTATTGTTTTATTTTTATTGTAATGGGAAAAGCCATTTAGTGGACACTATCTGCAGATCTGTAACACCCACCACATTATTGCAGTCCACTCAGCCGAAGATAGATTGTCAGTAGCAGGAGGTTCCAATAGTATCACTTCCTAGAGATTAGTCTCTTATTTGCACACTTATTTGCACATTAGTGTGTACCACTTTAGTAGTGTCTGTACGTATCATAGAACATTTCCAACACATATTTCATGAATCCATGATTTTTACCACATTTTTTATTATTTGTAATCCTTAAATTAACGTAATTTTAACCATCATATTTTTAATCATCGTATGTTTATTCATTATTATCGTATCATTTAATGTACTACACTTTTAGTGACTGTATTATAATATTGGAACATTGATTCTAAAGCACTTCTAGCACCCTATTGCCTGCATTACATTGAATTCTCACACTAGTCTATCATCCAAAACAAAGGTACTTTGAATCACCTTGATATAGTAGCTCCCTCCTCAAATTGGAAGATCTATTAATATTCATGAGTCACCTCGGCCTAACTTTAGGCGCTTTGCACACACCTCTTACTCGTAATCCCACTTTTTGGCCAGCTAGGAGGCCTTTGTTCAAAGCTAGAGGTGCAGGCCCTGTAGCACTTAGTCTTGAACCCAATTGCTGTCTAGACAAAGTAGACCCAGATATGGAATCCTCATTTAGAAACCCTTGGCTTCTACCAGGTCAGGGCAAGGATTTATCTTTTTTGCACGGGCAATGTACACGGATAATTTAATTTACCTCCCATAATCTGATAATGTACCTTTTGTGACTTCCAGGGACAACCCCATAGCAATATTGTATCCCTATTGTGATGCAACACACATATAAGATAGTTAATCGTCTTGGCTGCCGGTATTATGCATAAATATGATTTCATTGTTTTACGCTAGTAACACCCACAGGTCAATAGGCCAGATTTATTCATGAGTTAAACTTTAAATCACATGCATCACCTCCTTTATAATAGCAATTTACCACAGTGAGACCTAGTTAAGATACACCTGTGCATTTGCTTTTATCACAGATACGACCCAGTGAAAAACAGATGAGATGCATCATCCAACTCATTTTATGACTACTATAGAGCAAAATGAGGCTGTGAGAGAGAGAAAGACTGCTGAACTTGTGTCATGCAGAACAGTAAAGTAATTGACCAGTATACACCTTGAGAGTGAGAGGCATACGGGCACCTAGTGAGTGGTGGGCATTAAGACAGCTGACAGGCCATTTCTCTTCAGTGATAGTACTGTGCTGTCATCAATTTGTGTCAGAGTTGTGCCAAAGATCCCCTACTGGTTATCCACCTCTAGAAATAGTCCTTCTTAAAGTTGTTACTTAATATAAAAATAGAAAAGAAAAAACTATAACAAAATTAGAAAACTAAATCCACATGAATCTAGATGTGAATAAAAGTGAACCAACCTTAACAGTATTAAAGTCTGATTTGTATAACTGTGACTTTCCTCTATGTTAAACCTTGTAGGCTCCTGCCAAAGGCCACTATGCAATACCTTCTGTGAATAATAACTCATAGGGAACTTAAGGTTCAGTCTCCTTCTTCTGTAAATTCCTTTGATCTTACTAAATTCCTCTACTATCAACCAGAGTTTTACTGAATTTACACTAGTGTGATAGACAGAGACTAAGTTCTAATAAAGCAAAAATGTGTATGAAATGTTTACTTGATAATACTTTTTTCTTTTGTTATTGGGTTTACATTACACATTTATATTTGTACAGAGTTGTTTTAATATGTGGATGTGTGGAAGCTCTCTTGTACAACTTGAAGACGGCAGACTTCCTGCACCTGAATGGCTGGAAATGCTTATTTAAGAAATGTCCTACACTGAAGAACAAAGGACTAACGCAGAAAATTAATGAGTACTCTAGACTTACTTTGGTATGTGTAATTCTCTATTGTAACCCTAAAATTAACAAACTGTAGCCAAGATCTAATGTTTGTTTAAAATAATTGTCAAAAGAAATGTGCATACTGGCAATCCCATTACAAACAATAAAGATTTGTTCTCTATCAAAACCTTGATGTAAAGATGTTTTTTAACTGAATCCTCACAAAAACAAGTCACAGGTAATTGTACTTCTCATTAATTTTATAGAAATGTGAAAAGACATTTTATAGCAGCATCCCAAACCATTCACAAACTTTATTTTATTATAACTGTGTTGCTATACATTTTTATTTATAATCTAATTTATCTTTATTTTGCTTATTGGTATTGGAATATATTTGTTTGTTTTATATTTTGTGTATGGTACAATGGTCCAAACTAGGCTAAAGTTTAACAGCTACAGTTAAATATTAGCACTACTGTGGCATTTATATAATATGGAGTATAAGATATTTTAGAAGGTTGAGTAATAATAACTAGTATAAACAGATCATTGTTCTCATGGCCACACCTCTTTGAGAGTGATGAGATGCGTTATAATTTGCACCACTGCATGCTGTAAATGTCTGAAGCTGTTTTAAAGTTGTGATTCCTGTTCAAAATAAATGGATATTAACAGTTGCATTTTAAAGACTACATTTTGGCCGACCAACGATATTAAAATATACCACTGGTCAGCCAAAATGTGGTCTTTAAAACGCAAATGTTTTGTGAATTTATAGTTACATAAAGTGCATAGTTTTTAAGCATATTTTATAATACATTCCCTTTAAAGTGTGATTGAACTTTTGTTGTAATAATAAGCTTTTAAACTAAAATAAAATATACTCTATAGATAACATACTTCTTAGTTAGTCAGAAAAATCATGCTGACAACTTTTCATTTTGAGAACGTTTTACTTTATGCACAGATGATTAACACTGCAGATAATAACACTGTCAGATTACATGATTTGCAAATGAATGAAGCTGCAAAATGATTTAGACAAATGAGTTATGGTGATGGAGTTTGACAGCTTCCAAGTATATATATATATATCAAATGATTAAAATAAAATCTAAATTCTCACTTATTTGTTTTAATATTGCATTAAGACCCTCGGGAGCTTATAGAACATGAAGGGACTGTGAGAGTGAGAGGTGCCAATATCCGAGGCAAATGCACCAAGATCTGCATTTAGGGGTTGTAAAGGATGCTGATCTCAGAGTTCAAAAATATCCTTTTATGTCCCTTTAAAAAAAAAAAGTGTAAATTTCTTTGATGACACTCACCTTTAGTTTCAGCTCCCTCCCCAAAGTTAACTGGGTCATACTATATATTGAGCTGATATTGGGCAAGATTACAAGTGGAGCACTAATTAATGCTCCCGGTTAAGCGTAAATTGTGCTAGAAGTATGCTTTTTGCGCAGATCGGGTTGCGCTCGTATTAGGAGTTAAAAGTAAACTGTTTTTGTTTTTGTTTGTTAACCCAATGAGTGCAAAGCCTAAATTAGAATATTGCGTGCATGTTCAAGTATCCCTCCATAGAAGTCAATGGAGAAAAAAAACACCTCTATTTCGCACAAACCGATCGCATATTCTTATGTGCGCTAATCTGACATGAAAATATTGCAATGGTCTTCACATAGAAGAATATGTTCTATTTATTCATAAATACATATTTCTACATATATCTGATGGTATCTTGGTACTCTATATATCTATACCTATATATTATATATATATATATATATATATATATATATATATATATATATATTGTATATATACATGATTACATATAGGTATATATATATATATATATATATATATATATATATATATATAAAGGGTTATCTATTTATAAATACTTGGAATATATTCCCCTATGTGAAGAACATTGGAAAGTGAAATATTTACAGTAAATACAAATTTAAAACCTTTAATAAATATGAATAATGCATTAATATAATATATATATATATATATATATATATATATATACATATATAATAATATATACAGGTAGCCCTCAGTTTACGCCGGGGTTAGGTTCCAGAAGGAATGGTTGTAAATCAAAACCGTTGTAAATTGAAACCCAGTTTATAATGTAAGTCAATGGGAACTGAGGGAGATAGGTTCCAGGCCCCTCTCAAAATTGTCATAAGTAACACCTAATACATTATTTTTAAAGCTTTGAAATAAAGACTTTAAATGCTAAACAGCATTATAAACCTAATAAAATAATCACACAACACAGAATATATAATTAAACTAAGTTAAATGAACAAATACATTTGCTAAACAGCATTATAAACCTATTAAAATAATCACACAACACAGACTTTACTTGCATTTTTCTGAAAACAGTTCTTTCTATGCATTCCAATCTGGACTGATTTATAGACAGGAAGATCTTGTTCCTTTGAAATCTGCTCGATAGATCAGGTTTGGTTAAACTGATTAATTTCAGCTTGCTTGGCTTTGCTGCAACACAAGCGGACAGTTCCACCTACTGGCTATTTTAATAAATGCACTGCTTCTCAATGCTTTTCAATAGCAGTCACATGACTGGAATAAAAGGTTGTTATTCTGAAACGGTGTAAATTGAACCGTTGTAAAATGAGGGCCACCTGTATATATATATACATATATACACACACACATGTATTTATGTGTGTATATATGTATGTAAATACATATATACACATATAAATACATAAATACAAATTTACACACACATATCTATATATATACAGTGTGTCACAAAAGTGAGTACCCCCCTCACATTTTTTTATATATTTTATTATATATTTTCATGTGACAACACTGAAGAAATGACACTTTGTTACTATGTAAAGTAGTGAGTGAACAGCCTGTATAACAGTGTAAATTTGCTGTCCCCTTAAAATAACTCAACAAACAGCCATTAATGTCTAAAACATTGGCAACACACGTCATACAGGGTACGTCATACAAAAACTGGTCTTTAAAGACCAACGATGTACCAGGTACTTCGTCAGGGGTTTCAAGCGGCTGGAAGTGATCCTGATCACTTCCAGCCACTTTCAAGGTATTGCCGGGATGCCTCAATATTAAGGCATGACTGCAATACCTTTTTTTGCACACCGATGCAGAGAGAGCTACTCTGTGGCCCTCTCTGTATCGGCCAGCGATGGTGCCGATTGCTGGTGGGTGGGAGCCATTGCAGGGAGGCGAGTGGGCGGCCCATCGCTGGTGAACTTCCGTTCCGGCCAGCAGTTGTGACTGTCGGGTGCGAGCGGGAGCGCACAAGGGTATGTGCACAAGCGTGTGCACGCGATCTAGCCAATTTAAAAAATAACTGAAGTGGTGGGAGAGAGTGCTGGGAGAGGGTGGTGGGTGTCAGAGGAGGGGGGATACTTTTTCAAAAAGGATCTGGTAGGGGGAGGGGTAGGGTATGGATGGGGGGCAGCTACACTACAGAAAAAGTAGGTTTCATTTTTAAAAAGCCACATTTGTTTGCAAATTGGTGGCAAATAGTTAGTGGGGGGAGGGTTAGAGAGCTCTTTGAGGGGATCAGGGATGTTGGGGGCTAAGGGTAGATCCTTCATAGTGGACTATATATATTTTTAAAAAATAAATAAAATAATAATAATAAAAAAAGTATTTTAGAACTTAAGATGACTGGGACAACTGTGGTGTGGGGGAGGGAAGAGAGCTGTTTGGGAGGGATCAGGGGGTGGGATGTATCAGGTGGGAGGCTTATCTCTGCACTAAAGCTAAAATTAACCCTTCAAGCTCCCTACAAGCTACCTAATTAACCCCGTCACTACTAGGCATAATGCAAGTGTGGTGCGCAGTGGCATTTAGCGGCCTTCTAATTACCAAAAAACAATGCCAAAGCCTGTCTGCTATTTCTGAACAAAGGGGATCCCAGAGAAGCATTAACAACCATTTGTGCCATAATTGCACGAGCTGTTTGTAAATAATTTCAGTGAGAAACCCAAAGTTAGTGAAAAAGTTAATACTTTGGGTTGTCTACTACACTACCCTAAAGCTAAAATTAACCCTACAAGCTACTTAATTTTCCCCTTCACTGCGGGGCCTAATACAAGTGTGGTGCGCAGCGGCATTTTTATCGACCTTCTAGTTACCAAAAGGTAATGCCACAGCCATAAATGTCTGCTATTTCTGAACAAAGGGGATCCCAGAGAAGCATTTACAACCATTTGTGCCATAATTGCACAAGTTGTTTGTAAATAATTTCAGTGAGAAACCAAAAGTTTGTGAAAAAGTGAACAATTTTTTTTATTTGATTGGATTTGGCGGTGAAATGGTGGCATGAAATATGTATAAATGGGCCTAGATCAATACTTTGGGTTGTCTACTACACTACCCTAAAGCTAAAATTAACCCTACAAGCTCCCTACAATCTACCTAATTATCCCCTTCACTGCTGGGCATAATACAAGTGTGGTGCGCAGCGGAATTTAGCGGCCTTCTAATTACCAAAAAGTAATGCCACAGCCATAAATATCTGCTATTTCTGAACAAAGGGGATCCCAGAGAAGCATTTACAACCATTTGTGACATAATTGCACAAGCTGTTTGTAAATAATTTCAGTGAGAAACCTAAAGTTTTTGAAAAAGTTTGTGAAAAAGTGAATTATTTTTTTTATTTGATCAATTTGGCGGTGAAATGGTGGCCTGAAATATACCAAAATGGGCCTACATCAATACTTTGGATTGTCTACTAAAAAAATATATACATGTGAAGGGTTATTCAGGGATTTCTGACAGATACCAGTGTTCCAATGTAACTATCGCTAATTTTGGAAAAAAAAATGGTTTGGAAATAGCAAAGTGCTGCTTGTATTTATTGCCCTATAACTTGCAAAAAAAGCAAAGAACATGTAAACATTGGGTATTTCTAAACTCAGGACAAAATTTAGAAACTGGTTAGCATGGGTGTTTTTTGGTGGTTGTAGGTGTGTAACAGATTTTGGGGGTCAAAGTTAGAAAAAGTGTGTTTTTTTCATTTTTTTCATCATATTTTTGATTTTTTTTTATGGTAAATTATAAGATATGATGAAAATAATGTATATTATAGGTATCTTTGCAAAAAACATTTAATGGCGAGAAAAACGATATATAATTTGTGTGGGTACAGTAAATGAGTAAGAGGAAAATTACCCAGTTTAAAAAATAAATAAAAAATTAAATAAAAAACGTTAACCTGCCACTGCCTGCACTGATATCATGTGAGTGTGACATGATGCTTTTACTAGTGTCTCTGACTACAGGGGTTAGTGTTTCTGTTTTTCCCATTGGTGTTTATGTGTGTGTGTGTGTGTATGTGTGTGTGTATGTATGTATGTGACTGTGTGTGTATTTATGCAAGTATGTGTGTGTGTGTATGTTTGTGGAGCCAGCAAATTACAGACCTTGTTACTACAGCATGGGGGCAGGGGGTAAATAGTGTCACTATACAGTACCACTATATACAGTTAGGGTTGCCACCTCAGCCATATTTTCCTGGACACTTATGAGTTACACATGCTACAGGGTGTGCTGGGAGGAACATGTATTGTGTTTCTGGACAGTACTATTCATATTCCTCCCTGAACACACTGCAGCATATGTAACTTATAAGTGTTCTGTATTTTAAGGGATGGGAGGCAACCCTAATATACAGTACGGGGGGGGGGGCTGGATCATGTCACTGACTACTGTGGTCACTTTATAAAGTACTGGGTGGGTAGGGTCAGACCAGCCATCTCACCGGCAGATTACAGACTGTGTCACTAACTCACTTTATACAGTACTGGTGGGTTAAACAGTGTCACTATATACAGTAATAGGGGGTCAGACCATCTCACAGACTGAGATGGTCCTTTTGCAGACATGTAATCTGATTCACATTTTTTTTCCCCTGGGTTAAATGTAAAAGAAAAAAAAAAAAAAAAAGATATGTATCAAATTCACCTGGGGGGGCCTTCTTAGATTCTTGCACCTGGGCCGGGTGGTTTATAGTAACACTTCTGGCTGTGGTCCTTAAGGGGTTAATGTATTTAAAAATGTAGATATATTTAAATGATTTAATAACCATGGGGTTGATCCTAATCTAACATTTGATACTTGCAGATGAGCCCTTTTCAATGATGATGTAATCACAATAAGATATTTTCTTTGTTTCTCTGCAGCACTTTTTAAATGATCAATTCAGTGAAAAATTGACCTATACTAAACATGTTCCAGTCTTGTCTTCCTAATCACAATCCAAATTCTTTATTTCTTTCAACTGGGTAATTTTTAACATTAATTTGATTATGAACATACTAGGATGTATAATGATTAACACAGCTTATACAAGATTAATGAATTTGCTACTCTATATAATAATAAAGAGGGGCCTATTTATCAAAGTGTCAATCTCAGTGCATTTGCCGGCATCAGTAAGCTTGCCAGACATCGCTGATGCGGATCTACATACGAGTCCCTTATTTATTAAAAAAAAAGTAAAAAACATGCACGTCAAGTACGGCGCAATGAGCATCGGACTGTTGTTAACTAACAGTCATCGATGTCACAGTTATTCAGGTTTTTCCCAACTTTATTTATACCATTTCATTACTTTCCATAAACAAACACATTTCTCTAATCTAATCTTTTATTTTTCATCTGTTATTGTCCAAGAAATAGCTACATTTATACCTCAACAATAATATCTCATAGAAAGTTATTTTTACATTTATTTGTTATATGATACTTTAACATAAATTAATGTGAAAAGTCATGATATGCTTTTATCTCTTTTTTTTTATATAAATGATTATTAATGCTAGAAATAGTACATATATTTTTGCACATGCTTGTATATATATATATATATATATATATATATATATATATATATATATATATATATATATATATATATATACTGTATATATATATATATCTGTGTGTTATGTCAGAAATCTTTTGCAAACATATTTGTCCCTAAGTTCCTTTTTTTGTTCTAAACAATGTTGTCTGTCATCTGTGTTTATTTATACCACTATATGTATATAGTGTAAATATATTATTATTATTATGAGCAGGAATAATTGTGAATATAGCATGTAATCAGGGTATCATATGTATTTATTTGCAATCAATGGATATTTTAAGAGTTGGGAAAATTTTCTCTCTGTACCTGTGTAACCCCTCCTGATTGCAATCTAGTTTTAAAAAACACCCCTACACAGGTGTTATAAAATGGGCTGGCACATAAGATGACATTTCTTACTGAAAAAGAAATTCAAGAGAAGGAAGACATACACTGAAAATAGCACGACAGTAAAGAGTTGATTTTAATTTCTGCTGTATCTAAATCATGACAGTTTAATGTTAGGTGGGCTATTCCTTTGAGCTATCAGCTTAAGATTATATTGAATCAAACATTAATTAAAATTTTAAAATCATTGTTTAAAATATTACACTGTGTGTCCTAATGTCAGCATCAAGGTTTATCTTTAATACTAATTTCACATATAAATACTTCCAAAGTATACTACTAAATGTAACAAATGGCATTTACATGTTCTGATGAGTGATCAATTACTCAAGTATTGAGCAATTTGAATTGTTAGTGATAGTATAACATGTATATTTCAATCAGATTGGCTGATGTCAACAATCATGTGATTATGCATTTACCAATAAGTTGTGGAAAACTCTAATACTTTGTGGCTTCTTTATGAGTTTGAGTATTGCGTCAAATATGAAGAAACCTCTGAACAACCAGGTTGCAACATATTTGGTGCGAAGTTGATAGTGAAGTATTCAAATTATTTTTAATATTGTACATACATACTTTTGTATATATATATATAAATATATATATATATATATATAGTATATACTGTATATATATATATATATATATGTATATATATATGTATCTATATATATGTAAATATATATGTATCTATGTATAAATATGTATATATATATGTATATATATATATATATATATATATATATGTATATATATATATATATGTGTGTAAATATATATGTATATATATATTTATTTATTTTTTCATATTTTTTTTAAAAAATAATTGGCTAGATTACGAGTTTTGCGTTATGAGTAAAAAAAGCAGCGTTAAGGCTCATAACGCTGTTTTTTTCACTATTGATACTATTAGTATTGTATTGTGGGTACAGCTGTCCAGCACACTTTTTTGGCCGTACCGCAAATTAATTTACGCAATTTTTGTAAAGTGTTTTTTTCAATGGGACTTACATAGCGCCGATATTACAAGCTTTTTTTTTTTTAGGCCAAAAAGTGAGCAGTACTGCCTATCCCGCAAGATTCGTAACACATTCTAAAGTCAGTAGTTACGAGTTTTACACTACAAAGCTGTAGCATAAAACTCATAACTAAAGTGTTAAAAAGTACACTAACACCCATAAACTACCTATTAACCCCTAAAACGAGGCCCTCCCGCATCGCAAACACTAAAATAAAATTATTAACCCCTAATCTGCCGCTCCGGGCATCGCCGCCACTAGAATAAACATATTAACCTCTAAACCGTCGCGATCCTGCACCGCAAACACTAGTTACATACTATTAACCCCTAATCTGCCGTTCCTAACATCGCCGCCACTTACCTTCATTTATTAACCCCTAATCTGCCATCCCCAACATCGCCGCCACTGTACTAAAGTTATTAACCCCTAAACCACCGCACTCCCACCTCACAAACACTAGTTAAATATTATTAGCCCCTAATCTGCCGCCCCTAACATCGCCGCAACCTACATTACAGTTATTAACCCCTAATCTGATGCCCCCAACGTCGCCGCCACTATACTAAATTTATTAACCCTAAAACTAACCCTAACACCCCCTAACTTAAATATAATTAAAATAAATCTAAAAAAAAACTACTATTAATAACTAAATAATTCCTATTTAAAACTAAATACTTACCTGTAAAATAAACCCTAAGATAGCTACAGTATAACTAATAATTATATTGTAGCTATTTTAGGATTTATTTTT
This sequence comes from Bombina bombina, assembly GCF_027579735.1. Taxonomy (NCBI): domain Eukaryota; kingdom Metazoa; phylum Chordata; class Amphibia; order Anura; family Bombinatoridae; genus Bombina; species Bombina bombina. The sequence continues at coordinate 762,736,158 of NC_069501.1, forward strand.
ATTTTACAGGCAACTTTGTATTTATTTTAACTAGGTAGAATAGTTATTAAATAGTTATTAACTATTTAATAACTACCTAGCTAAAATACTTACAAAATTACCTGTAAAATAAATCCTAACCTAAGTTACAATTAAACCTAACACTACACTATCATTAAATTAATTAATTAATAGTTACATTGTAGCTACCTTAGGTTTTTTTTTTATTTTACAGGCAAGTTTGTATTTATTTTAACAAGGTAGAATAGTTACTAAATAGTTATTAACTATTTATTTACTACCTAGCTAAAATAAATACAAATGTACCTGTAAAATTGAGCTTGCATTCTATTGGCTGATTGGAACAAATCCTGAAGGAAGGGCTCTGTCTGTGTCTCTTGATCGCGAGCTATAAAAAGACCAAATAAAATAGGTTCTACAAATTCATTATCAAGATACAATTGTTAAAACCTAATATTGTTTTCTTACATTCTCCTTCAGTAACCTCCTTATCTGCAAGTGCAGGATCCTCCCCCTGGTACTTGGTCGTCTGTTAGAGATGAAGTACAAACATCATTGTTAGTATGAGGAATATGTGACAAGGCCTATATTATACACATCATTGTTGTAGACTGTTATGAACACATGATGAAAAACTTGTACAAACATTTTACTTCTAAAACTCAATCCATTACATTAACCTGCATCCTGAATGAACCTGTAGAAAATTCCCTTTTTAATGTTAAATACTGCAAACATAGTAATATACTTGAAAATTACCTTGGATATCAGGGACGTCCACATCTGTCCCTGACTCCTCCCCTGGATCAGCGGTCGCCAACCAGTGGTCCATGGACCACTGGTGGTCCACAAGAAGATGTAGGTCGTCCTTGACACCATCAAGCAAAAATTTATCTCCTCTGATGGTGTCACCCACGTCGCACTGCAGCTAGATTTAACTTTTAACTCCTCCCGCCCGACGCACTGCTCAGAGGAAGATGCTTCCATTCTAAAGCCAGCAGAGGTTGAAATAGTCTTGGCTTGAAATAGTGGAATTAAAGTACATAAAAAAAGAAAATCTTAAAAAAAAAATCTCTTATATTTAATTGATTTTCCTCCCTTTACCTGTCTCTTTGTAGTAGTTTTCCTAATTCCTTCAAATGGACTTACATCACTGTTTGTCTTCCTTCCCTCCATTTTCTTTAATTTTTAATAAATATTAATTATTTTTCATTCTAATAATTTTCCTGTGCACAAAGCCATTCCATCTGAATTCCAGTAATTGCCATCCAGCAGATCAGCCATATCCCACCAGTATTATAGTAATTGCCAGTAACATCAGTCATGGTTAGCTCACATCAATATTGAGAGCTTTCTGATATAAACTTAATTAATGAATGTCCATGATCATAAGTAGTTTTGAATAAACTGGGGAGGTAACTTGGAAGTCTTGTGGTCCTTTTAAACATAATTCTTTTTCCCCACATTCTGCCTCTCTGTATCAAGCTCAATAGTTGGCACTCACCCTTCATCTGTCATTTGGATGTATTCTCTGAGTTCTGTCATTCAGTTAGTTAATTCCAAAAAATAATTGTTAAAAATGTGTAAACATATACAAAATGTAAATTTAGCTATGGTTATACTAGTTTTGTACAGTATGTGTGTATGTATATATATATATATATATATATATATATATATATATGCATACATTATAGAGGTTTGCACCTTTTAAACAAAAATCATGTTAGTGGTCCACGGGATTCAAAATTGGGAGTTTAGTGGTCCCTGAGGTCCAAAAGGTTGGTGACCCCTGCTCTGGATGACCCTCAAGCAGTATCAATGGCAGCAGGGGAGAAGAGCGGTTGCTCCTTGGTGTGGCCATTGACACTGGCCTGACGTACCGGGAGATTCTGTCTCTCAGCCGTCTGAGATCTATGAACATATAAAGTTGTATGTCAACATTAGATCCATGCGATATTTTTTTCTTTTGTGTAATGTATCTGCAGCTGTAATGCATGCAATCTTTATTTCCTCTGATGAAAATAACAACCTATTTAAAATAATATATATATATATATATATATATATATATACAGAGAGAAGTGTACTCACAGGAATAAACAACTGGCTCAATATCATTGTTAGCCTGTTCTATTCTGTTTTCATCTACTGTTTGCAAGATGACTGCCTTCTGATGGAAAGTTTAGACATGCAATCTACTTACAATTAGTAGAATCCAGCAGTAGCTTAACTCTGACAAATTCCACAGCAGAGATTTGTGAATCCTTCAAGCTTTATTGTTGCAAAAGAGAGAATTATGAAGTTCTAGAAGTGGTACTTACCAGGTAAAAAGAATTTGCCTCTACAAAGCTATTAGCAGAAAGTTCTAGCAAACTTTACACACACAAAGTGAAACTAATTTACACACACAAAGTGAAACTAAAATGGAGGCAGGAAGTGACCTCAAAGGGTCAGAGGTAGAACAGAGAATATACATTAAATTGAATACAATAATAAAACATAACACTAGAGGGAGCACAAGAACTAAAATAGCACTTAAAGATGTACATATGAATATATGGACAGAACACTCCCCGTCTGGTATCTGTAGATACCACTATATAAATCAACCAATAAACAATAAACATAAAAATTTGATTGAAGCCTCTTTATCCATGAGACCTGCAAGACAAAGAATGAGAGAAAAACATAAAAATGCAATTGCAAACATAAGTCCATGTTGTTTTCACATGATAATTCTTGAAGAGAAGCAGGGCTGGCACTGTCCCCTGTAGTCATCTCTCTATTGTAACCCTTACAAATTGTTAACTAGTGTCTATGAGTATAATCACAGTCCATGTGAAATAGAAGAAGTACAACTTCTTTAATCCAAGACCAGGTACACTGGGAAGAAGTGTTGTAGCTTGAAGATGGTTCTCTTTATCAGGTCCCACAAACTGAAATGTAGTACTGGTTGATGTTGTATCTGTAGAGTTTGACAAGAATGCTGGTCCTGTCAGCCATGTGAATTTCATGCATTGTGCTGAAGTTAATGATCTGGTTGCAAGATCTGCAGTATTTTGGTCAGTAGGTACGTAATACCATTGCTCTGGTTTTGTAGATCTACTGATGTGTTCTACTCGGTTGCTGATCAATCCTTCATGTGGTTTTCCTTCAGTGTCGGTCACTTTTAGGTAGGCCACAACTGCAATAGCTTCTGTAGATGCATCTGAGAAGATGTAGATCTCTGTTTCTGTAGCTGTTGATAGAGATATACAAACATAACAATGTGGAATACAGAGCTTTTCAAGAGCCTTCAAAGAATCCTTCCACTTTTCCCACATCTGACGTTTCTCTGTAGGTAGTAAAGTATCCCAGGTCTTTGACTCTGATGACAGCTATCTAAGCAGAGACTTTCCTTGTATAGTCACTGGAGCTACGAACCTCAGTGGATCATAAAGACTGTTAATAATTGATAAAACACCACGTCTAGTGTGTGGCTTTTTTTAATAAGAATTCCTCAGTTGAAATGTTCCAATGTAGACCAAGACTTTGTTGTACTGGTGGTGTATCTGTACCTAGATCTAACTCTTTGAGGTCTGTTACATGGTCTGCAGGAGGAAAGGCTTTCAACACCTTGCTGCTGTTTGAGACTATTTTATGAAGCCTTAGGTTTTCTACAGATAGCATCCTTTGTGTTCTTTTAAGCATATCAATGGGTTCTTCATCTGTAGGTACAGATTTGATTCCATCATCCACATAGACGTCTCTTTCTACATATTGTCTGGCATCTGTTCCATAATCACTTTCACCTTCCTGAGCTGTTCTTCTCAGGCCATATATTGCCACTGCAGGTGATGGACTGTTGCTGAAGACATGCACTCTCATGCAATAATCTATTATCTCAGCACTAGTATCATTGTTGCGATGCCACAGAAACCTGAGGTAATTCCTATTGTCTTCTCAAACAATGAAACAATAGAACATCTGTTGTATGTCAGCCATGAATGCTACAGGTTCTTTCCTGAACCTGATCAATACTCCTAAGAGACTGTTAGTAAGGTTAGGTCCAGTAAGATGAACACTATTGAGTGACATGCCTTCATACTGTGCACTTGAATCAAACACAACCCTTATTTGACCTGGTTTGTGTGGATGATAGATGCCAAATGAAGGAAAATACCAACATTCTTCACCTTCTTTTAGTGGAGGAGCTGGCTCTGCATGCTTATTTTCAAATATCTTCTGCATGAATGATACAAAGTGTTCTTTTATCTTTGGATCTTTCTCTAGAGTATGTTTCTAAAGAAGAAAGTCTAGAGAGTGCTTGAACTCTGTTGTTAGGTAACCTTAGTCTTGGATTGCGAAATGGCAGAGGGGCTACCCAACTGTTTGAGTCATCCTTGTAAAACTCTTTGTTCATTAACTTAAGAAATTCTTCATCTTCGATAGAAGGAGCTAGTTTATTGTCATGCTGTGTTGTGTGGAACACTGTACTTCCTATGTTGTCATCATCTGGTAAGGGAGTAACTATATCATCTTGACTGGCATAGTATGAATGTTCATAGATTCCAGGTCTCTCCTTTACATGGTAGTGATTTGGGCATGACTCAAAGTAAGATGGATGTGGAATTGAATGCTGAGGGATAGTATGGGTTCGCTGATACATTTAATCCAGCTGAAGTCTTTTCTTTCACTGATTTTAATGGAGGTGACTGTGATGGGCCCCATACTTGTTTGTTTACAAGAGGTTGTGGGATTTGTGCATTGACACCTGAGCTGCTTATCCGCTGAATTGCATCTGTTCTGGCTGGAGCAATTGGATCGCTATTGAGATGTATATAATTTGTGGTAGGGTACACATCATTCCATCCGCTGTCTTTAAGAGCATTGCCTCCTTCTTCCTCCTCAAAGGAGTTGTAGTGTTTTCCACTCTGGTTAAGAACATAATCACATGTTCGCTTCTCTGGGTAGTCTGATGCCACCAGACTGATAGAATATTCTAGGAGCTCTTCTGTATTGGCTGCCTCAAGTACCTTTAATCTTGCCATGGTGACAGCTACTTCTTTTTCATTTTGCAGTATTTCTAAATCTGTTTCTTTTTTCGCTGCTTCTAATTATTTTTCCTTCTCCTGTTTTGCTGCCTCCATTTTCAGTGTTGCTTCTTTTTTGCTAAAAGAGGCACACACCATTGCAGCTTCTGCTTCTGCACGTGCTTTGATAATGGCGGAGCTTATAGATGAAGAGGAAGTACTTCTAGATTTATCAGAGCGAATTGATGAAGCAGCACGCAGTGATCTGGATTCTAGCAAGTCTGCAATCCTGCTTTCAACTGTTGCTAATGTGCTTTGCACTAACTTCTTGTGCTGTAGATTAGATTAATTAAACTGGGTTTGAATTTGCACAGTTTCTTCAACATTAGTTTTTGATAGCAGATTAAAATATTTGCATGACAACCTTTCATAATTTTCATAACAAGCATTAAGTCTGTCAGCAATCTTGTTTAACTGTTCTCTATCATCAGGAGTTTCATTTGCTAAAGACAAACATTTTCTAACCTTCTCCCACATTTCATCCAATGCATCCAATGCATCCACTAATTCATTTTTCTCAGCTTGATAACTTTGTATGACTTTCTCAGTGGGTTTTATTGTACGCTGTGGTCTAATGTTCTGCTCTTTCTCCTGTGACAGTGTAGCTTGTATTGCAAGTTCCTTTCCAGACATTTTAAGTAACTAGATTAGAGCTATTTTAACTGCAGTAATACATTTCTTTGAAGAAAACTGACAATTTATACAAAAGTTCAGTGTACACTTCTCAGCTATAAATTATCTTGTGTGAGACAGTGAAGATGCTTAATGGAATCTTCCTTGTTAAATGCAGAAACATTTACTGAACTGTGTGCAACAAGCAATGCAGCTTCTTATTTATATAAAGTCCTTTAGTTACAAATTGATCTATGTTCAGTTTAACAAACATGAGTCTTTCTATTGAAGATGAATAACTCTGAAGGTATTCTTTTTACTATTCTGTTTTCATCTACTGTTTGCAAGATGACTGCCTTCTGATGGAAAGTTTAGACATGCAATCTACTTACAGTTAGTAGAATCCAGCAGTAGCTTAACTCAGACAAATTCCACAGCAGAGATGTGTGAATCCTTCAAGCTTTATTGTTGCAAAAGAGAGAATTCTGAAGTTCTAGAAGTGGTAATTGCCAGGTAAAAAGAATTTGCCTCTACAAAGCTATTAGCAGAAAGTTCTAGCAAACTTTACACACACAAAGTGAAACTAATTTACACACACAAAGTGAAACTAAAATGGAGGCAAAATACAATAATAAAACATAACACTAGAGGGAGCACAAAAAATAAAATAGCACTTAAATATTTACATATGAATATATGGACAGAACATGTTCTATGGTGATTTACCACCTGGGTGCAGCTTTTTAGCCCAGTAATGCTTTTCACAGAGTAAGTCTAGCACCAAAATACCAGGCAATTCCTCTCTAAACAAGGAACACAGCAACCCCAGATGATTATTTTGGCCTTCATTGGGCCTCATCATTGAGGTGTAGCCATATGCCTCTAAGCACACTGAGCAAGGTATTTCGGTGCTGGACTGACCATAATAGGCGGGATCAGACTGATATACTACAGAAAAGTTCTACTCTACTGGGCTAAAAGAAGCTTCACCCAGGTGGTAAATCGCCAAAGAACAGGCTAACAATGGTATTGAGCTGGTTGTTCGTTCCTGTGAGTGTGCTTCTCTCTGTGTATATATATATATATATATATATATATATATATATATATATATACATGCAGTATATATATATATATATATATATATATTATTTTTTATTTCTTTATTTCATGATTCAGATAGAGAATGAATTTTTAATCAACCTAATTTACTCATATTATCAATTTTTCTTCTTTCTATGGCTATCTTTATTTGAAAAATAAGGTATCTAAGCTAAGGAGGCAGCCAATTTTAGTTTCAGAACCCCATACAGTACTTTTTTATTGGTGGCTGCCATTAAGCCACCAATCAGCAAAAACAAAAATAAAATGGGCCTGCTACTAAACTTACATTCTTGATTTTCAAATAAAGATTGAAATAGAATGAAATAAAATAAATAGGATTACATTAGAAAGTAGATTAAAATGTAATGCTCTACCTTTAAATAAAATATGTGGCTTCAGTGTCATTGAAATATACATAATTTATAATGAGCGATTGTAGTGCCCTGTAGAGCTCCTTTTCACGTCGTCTAGGGTCTGAAAACCTCCAGAGGCAAGGAAGACGTGACCATCGGATACCGGACACCTGTCCTCGTGCGCTATCCCCCCCACTCCTCCAATCCTCCTCGGGAAATAGCGGTCTATCCCGTAAACCAAATCAGTAATTCTCCATCAGAAAAAAATGGAGGTTGCATCATCACTAACTTTCAAATTCATTCTAAATTATTTTTTAAGTGTGACACAACTATCCCAAGTAGAGATCAATCTGATTGGTTATTGACAGTCGAAACAAATTATTAATGTTTGATTGGCGGATTATATTCATCATGTGTTCATGACCATTGCTATGTAATCCACATTGAAACTGTAATCATATTATATAATATGTGTCACCACTGACTGAGTTATGAAAAGTATATCCTGTAACAATATATTTTTTTCTCCTTCACTAATGATCCTTGTATAAAACAAATATGAATGTATATTTACTATAATAAGTATATTGAATCAATGTTAACTAATTGGATTGATGAAGTTATTGATTATATAACAATAATAATGTTAATAAAAAACAAGTTCATTTTAAAAATCACTTATCTGAACATTTAATATTATATGCGTCACCAATGATGGCCTTATGAATAGGATGTACTAAAAGAATTGAATAACTGCATCAATATAGCTAATACTGTAACACATTTTAATTGATGATTGTATAATTGTTAACGTCTGATTGTTTACGTATTGACTAACTAAAAGGGGAATGAAAATGGAGTCTAATACGTGTTTCATACTAAGCTTGTATGTGTAAGCTGAGTAAAAGTAATTGTTTTTTTGTGTGCGACTTTCTTGTATTTTATTTATTGGACAGTATATTGCCCCTGCAGAGACTGGTAAGACAAAATCCAGGCGCAATATACAGTTAAATTTTGAACAGAACAGAGTTCTAGTCACAAAGGTTTTGGATAACTATGATTTTATTTTTGGTTCCAAAGCCCAACAGACCTCTCTTTCCAGAAAACAACAGATCCAGAGAAAAATAGCTGGCAGTGTCTCCGCCGAAGGCACTCATGTGAAATCGGTGGAGCACTGTAAAAAAAGGTTCTCGGACAACAAGAGAATCTTGAAGGCCAAGATGGCCAGGGAGAGAAAGTCTGCACGCACTACAGACGGTGGTGAGCCGTATACAGCTGAGCTTTCTTCATACTAGACTCAGCTTATGGAGAAGTTGGGGGCAAATATGACGCTCGGTCTGGATTTGGTCGGGCATGATACTGACGAGTTGACATGTAATTGAAGTTCTTTTACATGCGTTCTTCATGTCACAAATGATTTTGTTTGAATTATAGTCCTTTTTTATTGACATTATTATATGCAATAATATTTTACTAATTTTTTTATTTATCTGTTTTCCAGCATCTACCAGTGCTGCTGCTGCCACTGATAGTGATGAAACACTACCATTGGCCGTCAGTATCCATACTGAGTCAAACCACAGCTTCTCCTCAGCAGCCACACAGCCTGACATTATGTGCAGCACCCCTGAAGTAGCAAGCATTGGCCGAACAACAGGTCTGTTGATTTTGTTAGATTTTGTTTAATTATAATGCTCTTACTCGTATGATTGTAAATTGATTTTTAACTCTGTATATACACATTTTCTATTTCAGCTGAGGTACAAAGGGCTTTGGAACACCCTCCAACATCTTCGATCTCCTCCACAGGTAACAAAAACAAGATCAAATATTAATGTTATTTGTGATCATGTAAGAGGGACAGTCAATGCCATCATTTTAAAGTTAAAAAGGTATTACTGAAGAATATCACAGTATTAAACAAGAATGTTAAATTACATTGACCGTTGATATAATCTGTGATTTAATAGTATCTCAAAGAATAGTATAGTTAAATTAAAAGATTCCTCACTTACATAGACCATGCATTTCATATATCCATTAAAAAATTGTCCTATTGTTGAATATTCTTCTTTCTATTATTATCTTTATTTGAAAAATAATTTAAGCTTAGAAGGAATCACAGGTTTGGATCATCACCTGTGTATTACTTGATGATTGTTTGGCTACATTTAAGCACCAATCATCAGGTGCTACCTATGTGCTTAACAAAACACAGAACATCTCCTAAGCGTACATTTAAAACAATCTAACAAGAGAACAAAGAAAAATGTTAATTGGATTTATTTCTTAAGTTCCTTCAAATTGCATGCTCTATCACAATCATTAACCTTCTCTTTTTAATAGAATATCCCTTTAACCTCTGCAAACATCGCCATTATCGTATATATACTGTATATATATATATATATATATATATATATATGCCTCAACTAAAACATAACTTTTTTTTATTGGTAACATTTTTACATGCACGTCCATGTGGACCAGAGCTAGATATTCTCAGCGCAACAGCTTTTTCAATACTGAAGCTTCTTACAGCACCACAGAGAGAGAGTCATTGGCTTACACATGTATTCATTTCTAAACCTGTAGTGCATTGCTGCTCTTTCAACAAATGATAGCAACAGAATGAATAAAGGTTTTTGTTATGGGTGAAATTTAAAGTTGTTTAAAGGGACAGTGAAGTACCAAACAAATAGTTAATTATTAAAATAGGGAATGTAATTTTAAACAAATTTTCAATTTACTTTTATCAACAATTTTGCTTTGTTCTTTTGGTATTCTTAGTTGAAAGCTAAACCTAGGAGGTTCATATGCTAATTTCTTTGACCATGAAGACTAATCTGAAATAATTTTGACCACTAGAGGGCATTAGTTCATGTTTTTCATATAGATAACATTGAGCTCATGCACGTGAAGTTACCCTGGTGTGAGCACTGATTGTCTAAAATGCAAGTCTGTCAAAAGAACTGAAATAAGGGGGCAGCTTGCAGAAGCATAGATAGAAGGTAAACACAGAGTTAAAAAGTGTATTTCTATAACTAAATTTATTTAAAGATCTGTTTTGAAAAACCTTTACAATGAACAATTGCAAGATAGACAAAATGAACCACTTTCAATCAATAGCAAGACAGTGATATACAATATAATTTTTGGCAATATTTAAATGACAATAGTTGCAAAAAACTTCCAAAATATATCAGCTTTTGGAAGAAAAACTATAGTGTAAAGTAATATTGAAGAAATAAAAATACTGTATGTTGCACTGTCAGTAATGACAACATTATTGTCCAAAAAACGCCTGAATATAGTCTTCTCGAGCTTGGACTCCCCTTGCATCATTTTCCTCTAACTGAGGTAAATGTTTGCCATACTTGGGGACATCCAAGCTCTGCAGATCTATATCAGGGATTTTAATGGCAATGTTGTGCAACATACAGCATATAAGGAAAATCAAAGAGACTTTAGAGGGGGCGTACTAATGAACCCCGCCGGAGATGTCCACGCAGTGCTAACGTCCCTTCAATACACCAAAGGTGTGCTCAACCACTGACCGTGTGACGATGTGGGCCTCGTTGCAACACACCTCTTCCACTCTGTTGGGGTTGTGGACAGGTGTGAACAGCCATGGAAGACATGAATATCCAGAATCACCTGCGTAAAAGAAATAGAGAATTGATATTAGCAATCAGAATGAATAAAATCTATAATATACATATGTGTAAATATATAATAGATATTTACCTATGAGGATTCCATCTGGCATTTGTCCCTTCTGGAACCAATGGTAGATGGCAAAATTCCGGAGGTTGAAGGAATTGTGGTTGGAACCTGGGAGTCCAAAGCATATGCTCATTATCTTCAACAGATGACCTGGATATTCAGCAAGTGGTTATGCTTCCTGTCCCGGTATGGCTCCTCTCTACCCCTGGGAGGCTGCACCAATATATGCATACAATCTATGGCCCCTCTTGGCAATCCAGCAAGATGATAAAACTAGAGTTTGACAGCATGCCACTCAGGTGTATTGGGGAAGTGGACATGATGGACTAGGCGTTGGTGCAAGGCATTAAGGACAACCTTCAGATGACAGGAGAAGGTTGCCTGGCTCATACCTACGCCTAGACCTGTCACAGCCTGGAATAATCCCGTTGCCAAAAAATAGAGGAACAATAGTAATTTTACCATCCCAGGGATTGCCCTAGTCCTTGCAATGAGTAGTTTGAGAGAGTCCTTGCTTTTGACATAGAGCCTCTCAATAGAAGCCCTATTGAGTGGAAGTCGACGGACCGCCTCTTGATCACTGAGGGCATGGAGACCGACCCCAGGCAGGAAAACCATCTGCACCCACTGGCGTCTTCATTGACACTCCGCAGCCATCAACACCCGTCTTTTCCTGCGTCTCCATAAAAACAGGACAAAATTTAGACTGATCAGCCAAATAATAATGAAATTAAGTGTGTGGATTGAAACCCCTTTTTATAATGCCAAGCTCTACAGCTGTAAATGATTGCAGTAATTGATTGAATAAGTAATGCGCCACACATTACATGACAAATTAATGACAGAATTTCTGTATGATTGCGTCATTTGACGAGCACAAAGTGTATTATTGCATCATTTGACGAGCACAAAGTGTATGCGTTATCATTGTACGAGTAATATGTATTGAATTATACCATCCAGGTGAGTTCACCAGCTGTAATAAATGCAGGTGTATTGTTTGTGCAATTAACTAAATTACTTATGCACAGCGTATGAGTATTTAGCTGTAGATAAAATCATAACTCTGATTTTCTGGTTTTGGATGGCAGCATTGTGAAGGCTTAAAATGTCAATGATTATGGTGTTTTCAGACTACCATATTAAAGAACAATGTGGTGTATTAACATTGCCAAACATGGCTTAGAAAGAGAATGCAATTTTGAACATATTGGAATGTAATTAGTGTGGAACAGTTTTCAGTCTCTTGCTATCCTTTGTGTGATGTAGAATTCCATTTTAAAGTCCTTTCAATGTATTTTGCATGGAACAGTTTTCAGTCTCTTGCTATTCTTCTTTGGAAAATATTTGCAGAGTAAATTGAAGAATAATGTAGAGTATTACTATTGCAAAACATGACTTAGTAAAGGAATGCTATTTAAACACTTTGTGTGGGTAACATTTGTCTTTGCGTCTAGAAAAGATCACAAACCTTTACGATTTTTTAAACCCATTGATAGGTAAGCTGCATCGGAATAGATGTAAGTGTAAATGTAGAATTTTTGATAACTTCGTGAGAGGTTCAAATAGTGTCGATTAGGAGGTTGAATTATCAGAATTACGCTTGAATAACACAAGCATCGATCTGCGTCGGATTGAGATTATGGGAGCGTATATTACGTCACAAATTTCAACATTTGCCAAACTTGACGCTTTGATAGCTACGGCAGATCAATCTCGCGACAAATACAACGTGGGATTCAAGCGTATTTTCAGTTGACGCTTTGATAAACAAGCTCCAGAGACTGAGCATACAGAGGTAATATATGGTTCTTTTGTTTTTCTTCAAAATGTTTAGTTATTTCAGTTCACAACTTCCATAATGGATGTAAGTTTAAACATAGTTTTTGTTATTGTTAAAAGCCTAATTAGATCTGGAGAGGTAGAATTTTCTTATCTTTATTTGAGAAAAATTTAAACTGCTTATAATATGCAGAGCTATAATATATTGCCTTGATAAATAAAGGTACATTAGTTTTATCCACATAAAGAAGTGTTTATGGTGCCTGCACTCCTGAGGAAAACAAGAATATTTCAGCCACATTCATTTAATTATTCTCAGAATATAACCATCAGAAAAAGGTCAAACATGGAAAAAATATTTTTAACCTGACTGCGTTGCTTGGCAGGCTGAACTGCTAATTGTTTTCTAATTTGTCTTCAAATATATATTTTATTCCATTCAATATGGATAATCATTTATATATACTTTTTCTTAATGAGTTTTCATTTTATAATGACTTTGAACTAATTAAGAAAATGACTGATTATTAGAGGATACAAAAGTAGATGTAATTATACAGAAAAATCTCATGGAAAGAAATAATAGTGATGAACAAATAAAAGTAATATATATATGTATTTTAAGTTCTATCCTTTATCTCAATAAAAGATTAAGCTTGAGTTAAATGCACCTTTCGCATTTTTAAAATATCAAGAAATGGGGGGAACATCTGGGCAGCGCCATGTTTGAGTGTTAGCAGCTCCTGATTCTTAACTGAATCTGTAACTTATTCTCCTGTTTCTGCAGCATCCTCTGTACAGACCTACATAACCTAATAAGGATGTTGCTTCTGTGTTGGTTAAGCTATGGACAGCTTTATTTATCTAGAGTATGCATTTAGGCACTGGCCTCCACCTTTATTCCTTGTCAGAGCAGCTACAAGCCTCTCAGTACAAGCTATTACTGCTATTCTTTAGACTCTAAAAGCACAACAGAAATTGATCATAATAATACCATGGCATCATATATGCAAGAATTTAAGGAAGAAATGTGGTTATTGCTGGAGGATCACTTCAAGAAACTTAGCAGAGTAATATGTATGAAAGAGATAGTGACTTGACCTTTATATTTGACCAAGACATAGAGATAACCGAGAGGTAGACGCTTTTACTAGCATTTAGGAGGCTGATATGTCCCCAGAGGAGGACACAGCTTTAACTTCTTACGGGCAGCAGAAGGAGTTAGGCAGTTCCACATCTCCAGCTGTCGGGCTTGAGGAGGGCTTCCTGATGGTTTACTCAAGAAGATAGAGGTTTCCGTTTTTGGCACTAGGCTCTAAAACCAAATACCATTCCTGACATGGAAACTCTACTCAGAAGACCAAGCCGCTTCCTCGTAGCAAGTATCAATCCCAGCTATTGGATGATGTGATGGAGTAGATATCTAGGCCAGTCCCTATTTAATGCCAGATCCATTGGAGTGGCACTAAGGAAGAGCACATTTTCTTATGTTTGGTCAGTTTTTTTCTACTCTACTCTTAATCTAGGGATATTTGTAAGTGGTCGGGCCCATAACTTCCTGACAAGTGGGAGAGTTGGTTAGACCAAGGTCCTAGATTGCCCCTTTTTTACCTAGGGAGACTGAAATTATGTAGCTATAACATGGGCCACTCTTATGCCAATTAAATGAGCAATTTATTAGCAATTGGTAGTTACAAGGAGGTCCCTCAGGGACCATTGGGTAGAGCTTAAGGGGAAAGTCAGCAGGCAAGAATTGGAAGGGGGGAGGGGGGACGTGTCCGGAGGAGTTAATGACAAGTAGAGTCATAATTAGAAATGTCACTATCAAATAGGTATATTAACCTCTGATAGGGGAGGTGAAATAGGTGTGAACAAAGGCCATCATTATACTTTAGTTGTGGGAGTATGAAGATTGCTTTATAAGTAGGGGTGTAGTGATAATGATAGTAATAGTGGTTAGCATATACAAAGAATAAAAATTGACACAAGCGTCCACATTTCAGACTGAGCATATACAGATGAGACTCCATTTATAGTTTATAGACCTCCCCTGTGGGCTCTAGGTTATCCTTGGGCTTATGATGACTAGCATAAGCTTCTGGAGGTGAACTAAAATGGTATGACATTACTCTTGGGTGTGTTAAGTTGACAAATAGTTATAGACATATTATCCATTAATAAGAAGATAGTGACCACCAATATGAAAGGCATTAGCCATGAATAATATAAGAATATATTAAACAAAAGAGATTTAAGCCAGAGCTATATTTATAGGAGAGAGGGTTATCTCTGAACCGCCTCAACAAAATAGTGACTTATCCAATCCCGATATTATTTATGACAAGGATCATGTGTGAGTAGGGTTTAATGGGGGGGGGGCTATAAATATGGGAAGTGTGGAGGTCGAAGACCAAAATGCCCTGGATATGTGTGAGATGAGGAGGATAAGGGCAAATATTGCGATATTATATCTTTCTAAACAGAGGCACCCTATATAGGAAGCTGATATATGTCACAGTAACAACCACATATATATATCGATAATAGAGATTACCAAAGTGTGTATCTGGCACCCTTTCCATATAGTGTTAAGTACTAGTTCCCAGGGGGTAGGATGGACCTATTTGGCTCTCTTATGTATAGGGGAGGTTATGTTATAGTCGCCGGATTTGGA
The DNA here is from genome assembly GCF_027579735.1 of Bombina bombina. Classification (NCBI taxonomy): domain Eukaryota; kingdom Metazoa; phylum Chordata; class Amphibia; order Anura; family Bombinatoridae; genus Bombina; species Bombina bombina. Next base: position 762,751,484 of record NC_069501.1, read on the forward strand.
TGTAGAAGCCTTATACTAGAGCTATGCAAGATAAATCTGGGGTCTGCCAGGTAGCATATCCTATGTATATGTGTTATTTTAAGGCGGTTGACTCTGCGTTAAGAGGTGGTATATAAGTAGGCATGTTATGACATGTACTTATGCCCCCTTTATATATGAGCCTGACAAGTTAACGGGTGTCTATATAAATTTCTCCCTAATTGGATTAATTAGAGGGTGCTAATTATGAATGCTATAAAATAAAATAAAGATGATATAAAAATGATATAAAAATGTGGGAGGTGAGGGTATTATCTGAGAGAGAGGAGTGTACCAGCAGTTGGGGGAGCTAGGAAATAGGACTGTGTCTGGAGAGTCTTAGGATAACAATGGGAACAAACCATGACCTAAGTGATATTAACAAGGTACACATACATACGAAATATAGTTTGGAGAAGATTTCCCTGATTAAGGAAACTATAAAACATGTGAGCCACAATGGTGGTAGGGAGAACCTGATAATGTTATAACTCTACGTAGGGATTAGAATTAGACAAGGAGTAAGCCCTAGATTTATTTTGTCAAACCCTGAAGGGCAGTGAAACATCCGCACGAGAGCCTCATGAAATAGTCCCCTGAAGTGCAGCTCTTAGTTGTACGTATCCATTATGGGGGTGATGTTAGCCATTTGTAAACTAGGGTCAGACACTGACTGCATGGGTTAGAATTATTGCTATATACACATCACTATCCATTATACAAAGGATAAAGAGAAATATAGTTCTCCAGTGAAATATGCTTGTAATACTAAAGATAAATGACGACTTATTTACTTCTCAAACCCAGATACATTATAAATCTAATCAGACTTAAGCTTAGGTACAGATAAAAAATGGTGAAAAATCAGTATCTACTAGCGTATCAAGTATGTAATATATCAGATACCATGGATCACAGGGCAAAGTAAGAGTAGTAGTAAGAAGTCATATCTAAAGTATAGAGAGGAGCTACCCTTAGTGTTCCCTAAGTGTATTTAAACTGGACGGTAAAAGCAATTCAGCTCTCATCAGTGGATGTCACATTAATATCTGCTTTACATGAGTCAATCATCCCTATTATGTAGGGTAATGATGGGTACCTAAATAGCTAGGAACCCCAAGAGGTTACCCTGATATATTTGCCCGCCAAACCCTGCAGTGAATGTCAGGCATATCAGAAGTTAGGTGGTGGTCTGTGGCGTTGTGAAGATGGATTTACTGTCATCTATCCTGTAATACAGACAATCCGGCTCTAAGTAAGGGGTGGACCCTGCCAATGTTTACAAGTCTGAGAGCTTAACTGTAGCTGCAAAATATTGTCTTAGTGGCCTAACTGGGTGAGGGATGACATCATGAAGTCAGAGGAAAACATGACTGACTTCAGGTAAATATATCAATATATATATCAAGTACATACCACACATACTTCTGATTTCAGCCCCTTAAAACTACAACATAATCTAAACACAACAGTAAACCCATCAAGAACACCCCAACAGTAATGTCCAAATCTCCAAATGGTTTTCAACCGGTAAGATAGTAAGGAAACCCATCAGGATGCCATCTCAGTCCCGGATTCATCTTATACAAGGTTGGCCCTCTGAGATAAGAGTCGCAAAGTGTTAAGGTAGCTATATCTTTGGTCAAGAGATCTGGGAGACAAGCTGCACACAGGTAATTAAACCGCCTGCTGTCAAATTCTCGTGCTAGCAACATCTCACAAGTTGCATCTGTGGTCACTAAACAACTGCTCTTTTGAAGTGACCGATAGTCTTGCACCACTCAAGGTTGTCTATCCTATGCAGGATAGAAGTTGGGAACGTGGAAGGCCGGCCGGACAGAGTGATATTAATTTGATCATCTGGGGAGAGCCAGGCTCCGGACGCCAATACAGGGAGTGCAGAATTATTAGGCAAGTTGTATTTTTGAGGATTAATTTTATTATTGAACAACAACCATGTTCTCAATGAACCCAAAAAACTCATTAATATCAAAGCTGAATAGTTTTGGAAGTAGTTTTTAGTTTGTTTTTAGTTATAGCTATTTTAGGGGGATATCTGTGTGTGCAGGTGACTATTACTGTGCATAATTATTAGGCAACTTAACAAAAAACAAATATATACCCATTTCAATTATTTATTTTTACCAGTGAAACCAATATAACATATCAACATTCACAAATATACATTTCTGACATTCAAAAACAAAACAAAAACAAATCAGTGACCAATATAGCCACCTTTCTTTGCAAGGACACTCAAAAGCCTGCCATCCATGGATTCTGTCAGTGTTTTGATCTGTTCACCATCAATATTGCGTGCAGCAGCAACCACAGCCTCCCAGACACTGTTCAGAGAGGTGTACTGTTTTCCCTCCTTGTAAATCTCACATTTGATGATGGACCACAGGTTCTCAATGGGGTTCAGATCAGGTGAACAAGGAGGCCATGTCATTAGATTTTCTTCTATTATACCCTTTCTTGCCAGCCACGCTGTGGAGTACTTGGACGCGTGTGATGGAGCATTGTCCTGCATGAAAATCATGTTTTTCTTGAAGGATGCAGACTTCTTCCTGTACCACTGCTTGAAGAAGGTGTCTTCCAGAAACTGGCAGTAGGACTGGGAGTTGAGCTTGACTCCATCCTCAACCCGAAAAGGCCCCACAAGCTCATCTTTGATGATACCAGCCCCAACCAGTACTCCACCTCCACCTTGCTGGCGTCTGAGTCGGACTGGAGCTCTCTGCCCTTTACCAATCCAGCCACGGGCCCATCCATCTGGCCCATCAAGACTCACTCTCATTTCATCAGTCCATAAAACCTTAGAAAAATCAGTCTTGAGATATTTCTTGGCCCAGTCTTGATGTTTCAGCTTGTGTGTCTTGTTCAGTGGTGGTCGTCTTTCAGCCTTTCTTACCTTGGCCATGTCTCTGAGTATTGCACACCTTGTGCTTTTGGGCACTCCAGTGATGTTGCAGCTCTGAAATATGGCCAAACTGGTGGCAAGTGGCATCTTGGCAGCTGCACGCTTGACTTTTCTCAGTTCATGGGCAGTTATTTTGCGCCTTGGTTTTTCCACACGCTTCTTGCGACCCTGTTGACTATTTTGAATGAAACGCTTGATTGTTCGATGATCACGCTTCAGAAGCTTTGCAATTTTAAGAGTGCTGCATCAATCTGCAAGATATCTCACTATTTTTGACTTTTCTGAGTCTGTCAAGTCCTTCTTTTGACCCATTTTGCCAAAGGAAAGGAAGTTGCCTAATAATTATGCACACCTGATATAGGGTGTTGATGTCATTAGACCACACCCCTTCTCATTACAGAGATGCACTTCACCTAATATGCTTTATTGGTAGTAGGCTTTCGAGCCTATACAGCTTGGAGTAAGACAACATGCATAAAGAGGATGATGTGGTCAAAATACTAATTTGCCTAATAATTCTGCACTCCCTGTACTTGTAAGAATCTCGAGCGTCATATGGGATGGGCAGTTTCAGATCGGGTCATAGAGGATTCAGAGAAGCTGGTAAGACTAGGCCTATGTTTATTTCCAGCTGTGAATCCACCATCAAAAGTGTCTCTTAAGTCAGAGAGAAAGCTGTAGGTGTCAAAGGCATTCCGATCACCACTTTTATGGTTATAATCCGTGAAATGCAGCTCCCCGGCTCGTCTTAAAGGTTCCCCTTGAAAAGTCAGTGGCTCATGTTTTTCTCTCTCCTGTGGACAGGCCGGTTCCTATGGAATATGAGAGAGCAGGGAGTAGGTATTCTGCAGCTGTTGTGGCTCGTGAATAAGGGTGTGGATACTGATAGCTGATCGGGGTATAACGCTGCCGGGCTGTGTGTACCTTTCACTCAACTCCTCTGGCTCCACCATTGCTGCTGTGGGTTTTTCCTCGCGCTCAGTGTCCAACTGTATAGCACGTGTCAGGCTTTGGAATTTTTTTAGAATCCATCTCTCAAGTGCTTTTAAAAGGACTCTCGCTTCTGCATTGAAATCCTCTGTAAGGATATTCATTGTGTCCAGATGATAGAGTAATCTCTTTGTACCCGGTTGCCCGGGTGAGGTGCTGAGCTGTGATTTCTTAGGAACCGGTCTATAAGACCCAGCTGTCCAATTTATGAGCTCTTTTAGGATACAATATAAGTATCATCCAGTTCGGGAAAGTATTCTCTACATTGTGAGATGTGGATCTGCGCTGAATGAGTTAGGATAATTTAGGTTTCCTAGTAGATTGAGAATTTTAAGAGCAGAGCTCCCTAGAAAGTGTCCATCTTAGGTGCTGGTCCGGACACACCTCCCTCATTTTTGTTTTTTAATTGTCTAGACTCCCACCTATATATAGTCCAGTGAATAACCTCCTACAGCCTGTTTGTTATCAATGTGCCATTTAGTTCATAATTATTCCTGTCTTATCTTTTATTGCAGCTGAACAAGTAACAATATTAATAGTGGGCTATATCCTTAGAGGGCATTCATTTCCAGACTAAAATATTTCTAGTGCCTATATCTTGCTGACGCTTCTTTTACCTAGTATGCCCTTGAGTTATCTCTATGGTTTGTACACTTAGGTGTTTTTAATACTTGTAGGGGTTGGGCATGGTTTGATTTGGCTTGACCCATATGGACATATTGTATACATAATAAACATGCATGCCAGCTGATAGGAGATATAACTAATCCAGCTGACAGGTACCAGTGGGTGCATTTCTTGGGCAGTGTGCATTGTCACAAAAGCATATGTTCACAATTTTTAAGTGAACATTTTATAAGTGAGGCATTAAGATAAGAATTATACAAGAATTATACTCAGTACTCACCACAGTGCTGCTTATTAAGCTTATTAACAAACTGCCTATTAACATCTGCTAAAGAAATGTGCACTACATCAAGCTAACCCTATTCTCTCTCTTTTGCTTTCAGCTATGTGAATAGAGTCCCTGTTGATCTGCAACACTATTCCCTGCTTTCTGGTGTTTCTCCTCTCCTATGTAACTCTCTTTTGGTATGTGAATAAAGCCCCTGTTCATCTGCAACACTATTCACTTCTTTCTGGTGTTTCTCCTCTCCTATGTAACTCTCTTTTGGTATGTTAATAGAGTCCCTGTTGATCTGCAACACTATTCACTGCTTTCTGGTGTTTCTCCTCTCCTATGTAACTCTCCTATTCTCTTATGGTATGTTAATAGAGTCCCTGTTGATCTGCAACACTATTCACTGCTTTCTGGTGTTTAACCTCTCTTATGTAACTCTCTTTTGGCTTGTTAATAGAGTCCATGTTCATTTGCAACACTATTCACCACTTTCTGGTGTTTGTGCTCTCCTATGTGTATGTGAATTGAGCCTATGATTATAGGCTGCTAAATAAGTCCTCTATTTATTGTAATGTTACCTAATGTTTTAAATTTGATTTGACTTAGTAATCAACTTATTTAGCGGACCCAGCTGACTGCCTATATATTTAACACTAGCCTGGGGTGTGCTTTGTCACAATAGCATATGTTCACTTTTTTAAAGTGAACATTTAATAAGTGAGGCAATTAAATAAGAATTATACAAAAATCGAACACAGATTGGACAAGGGACAAGACGCTAGCTAAGTACTCTTGTAATATTGTGTTTTATGTATTTCACTGTAACCCTTTTTGCAAAATGTACCATATCATTATGTTCCTTTTCGCTACTTCTTGTTTGTTTAACAAACTATCAACTAGATTACGAGTCTTGCGTTAGCCTTAAAAAGCAGCGCTGAGAGGTCCCAAAGCTGCTTTTTAACGCTCGCTGGTATTACGACTCTGGCAGGTACAGGTGTACCGTTCACTTTTTTTCTGCGACTCGAGCATACCGCAAATCCACTTACGTCAATTGCGTATCCTATCTTTTTAATGGGATTTGCCTAACGCCGGTATTACGAGTCTTGGAAAAAGTGAGCGGTACAGCCTCTCCTGTCAAGACTGATACCGAATTTAAAAGTAGCATAAAACTCTTAACTAAAGTGATAAAAAGTACACTAACACCCATAAACTACCTATTAACCCCTAAACTGAGCCCCCCCCCCCACATTGCAAACACTTAAATACATTTTTTAACCCCTAATCTGTCGACCGGACATCGCCGCCACTTCAATAAATATATTAACCCCTAAACAGCCGCACTCCCACCTCGTAAACATTAGTTAAATTTTATTAACCCCTAATCTGCCGTCCCTAACATCGCTGACACCTACCTACATTTATTAACCCCTAATCTGCCGCCCCCAATGTCGCCGCAACTATATTAAATTTATTAACCCCTAAATCTAAGTCTAACCCTAACCCTAACACCCCATTAAATTAAATATAATTTAAATAAATAGAAATAAAATTACTACAATTAAATAAATTATTCCTATTTAAAACTACATACTTACCTATAAAATAAACCCTAAAATAGCTACAATATAACTAATAGTTACATTGTAGCCATCTTAGGGTTTATTTTTATTTTACAGGCAACTTTGTATTTATTTTAACTAGGTAGAATAGTTAGTAAATAGTTATTAATTATTTAATAACTTCCTAGTTAAAATAATTACAAATTTACCTGTAAAATAAACCCTAACCTAAGTTACAATTACACCTAACACTACACTATAATTAAATAAATTAACTAAACTAACTACAATTAATTACAATTAAATTAAATAAACTACGGAAAAAAAACACTAAATTACAGAAAATAATAAAATAATTACAATTTTTTTAAACTAATTACACCTAATCTAATCCCCCTAATAAAATAAAAAAAACCCACAAAATAATAAAAATCCCTACCCTATACTAAATTACAAATAGCCCTTAAAAGGGCCTTTTGCGGGGCATTGCCCCAAAGTAATCAGCTCTATTACCTGTAAAAAAAAAGACAATACCCCCCCAACATTACAACCCACCACCCACACACCCAACCCTACTCTAAAACCCACCCAATTCCCCCTTAATAAAACCTAACACTACCCCCTTGAAGATCACCCTACCTTGAGACGTCTTCACCCAACCAGGCAGAAGTGGTCCTCCAGACGGTCCAAAGTCTTCATCCTATCCGGGCAGAAGAGGTCCTCCAGACGGGCAGAAGTCTTCATCCAGGCGGCATCTTCTATCTTCATCCATCCGGAGCGGGTCCATCTTCAAGCCATCCGATGCAGAGCATCCTCTTCCATCCGACGACTAACACTAAATGATGGTACCTTTAAGTGACGTCATCCAAGATGGCGTCCCTTCAATTCCGATTGGCTGATAGAATTCTATCAGCCAATCGGAATTAAGGTAGAAAAAATCCTATTGGCTGATCCAATCAGCCAATAGGATTGAGCTTGCATTCTATTGGCTGTTCCAAGATGGCTACAATGTAACTATTAGTTATATTGTAGCTATTTTATCGTTTATTTTATAGGTAAGTATTTAGTTTTAAATAGGAATAATTTATTTAATTGTAGTAATTTTATTTCTATTTATTTAAATTATATTTAAGTTAGGGGGGTGTTAGGGTTAAGGTTAGACTTTCGGGTTAATAACTTTATTATAGTGGCGGTGAAGTTGGCGGCGGGTTAATAAGATTAGGGGGTTAATAAGTGTAGTTAGGTGGCGGTGAAATTGGGGGAGGCAGAGTAAGGGTTAATACATATAATGTAGGTGTCTGCGATGTTGGGGGCAGCAGATTAGGGGTTCATAAGTATAATGTAGGTGGCGGCGGTGTCCAGAGCGGCAGATTAGGGGTAAATAATATAATGTAGGTGTCGGCAATGTCGGGAGCGGCAGATTAGGGATTAATAAGTGTAAGATTAGGGGTGTTTAGACTTGGGGTTCATGTTAGGGTGTTAGGTGTAGACATAAATTTAGTTTCCCCATAGGAATCAATGGGGCTGCGTTAGGAACTGAACGCTGCTTTTTTGCAGGTGTTAGGTTTTTTTCAGCCGAATCTGCCCCATTGATCCCTATGGGGAAATCGTGCACAAACAGCGCTGGTATTGAGGTGAGATGTGGAGCTAAATTCTGCTCTACGCTCACCTTTTTGCGGCTAATGCCGGATTTAAAAAAACCTGTAATACCAGCGTTACTTTAGGTGAGTGGTGAGGGAACACTGTGCGTTAGTCTCGCACACCATTACCGACAAAAACTCGTATCTAGCCGTATACCTTTCATTTACTCCTTTTCCCTCACTACTTACTACATTCATCAGCCCAACCCTTTTATCATCATCTTACTTCTGCTCTCATGAACTTCATATATTACTAAACTATCTCTCTCTCTCTCTCCCCTGCTCCACATTCCAAAGACACTATTAATACTGACAAATCTGTATCTTACCTTATGTCACTCTCCCTCTTACTGATATTAACTGCTGGTGATATATCCCCCAAACCTGGTCCCGTACAACTTCCTATACTCACCCACCCATGTATGCCTTGCCTTCGACCTAAACACCAGAACTTTGGAAACCATATCCAAGTTCCTCTTGTAACTAAAACAAACACATCCTTCACTTGTGCACTCAGGAACTCTCGCTCTGTGTGCAACAAGCTCAATTCTATCCATGACCTCTTCATCTCCCACTCCCTCAACTTTCTGGCTCTCACAGAAACCTGGCTCTCTCCCTCATACACAGTTAACCCTGCTGCACATAGAGTCTACACTGAAGCCAAAGGCAAGGAGGTGGTGTAGGTATTTTACTTTCCTCTCGTTGCACCTTTCAACAAATACAACCCACCTCTTCCCTCTTATTTTCTTCCTTTGAAATCCACATGATTCACTTATTCTCTCCTATCTCTCTCTAAGTGTTGCAATTACCGTATTGTCCCGAGTATAGGCCGCACCCAATTATAGGCCGCACCTTTAAAGTTTGGTGCCATTTTACAGAAAATTAAATTTTCACCTTTACACTTCTCCTCCTCTCCCTACAAAATTTTCCAGGCACTATGACTAGGCTCCACTGTCAGCTTGAGCCATCTCCAAGTCTAAAAACTGTAACTTTGTCCAAAAAGTGTCAGTTCAGTCACATATGTATAAATTATAATGTCTATATATGTGCAAAGCGGACTGTGAAACCAAATATTAATTAGATGCAATTGACGCTTAAACATCTGTCAGATGCTCTATGCTCACGGTAATGTCTCCATTTAGTCCTAAACTCAGGAGGGTTATGCTGACTGAGTATGGGTCAGGTTATGCACTCGGTGTTCAGGGAGAATGTATGTATGCGTTAGGGCAGGGGTCAGCAACCTTCGGCTCCCAGATGTTTTGGAACTACATTTCCCACGATGCTGAGACACTCTTTAGGCTATTTGAGCATCATGGGAAATGTAGTTACAAAACATCTGGGAGCCGAAGGTTGCTGACCCCTGCGTTAGGGGAACTACCTTGTCATCTGAGGCTTCCACATCTGAGCCATTCTCATTACTATACGTATATAATCCCCACTTTCAATCGCAGACCACTGCTACTACTTTTGCCAATCCTCTGCGTCCCACGTCATCGTAATCGATAGCCATAGTCACGCCCCTTGGAGCCAATAGGCCTATTGAAAAACAGGAACCAACCACCAGAAAAATTAAACAGCGGTCCCAGTAACAAAAAATGAAGAGGATCCTGGGTGTTGAACTTTATTTAGCTTCAGTAAAAAACATCATATAGACATGTCTATATGATGTTTTTTACTGACGCTAAATAAAGTTCACTTTTTAACTTCAACACTCGGGATCCTCTTAATTTTTTGCCATCTCCAAGTCTGTCCGCCCACTGCCCAGCCCCATCGTCACGCTCCTTACTGCTGCGGTCTACTCCTCTCCTCCTGTCTGCTCCACTCAAGCCTCCAACCGCCCATAGCACACACGCTGCTGCAAAAACTGCAAAAAACACTTGATTGTAGGCCGCATCCGATTATAGGCCACACCCCTAATTTAAAGATTTACATTAGGGGGAAAAAGTGCGGCCTATACTTGGGACAATACGGTATATATCACCCCCCCTGGCTTCTCAACTCAGTTTCCTGATCATTTTGCATCCTGGGCCTGGCTACCTTATTTTCTCTCCTCAGACATCCCTGCTCTCATTCTTGGAGATTTAAACCTCCCTGTCAATAATCCCGCTGCACCTGGTGCAAAAAAACATCTCCAGCTCACTTCTTCTTATGGTCTGTCACTATGGTCTGACTCTCTCACTCGCAAAGATGGATGCTCCATTGATCTGATTTTCAGCTTTTGATGAACTCTCTCAAACTCTCTCAAATCCCTCCTTTACTCTTTCTGACCATCAGCTCCTCACTTGTAATATCACATTACTTCCTACTGCCCTCCCTCCTTCTAACCCTCACACCAAATGCCACAGGAGCATTAAGTCACTTGATTGGCAACATCTTTCAAACCTCTGCTCTCTTCCATCTCCTCCTTTTCTTGCCCTGACCAATCTAACTGCTACTATAATTCCACTCTTACAGTGGTCCTTGACAATTTGGCACCTCCTAACATAGCCAAAAAAGTCACCACTCATTCTCAGCCCTGGCATACTCCTCTGACACGTTACCTACGTAGATGTTCCCCCACTACTGAGCGACATTTAGTGAAAATCCCATTCAGCTGAATTCCTTTATTACAGATTCATTTTAAACTCCTGCTATTCTGCCCTTAACCTCAGGACTACTTCTCTATTTTTATCTCTACTCTTTCTTCAAACCCAAAACTTCTGTTCTCCACTTTTAACACCCTTCTCCGCCCACCCCACCTCCTATTTCCACTTCTCTCTCAGCTCAAGATTTTGCCAACCACTTCACCAGCAAAATAGATTCCATCAGAAATGAAATCATCTCTCAAAACACTACCAGTTTCTAACCCCCTCAACCCCTCACTGATGTCCAAAACTCGCAAAGCCAAAGACTCAGCTTTTTTGCTCCCACTACTGAGGAAGAAGTTTCTGCCCTTATATCAGCCTCTCACCACACTACCTGTTCCCTTGATACCATCCCCTCACAATTACTGCACTCCCTCTCTCCTACTCTTACTCCTATCTTTACACATATTTTTAATCTCTCCCTCAGCACTGGTATATTTCCCTCATCCCTTAAACATGCACTAATTACACCTATCCTCAAAAAATCTTCTCTTGATCTATCATCCCCATCCAACAACCACCCTATTTCCCTACTCCCCCTTGCCTCAAAACCTCTGGAAAGGATCGTATATACACGTTTATCACATTTCCTCACATTAAACTCCTTACTTGATCCATTGAAATCTGAATTTCACCCAGAACACTCCACAGAAACTGCAATCATTAAAGTTTTTTTTTTTTAAAACTTATTTTTATTTGAGTTTGAAAACAAAACAAAAAGCATACATATAATGCCTAAACAAGGAATGGCATAGATCATATGATTATCAATTAAGGTTACTAATGACCTAATTACAGTAAAAAAAGGCCACTTTTCTTTATTTATTCTTCTTGATCTGTCTGCAGCCTTTGACACTGTTGACCAATCTCTCTTGCTCCAAACCCTCCGATGTGTCGGAATCTGTGACAAAGCTCTCTCGTGTCTCTCCTTTTACCTGTCTTACCAGACTTTTAGTGTTATCTTCTCTGGCACATCCTCTGACCCTTACCACTTTCTGCTGAGGTACCACAAGGCTCTTTCCTTGGTCCCCTTCTCTTCTCAATGTATACATCATCCTTAGGTTCCTTAATACAGTCCCATGAGTTTCAATACTATTTGTATGTTTATGATACCCAAATCTACATCTCTGCACCAGACCTATTCCCTTCCTTACTAACATGTCTCACAAACTCTTTTTCTAATATCATCCTGGATGTCCTCTTACTACTTTAAGCTAAATCTCTTTAAGCTAAATCACTACCCCAACCTGCATGGGGTCACACTTGACTCAGATCTCTTTTTCACTTCACACATCCAGTCTTTGACCAATTTCTGCTGGCTCCACCTCAGAAACATCTCTAAAATGTACCACTTTCTCATACAAGACACAACTAAGACTTTAATCAACACTCTCATCATTTCCGCCTTGACTATTACAACTCCATCCACTCCGGTCTCCCTAGATGCCATCTATCTCCCTTACAATCCATAATAAATGCCTCTTCCAGGCTGATATTCCTTACACATCGCTCTTCATCTGCTGCACCTCTCTGGCAATCCCTTCAATAGCTTCCTCTAACCTCCAGAATAAAACATCAAATCCTGACTCTAACGTTTAAAGCTTTCGATAACACTGTTCCAACCTATATCTTCAGCCTAGTCTCCAGATACTTGCTCTCCCGTCCCCTTAGTTCTGCTCATGACCTCCTCTTTTACTCTCTTGTTACCTCCTCACATTCCTGTCTACAAGACTTCTCCAGAATGGCCCCTATTTTGTGGAACTCTCTGCCTTGCTCCACAAGACTCTCCCCTAGTCTTCATACTTTTAAGCTCTCCTTAAAGACTACTTTTAGCTATCCCCTTGAATCCCCTTAGCCTACGAGCCTAGCTGCTTTGTAGATCACCTTCAGGAGAAATGATTTACAACAGTGAAACTCTTGACAGGGCCCTCTAACCCTTTGTCTCCCATAATTGTCACCTTGCATATTAGACAGATGTCTTTAGCTCTGCCGAACCTGTTGGCACTCTACAAACAACTCATGAGAATAATAATACCAATGCCTATTGCCTATATAACTTTTATATTTATTGCAACTGCTAGTGGTCCATGTCAGTTGATCATTATTTTTTGTGTGCTTGATTGTTATCTTTTGGTGTATATTCAGTATACTCTACCAGAGACATGCTGCAGTTTTACAGAAGCCATGTGAACAGCAAAAATATTGTAAAAAAATAATAAGTGTGTGTATTGAAGCTATGTTACATATATTAAACCTTTAGCCAAATCTGAATTTAAACTCAAAGCAAAAAAAGATTCTAAATGATTGCACTTCTCTTCAATAATACATCAAACTCAAGGACATTGCTACCACTGGGATGGCTGTATGTGATTATGAATGATGTACACTATATTCTGGAGAATTAAACATCCAAGACCCACTTGACACATTTTCTCTATTTATTATCACCCTGTCTTTAGAACTTTATTTGAAGTATTACAATATATTTGCATTTTGTATCTCATTCCATCATGGGATATTGTCTCAAAAAGCTTTAAAGATTATATTGCAGTGTACAAACCGCTAGATAAAATATAAAAATGGTCCTGGAAACATATACCTGACAATTGAGTTAATCTATTCATTGGAACCTTTTCAATTTATAAAGAAAAAGTGATTTGTTTTGAAATTAATACATCTTTTGTCAAACAGATTGAATTTATGCTGTTTTATATATCTATACTTCCAATTAACATATTAGTTTTTCGTTATATATTTTCTACCAATAAAAAATATGAGTTCCTTTTTCTCACATGTATAATTAGAACCAGAGAACTTCCTTTGAGCTCAGCATGGAGCTACGCTTGGTAGGATTCTGATGTCTTGGGGGAGTGAGAAAAAAAAGAACATTAGGGCAAATTAGGCTGTTCTGTTTGGAAAAAAAGTTAATTCTGTCTCGCTTCAGCAATGATGAATATGTTTTAGCTGCTGAATATATTAAACTATACTGTTAAAGCTGAATAATTGCAATTTTGTCAGCTTTTTAGATTTTTTTTAATAAATAGTCATTTTAAAATAGCAAGGTCATTTTTCTCAGTCAGCTTTTATGTGTGAAATAATTGCAAACATTTATTCATTTAGATTAATGCTTAAAAATATTAGGGTCAATCACAATCTTTCCAATATTGGCTACTGATAACTGTGTTTCAGTTTCAGCCAATATTTTGAATTATTGATAAGTAAAAAAATGGTTTTCCGGTTTGACAAAATATAGGGGCCGATTTACCAATGTCTGGCAGACATGATCCGCTGTAGTAGATCATGTCTGCCGCACATCGATAAATGCCGACAGCATATGCTGTCGGCATTTATCATTGCACAAGCATTTCTAGTGAAATGCTTGTGCAATGTCAGCCCCTGCACATTCGCAGCCAATCGGCTGCTAGCAGGGGATGTCAATCATCTTGATCGTATCTGATCGGACTGATTGCTGTCCGCCACCTCAGAGGTGATGGACGAGTCAAGGAGCAGTGGTCTTAAGACTTCTGCTTCTTAACTCCTGTTTCCGGTTAGCCTGAAGGCTCGCGCAGAAACAGGTCAACACGGGGCTTAATAAATAGGCCCCATAATCTGAAATCAAGAAGAACACTATGGGCCAGATAACAAGTAGTGATGTCGCGAACATAAAAATTTGGGTTCGCGAACGGCGAAAGCGAACATCCGCAAATGTTCGCGAACCGGGCGAACCCCCATTGACTTCAATGGACAGGTGAATTTTAAAACCCACAGGGACTCTTTCTAGCCACAATAGTGATGGAAAAGTTATTTCAAGGGGACTAACACCTGGACTGTGGCGTGCCGGAGGGGGATCCATGGCAAAACTCCCATGGAAAATTACATAGTTGATGCAGAGTCTGGTTTTAATCCATAAAGGGCATAAATCACCTAACATTCCTAAATTGTTTGGAATAACGTGCTTTAAAACATCAGGTATGATGTTGTATCGATCAGGTAGTGTAAGGGTTCACAGTGACAGACCAAACTCCAGCAGCGGGTACAACATCATCATCATCACACCGAACGTCCATGTGTGTAATGCTGCCTGACTGAGACATATCCCTGTTATCTACATCCTCTGGCAATAATGGTTGCGCATCACTCATTTCTTCCAACTGATGTGAAAATAACTCCTCTGACAAATCAAGTGAAGCGGCTGTGGTGCTAGTGTTGGTTGGCGGGCGAGTGGTAACTTGAGAGGTGCCCGAAGCTAACTGGAGGAGGATGGTGCGTCAAGGTTCCGAGTGGAAGCTGTAGAAGATTGGGTGTCCTGTGTTAGCCAGTCAAATATGTCCTTAGAACTTTTTGAGTTCAGTGTACGTGGCTTCTGAACACTGGGCATTATTCTAGGGCCAAAGAGAATCACAGCACCATGAATATGACGGCCCCTGTGGGGTGGCCTGCCTCTGCCTGTCATTTTTTTTTCTCGATTAGTGGTACTATGCGTGCAAGCTACTGTGACAACAGATATGAGTGGCACTGTGCACTGGCAGAAGTTGGCAGAGTAGACACTGTAGGCCTGACACACACGCTTGCAGACAACTAACTGCTATTGAATCTATTACAGTCAAAATTGTATTTTTTTTAATGTACACTACTGTTACACCAGATATGATTTGCACTGGTGTGACACTGTGCCCTGGGAGGCCCTGAAAAATCTGTTACACATCTACAACCACCAAAAAACAACCATGCTAAATAGTTTCTAAATTTTGTCCTGAGTTTAGAAATACCTAATGTTAATATGTTCTTTGCTTTTTTTTGCAAGTTATAGGGAAATAAATACAAGAAGCACTTTGCTATTTCAAAACCACTTTTTTCCAAAATGAGCGCTAGTTATTATTTATTATTATTATTATCGGTTATTTGTAGAGCGCCAACAGATTCCGCAGCGCTATTAACAAAGGCGGAGTACAAAAAAAACAGTTATAGGGATCAAATGGGTAGAGGGCCCTGCCAAGATTTGCACTGTTGTAGTCAGCTCTTGAGAAGGTGATCAACAAACAGCTGGACTCTTAAGCTTACAGGCTAGGGGGGTTCAGGGGATAGCAATGGAGGAGAGGAACTGGTATAAAGTAAGGTTAGCATAGGTTGTATGCATCCCTGAACAGTAGAGTCTTTAGGGAGCACTTGAAGCTTTTAAAACTAGAAGAGAGTCTTGTGGAGCGAGGCAGAGAGTTCCACAAGATGGGAGCCAGTCTGGAGAAGTCCTGTAAATGGGAGTGTGATGAGGTGACAAGAGAGGAGGAGAGTAGGAGGTCTTGAGCAGAGCGAAGGGGACGGGAAGGAAAATATCTGGAGACAAGATCTGAGATATAGGGGGGAGCAGTGCAGTTGAGGGCTTTGTATGTCAGAGTGAGAATTTTGTGTTTGATCCTAGAGGCAAGAGGAAGCCAGTGAAGAGATTGGCAGAGAGGTGCAGCAGATGAAGAGCGACTTGTAAGGAAGATGAGTCTGGCAGAGGCATTCATTAAGGATTGTAAAGGAGCTAGGCGGTAGGTGAGGAGACCAGAGAGGACATAGTTGCAGTAATCGAGGCGGGAGAGGATGAGAGAGTGGATTAAAATCTTAGTTGTGTCTTGTGTAAGGAAGTATCTAATTTTAGAAATGTTTTTAAGGTGGAAGCGGCAGGCTTTAGCCAAGGACTGAATGTGAGGAGTGAAAGAAAGATCTGAGTCAAATGTGACCCCAAGACATCGGGCATGCGGGGTAGGGGTAATGATGGAGTTGTCAACAGTTATAGAGAGATTTTGGGTGGAGAGTTTTGAAGAAGGGGGGAAAATAAGGAGCTCAGTTTTGGGGAGATTTAGCTTAAGGTAGTGAGAGGACATCCAGTTGAAGATGTGAGAAAGACAGTTAGTGACACGAGTTAGCAAGGAAGGAGAAAGGTCTGGTGCAGAGAAGTAGATTTGGGTGTCGTCGGCATACAAATTATATTGTAAACCATGGGACTTTATTAGGGAACCTAGTGATGACGTGTAGATTGAGAAGAGAAGGGGACCGAGGACAGAGCCTTGCGGTACTCCGACAGAAAGTGGTGACGGGGCAGAGGAGTCCCCAGAGAAGGCTACACTAAAGGTACGGTTTGACAGGTAGGAAGAGAGCCACGAGAGGGCTGTGTCACATATGCCGAAGGATTGGAGGGTTTGGAGCAAGAGAGGGTGGTCAACAGTGTCAAAGGCTGCAGACAGATCAAGGAGAATAAGCAGAGAGAAGTGGCCTTTTGATTTTGCTGTAAGTAGGTCGTTGGTAACCTTAAAAATTGCTGTTTCTGTGGAGTGATGGGGACGAAATCCAGATTGAAATGGGTCAAGGAGGGAGTTTATTGAAAGGAAATGGGAAAGGCGTGCATTAGCTAGTTTTTCAAGAAGCTTTGATGCAAGAGGGAGGAGGGAAATAGGGCGGTAGTTGGATGGGGAGGTAGGATCAAGGGAAGGTTTTTTGAGGATAGGTGTGACCAGTGCATGTTTCAGCGATGAGGGAAATATACCGGTGCTGAAGGAGAGGTTGAAAGTGTGTGTGAGTATAGGGGTAAGGGTGGCAGAGAGGGAGGGGAGTAGCTGTGAGGGGATAGGGTCAAGGGGACAGGTAGTGAGGTGAGAGCGCAGTATAAGTGCCGAAACTTCTTCCTCAGTAACAGGGGAAAATAATCTAAGTTTAAGGTTATGTGGGTTGTGGTTGATTGAGAACATTTGAGGGGGTGAGAGAGTGGAATTATGTTGAGACCCCCTGATCCCTCCCAAACAGCTCCCTTCCCTCCCCCACCCCATAATTGTCCCAGCCATCTTAAGTACTGGCAGAAAGTCTGCCAGTACTAAAACAAAAGTTTTTTGTTTTTTTAGCATATTTACATATGCTGTGGTGTAGCATCCCCCCCTTAGCCCCCAAACTCCCTGATCCCCCCCAAAACAGCTCTCTAACACTCACCATCTGCCTTATTGGCGGCCACCTTGGGTACTGGCAGCTGTCTGCTATTATTTCACAGTCAAAAAAGTTTTTTTTTTAAATGTACACTATTGTTACACCAGATATGAGTGGTGGCACTGGGCAAGTGGGCACAGTATACGCTTTGAGCCTGACACACATGCTGGCAGGCAGGCAACTGCAATTATATTACACAGGAAAAAAAAAAAAGCAGACTGATGTTCTAGCCCTAAAAAGGGCTTTTTGGGGTGCTGTCCTTACAGCAGAGATCAGATGAGTCCTTCAGGACTGTAGTGGACACTGAATACACTAGCCTAGCTATCGATTTCCCTATTAAATCAGCAGCAGCTACACTGTCCCTCCTCTCACTAAGAATGCAGCTTCCAAATGAATCTAAAATGGATGCTGTGCAGGAGGTGGGAGGGTCTGGGAGGGAGTGTCTGCCGCTGATTGGCTGTAATGTGTCTGCTGACTGTGAGGTAAAGGGTCAAAATTTACTCAATGATGAAGAATAGGGGGCGGATCGAACATTTCGCCGGGAACTATTCTCGACATCACTCACTAATAACAAGTTGCTATGCTTTTTTTTATGCGCTAGCTGCTCTCAAGTTAAACTTTTACTGTGGCCAGATTTTTGCATGTATTACAAGATCAAAGTAAAAACTTAATGCCCATGCAAAACACTTTGGATATTGTGACCTCGACTTCTATGGGGAGTGATACATAAAAATATTAGTCATTGTTCGTGCACTAACCCAGCACTGTGCTAGACCAAATGCGCTAAACCTGAAGGTGTTGGGAGTACTATACATTGTTATGTTCTTCACATAGAAGAAAATGTTCTTTTTATTTTCAAATATATATAAATATGATTATGTTTTTGTAAAATATATATATCTATGCCTATTTTTCTAAATAATATATATATATATATATATATATATATATATATATATATTTATATATTTATAATCAAAGTTTATATTGAGGAATACCAGATATACAAGGGTAGCATTCAATAAACATTATACATAAAATTGAAACACGTCACCTCTGAAGTTTTGTCAAACCATAAATCTCTATCATAACAAGAAATAATCACATTCTGGCATTACCTCTTT
Source organism: Bombina bombina (assembly GCF_027579735.1). NCBI lineage: Eukaryota > Metazoa > Chordata > Amphibia > Anura > Bombinatoridae > Bombina > Bombina bombina. Next base: position 762,770,220 of record NC_069501.1, read on the forward strand.
TTCGTTTTGTTTCCTATGTTACAACACAAGAACCATTCACAGTTTAAATATCCAAAACAACTTGTATATCCTATAGTATGGCAGACTGAATGCAATATAAAGATGTATTTGGATTCTATGTAAATAAAAAAGGGATATAAGAAAAACTTATAAATGTGTATTAACAATTGCGGATAAACACCGCTTATTTGTTCACTTACAGTAAGGGTGAACAGTAGCTAAAGGTAAGGGCGGGGGGCGGAGCCCTAAGTTATATTGGAGCTAACGAGTTTCCCAGGTTATTATCATGATGTCTGCTCTCTAGAAAAATACTTAAGTGGAAACCTAATAAAAGTCCCTGGGCCTTTGTGTATAAAAAAGAGTATGATTATATTCTGGATCAGTTGCTCTCAGAGAGGGGTATTAGGATGTGTGCACAATGAGATATAGAACAAATGGTAGCATACATGGTATAAGATGAGATATAGGGGGCTTCTAGATGAGCTACTCTCCAGGGGAGATGCCACCTAAGGGCGGTGAGGGGAAAGGGAGTAGGGGTATGACCCACAGGCAACCAGTACCGGCGGGAAAGGGAGGAGAGGAGCCTAGCAATAATAAATGATGTGCACTAGTAATGAGGTGGTGCTGTGTCTGAAGCTACATATCTACTATATCAGGGTTTGTCGGGTATGACAACTATATACATGTTAAGACCTATTAAAGCTATAGCAAACTGTCTCGGCCGCTGACAGTCCGCTCGTGCATCATAGGGAGATAGTGCAGGGTAACCCCAAAGGATAACCATAATGAGATATATATAGAAAAATAGTTTTAACTGATTCCCAGGGATTAAACATCTCTTCATGAATGACAATATCAGACATCACACATCGATCTCATTCTCCAAGCGTATACAGTTTTGACATTAAACTTATAATTAAACAAACACTACCTAAACAAGAACAATACATTGGAGTTAAATGTACTTGCCCAACCAAGACTAGATTATGTTAGTAGTTGTTCATAATGCTGGCAGATCTAAACATTACAGTTTTACCTCACAGCATACAAATTTCAGTATAAGACCATAAACATTTTGACTCATTCCCATCAAATGTTGCATCAAATATCACTGTGTTAATAATATTGTCATACATTTCTAGAACTTATATTAAATGAGTTAGAGTAGCAATGTCAATCCTAAGAACAATGCCAGTTAAAATCATAGACCATAATACACATGGTTGTCGTTGTCAGAGTATAAGTGAGATTACATATATAAATGTCAGATACTGCTACATTTAATTATAGTAAATGGGCTAAGTCAGAGATCTACATAGGTAATGAGCCTTAGTGATGTCTAATTACTTATATAAACATAATTACTAGACTGAGTGGAGAGACCCAGTATTCAGTCTGTAGCAGAATAAGGGTATATTAAACCAATGAAGCCAATGAGATGTCATATAGAGAAAAATAAAGAAATACATAAAAGAAGAAAAAACTGTAAATAACTGAAGTGGGTCTATGCGCTGCCAATGGATATTAAACATATGCGGCAGTGCGGTGGCAGCTACTACAAACAACTAGATATATTTTAGTGCTGAAAAAGGCTGTACTCTTTGGCTTTACAGTTCCTCAGATAAGCAAGGCATGAGTCCAGAACAAGGTGTGACACTCCGATAACCATATAAATGAGATAAGCGCTTGTTGCGGTAGTAGCACTGCAGGCTGTCATCTTTGGCCTTACAGATCCTCAAGTAAGCAAGGTATGAGACAAACACAATGGATTAATGTGTAGCAGTCATTTGAATGAGAGAAGCGCTTGCTGCAGTATGTGAAAAAAGTTAGGGTAAGAGTGAGACCATTCCTTTCAAGTCCGGCCACATACCTATCATGGTCGCATATCTAGCCCACACCCAGGCGAAGCCATCCATCAAATTGCACAGCAGTCCAGAACCTCAAAACACTCAGCGGTAACATAACCCTTAGCTGAGTGTCGCATTTGCAGTCAGGGGAGCCTTGGTGAGTTGCGCTGCAATGATGGCCATAATCTTGTAGAATGCTGCGAGGCTTCATACCTCCGTGGTGCTCCGGAGCTAAGGGCTTAACCAGGCATAGGTTAGTGTCAGAGAGAACTGGGCACACTTGGATGTTGTTCTGAGATCCAGGATCCCTATGTCTCACTAGTTGAAGGAGATGTGCCGCCTCTGCCTCCGACTGCCTTTTCCTAAGCTGCCTCCTCTCCGGGAGCAATGGAATCTCATCTCGTGGCTCAGAGCCGTCTGGAGGTGTTCCGTTTCTGAGCGCCATGTTTTGCTCTCCCCTTTCAATGAGAATTGTAATCTCCTCGCTAGGCCAGGTTGGAGAGACTCTGTCCTCGCCTCTGCATGCTGCAATGAGCTCTCCAAAGTGTCTGTCCATCTTAGCGCCCAAGCGAACAAATAAGGCCCGCAGCATAGCATGAGATTCCTCCATATTCGTGACTCACACAGGGCTGCAGAACTTGCGCAAATAACTCTGGTTCTTATAGTTGGGAATAAACGGCTCTAAGGAGCTACCGAATTGTTTTGAATCAGGCTAGGAACAATTAGAAGGCAGTTGAAGTGTTTGTTAGGCACTGATTAAGTAGTAGTCGGCCTCTACAGTGTACTAATGAACAGAGCTCCATGTACTAGCGTCCGTCCATGTTGGCAGTTGGCTCCGCCCCCCTATCTATATATTTATACATATACAGGCATACCTCATTTTATTGTGCTTCATTTTGTTGTGCTTCTCAGATATTGCTCTTTTTACAAATTGAAGATTTGTGGCAACCTTGTGCTGAGCAAGTCTATTGGCGCCATTTTCCAAAATATATACACATATACATGAATACAAATATACACACATCTATATATACACAACACCAGGAAAAAAATTATGGGGTATATTTATCAAGCTCCATATGGAGCTCGATGTTCTGTGATTTTGGCGCTGCTCCATAACCTGTCCGCCTGCTCTGAGGCGGCGGACAGACATCGACAGAAATCAATCCGATCAAATACGATCGGGTTGATTGACACCCCCTGCTAGCAGCCCGAATGGCCGCGAATCTGCAGGGGGCGGCATTGCACCAACAGTTCACCAGAATGGAAAATGCCATTTCTCTCCAAGAATCTTCCCAATTGTTTTCAGCGATGATTTCGGCTAACACAACTGTGCAGCAAAGTCAAAAATATTACTTATTGCTTCCAGCGCTATCATTAGCTCACCACTTGTAATCTGGTCCTATGGGTTTCTATTACAAGGATGTGGATTCAACTTATATCATCTAAAACTGGATTTTAACAGTTATCACACAGTCAACCGTGAAACTGCTCTATTGCAATATTATGCTGCAAAAATATTGTGCAAACTGGATCTTTGTGACTGTGGTATGAAATGGAACCATGCTGTGTTGATTTATGCTCATTTAAGGTAATATACTTAAATGTATCTTCCAATGCCTTTATACAATCCAGTAGTGGTCTCAGAAATTACATTTTGGGGGCAAGAATTACCCTGAAGAGCTCCATACAGGGTCAGAAAGCTGGGGTCTGGTTTTGAAAAACCTCTCTAGCTTGTAGTGGAATTTCACTGACTTCACTGAATTTTCAAAGAAAAGCGGAGAGACCTTGAAGTATCAGAGAGATGTGAGCTACCACCTATAGAAAGTAACAAACTCTCTGGAATGCAAAAAACTTAAGGAACCTTAAATTAAAAATTACATTTTCATGATTCAAATAGAACATACAATGTTAAGCAACTTTCCAACTTTATTCTGTTATCAAATTTGCTTCATTCTTTTTGTATCCTTTGTTGAATAGCATATCTAGCTAGGCTCAGAGGCTGCAATGCAATGATAGGAAATAGATGATGATTGGTAGGTGCAAAAATAATTATATAAGCTCTGGCTCACCTTATGTAGTGCATTGCTGCTCCTTGAACAAATGATACAAAGAAAATTAAGTGAATTTGATAATAGAATTAAACTGCAAAGTTGTTCAAAATTGTATTCCTTATCCAAATCATGACAGAAAGATTTAGGGTTTCATATTCCTTTAAAAGGGGAGCACCTGGCACTAGGGGTGGGTGAATATTTTGCAGCATTCAAAATTTAAAACAAATTTTATACTTTGTCAGTTTGAATAAAATTTTAAATGTTTATCAAACATTTTAGCATTCTAATTTCGAATATTGTTTTTCAAATCTTAAGTAACATTTGGGAATATTCATTTGAATATTAAAATGTATTATATGCTTTCTGTTAGCTATAACATTCGATTTCAAATTAATTTATGCAAAAATTCAAAATTGAGACATTCGATTTCGATTTAAATTAATGGAAGCAATTTAACATTTCAACATTCAATTTCGAATGTTCATGATATATCAAATATACACATTTACAATTTGAATGTGTATATTTGAACTATTATTAATGCTGAAAATCAAAAGCAACATTCAAATTCTTAAAATATTCGATTTCAAAGCAAAATTCTAAATTGAAGGCAACATTTGAAAATAAAAAATAACATTGATTTTTTTAATAATAAACAAATTTTGTTCTTATCATTATTTGATTGTGTAAAATGAATATACAAAATAATATTTATTCTAACATTCAATTTTTGATTTAGCCTCATTTGCCCATCCCTAACTGGCACTCAAATACATTCTTAGTTTGCAGCAAATACAAATTAAACTGAAATGTTTTCTCTATAGCTTAACTGGTATGGTAAATTGTAAATGCAGCAAAACTCAAATTTCATGTTTTGCGATGTTGAACTGTGAATTTCTCTCCTTAACATGTAGGGAAGATAACAAAATTTGCTTTTCTGTAATCTTGTGAGGATTGCTGTAGGGCTGATGGATCTTATTAGACAATCCTATTTGTGTGGATAGTTTAATAAGACCCATCAGCACTACAGCATGTTTCAGGAGAGTCATGAGGGCTTAAGGGATTAAATACTTATCGGATCCTTTCCGTCCGAAGAGGGGAAAAAACACACTTAACTTAACTTAAATAACCTTATACATATTAAATATGTGCTGTAAATAAATAACAACAGACAACTTTTTGTGGGAAAATTTTTGACTGTCACAGAGGGGTCTCTGCTCAAAAGGAGATGAAGCTGAGGGGTTACAGAGATCACATGACAACCCCCAAGAGGGAGGGAGAGGGGTTACCTTCATGTGCATGTGAGGCCTACCACCCCTCCCTGGAAGTCTGGTCATCACTCACCCCTAGCGGCCTTCTGCGCAACAGGGTTGAGATCTCCCGCCACCAGGGTGCCAGAAGATCTCCACCTAAGGATAAGGACTCTCTGCTACTAAGCCGCTCAAACTGCATAGACAGAGAAAGGAGATCCATACCTTACTGCAATGGGCTTATAGAGGCCTAGGTTGAGTAGCCATAGACCTGCCATTGTGAGCTGTCACGCAACAAGAAAATAAAAAATTTGGGGATGGGAGGGAGGGAAAACTGTCTCAGCCAGGATCCGATGGAGTAGAGGAAGTTTCTTGGGAGGAATCAGCTTTTTACTGGTAAGGAGGGGCCTTCCCTATTCTGCAACAATGTTGCGACCCCAAATCCAACCCTCTCTCTTCTATCCCACTCTACTACAGCCTTAACCCTTAGCCTGCTCCAGGCCCATGCTGGGCCCTACACTGTTTTAAGGGATTAAATTCTAATCAGATCCTTTCCATCCGTGGAGGGGAAAAACACACTTAACTTAACTTAAATAACATAAGGCTAGATTACGAGCTTTTGTCGGTAAGGCTTGCGGGCCTAACGCACAGTTTATGTTCACTGCTCACCTACAAACAACGCTGGTATTACAGGTTTTTTTAAACCTGATGTTAGCCACAAAAAAGTGATCGGAGAGCATCGGATTGGATCAGCCAATAGAATGCAAGCTCTATCCTATTGGCTTATTGGATCAGCCAATATGATTTTTCTACCTTAATTCCGATTGACTGATAGAATTCTATCAGCCAATCAGAATTGAAGGGAAGCCATCTTGGATGACATCACTTAAAGGTACCATCATTTAGTGTTAGTCATTGGAAAGAAGAGGATGCTCCGTGTCGGATGTCTTGAAGATGGACCCGCTCCACTCCGGATGAATGAAGATAGAAGATGCCGCCTGGATGAAGACTTCTGCCCGTCTGGAGGACCTCTTCTGCCCGGATAGGATGAAGACTTCGGACCCTCTGGAGGACCACTTCTGCCCGGTTGGGTGAAGACGTCTCAAGGTAGTGTGATCTTCAGGGGGTTAGTGTTAGGTTTTATTAAGGGGAGATTGGGTGGGTTTTAGAGTAGGGTTGGGTGTGTGGGTGGTGAGTTGTAATGTTGGGGGGGTATTGTCTTTTTTTTTTACAGGTAAAAGAGCTGATTACTTTGGGGCAATGCCCCGCAAAAAGCCCTTTTAAGGGCTATTTGTAATTTTGTATAGGGTAGGGATTTTTATTATTTTGGGGGGCTTTTTTATTTTATTAGGGGGATTAGATTAGGTGTAATTAGTTTTAAAAAATTTTAATTATTTTATTTTTTTCTGTAATTTAGTGTATTTTTTCTCGTAATTTAGTTTATTTAATTTAATTGTAATTAATTGTAGTTAATTTAGGTAATTTATTTAATGGTAGTGTAGTGTTAGGTGTAATTGTAACTTAGTTTAGGATTTATTTTACAGGTATATTTGTATTTATTTTAACTAGGAAGTTATTAAATAGTTAATAACTATTTAATAACTATTCTACCTAGTTAAAATAAATACAAAGTTGCCTGTAATAATGTAAATAAAAATAAACTGTAAGATAGCTACAATGTAACTATTAGTTATATTGTAGCTAGCTTATGGTTTGTTTTATAGGTAAGTATTTAGTTTTAAATAGGAATAATTTAGTTAATTGTTGTAATTTTATTTAGATTATTTTAAATTATATTTAAGTTAGGGAAGTTTTAGGGTTAGGGTTAGACTTAGGTTAAGGGGGTAATACATTTAATATAGTTGCGGCGACGTTGGGGGCGGCAGATTAGGAGTTAATAAATGTAGGTAGGTGTCGGCGACGTTAGGGACGGCAGATTAGGGGTTAATAAAATTTAACTAGTGTTTGCGAGGTGGGAGTGCGGCGGTTTGGGGGTTAATATATTTATTAAAGTGGCGGCAATGTCCGGTCGGCAGATTAGGGGTTAAAAAAAAATATTTAAGTGTTTGCGATGTGGGGGGGGGGCCTCGGTTTAGGGGTTAATAGGTAGTTTATGGGTGTTAGTGTACTTTTTAGCACTTTAGTTAAGAATTTTATGTTACGGCGTTAGCCCATAAGACTCTTAACTACTGACTTTTAAATGCGGTAGGAGTCTTGACAGGAGAGGGTCTACTGCTCACTTTTTCCAAGACTCATAATATCGGCGTTAGGCAAATCCCATTAAAAAGATAGGATACGCAATTGACGGAAGGGGATTTGCGGTATGCTCGAGTCACGGAAAAAAAGTGAGCGGTACACCTATACCTGCCAGATTCATAATACCAGCGGGTGTTTAAAAAAAATGCTTTTTAAGGCTAACGCAAAACTCATAATCTAGGTAATATATTATATTATATTATATATTACCTAGTATTAAGTATGTGCTGTAAATAAATAACGACAGACAACTTTTTGTGGGAAAATATTTGACCGTCACAGGTCAAAAGATTTATTAAAACTAACTTTTTATTGAAAGAACCGACAGAATGGCTAAACATGGCAGCATAGAGACCAACTAACCCAGTACAGCAAGGAGATCACCGGCCCAACGGAAACAGCAGCAGAGGGGTCTCTGCTCAAAAGGAGATGACGCTGAGGGGTTACAGAGATTACGTGACCACCCCCAAGAGGGAGGGAGAGGGTTTACCTTCATGTGCACGTGAGGCCTACCACCCCTCCCCGGAAGTCTGGTCATCACTCACCCCTAGCAACCTTCTCCTGTGCAACAGGGCCGACATCTCCCACCACAAGGAAGCATTTTAATGATGCACTTGCCGCCCCACACCACAACCTAACTTAAAGGAAGGGTGAGATGGCCCTCTGAATATCCCCTATAAATAAATAAAGCCCTAAATCAGAGAGGTGGACGTTGTCTCTCCTATACAACTCGTTTCTGTCAGCCGAGATGACTTCGTGCCACCTGACCTGTGACGGTTTTTGCTAAAGATGAATTGATTTTCTTCCTTATTCTATATGCCACTGTATGAGCAGACATATGCCTCCAATGTAGGCGGGGAACTATATTTGACCATCCAATGGTAACACCATAAATACGGACTCGCAACCAATTAATGTCCGATTGCATAATATTTACCAGTTGGAGCACTGGGATGGTCCCCACGTCATTTCCCCCCAGGTGAAGGAAGAGGATATGAGGTTTCCCCCATCGTAAGAGGGCCTCAGAGATCGCCCCCGCTAGTTGTGGCTAGCACATCCCCCTGTCCCCTAACCACATAATAGAGGCTTTGCTGGAAGGGAAACCTAAGGACTGGCCAGCTCGAAGAGAGGCAAAGTGGATGAATGAGTGACCCACAATCCAGATTCTCTTCACGCCGGGGTTAGCTTCTGTGGAGACAAAGAATTTAGTATTTTGGAAAGAACAGTTGGAAGTTATACAATTGGGCAGACATAGGTTTTAAAACAGTTAGAGTGCCAATGACCCATGTGTTTTATGTCCTCGCTTGAGGAACCTAGCTGCGCCGCATTCATAACTGCCCTATATGAAAAGAGTGCGGTGCAAATTTGCTAGCATCCAGCCCTGCCTTAACTGCTGCTTGCTTCAAAACCTGACTAAATTGGAACTTAGACAGGGACCTACCCTCTGTGTGAATCAAGAACTGGCCTGGGGCCTGAGGCCTGCTGGTCAAATACAAGTTCTTTACAGGGCAGCAAGGTCTATCAACCTTTGGTGGAATGGTGAGCCAAATGCCTTTCCCTATCTGATCTATTTAAGAACATGGGATAAAGAGCAAGAGTGAATCAATCGCAGCCCTGACATGTGAAATTGAACCCCCCCCACCCTGACTTCAGCTTAGATGGAGCCACTAACTCGCTAACTCTAAGTGCCCCGGCAAAAGCTAACACGAAGGCTGTTTTGAAAAGTAAAGCCTCAAACGCCGAAGTACAAATGCTATCTAGGACTTGTAGCAACTGTTTCAGGTGATCGCTGGTAATTGGCTCACAAGAATTGCATTTCCGTGGCTGTATTCTACCCCAGCCCTTTACCACGTGTCTTATGAAAAAGGAATTTGTAGGGTCAGGTAGAGCCAAAGCCCTATAATAGAAAGAAAGAGCAGCTAGTTTAGACTGACTGGCACCCTGGCGCGCGCCCAAGGTATGCAAACTCACCAGCCGATCAATAACTTTGTCTGATAACCCTGAGCAACTTCGACTCCCTTGGACAGACAAAACTTGTCCCAATCGTTCCACATTCTCATGTAAGCATGCCATATGGATGGGGCTAAGGAGGAGCGAACCAGAGGTAGCAAAGCTATCCAGTAACTGCCAACTGCCAAAGGAAATCAGGACAACGTAAGCCTACTGGGGATGCCCTAGGAACTAGCCATCTGAAGGTCTCCAAATCAAATGGTGACAAGGCGTCTGCCACTACGTTATTTACTCCTGGGATGTATCGGGCTTGGAACTGAATGTTGAGCTCCAAACAGCACAACACCAAGTGATGCAGCAAGGTTATCACCACTGCGGAAGTGGCCGATAAGTTATTGATTGCGTATACAACACAGGTGTTGTCCGTCCAGAACACAACAGTCTTGTCCATGAATTTTCTGCCCCACAGCTCGATCGACAGGACTATTGGAAATAGTTCAAGGAGAGTTAAATTGCGAGTTAGGCCTGCAGGAGACCATGAACTTGGCCAGGGCTCTGCACTCCACTCCCCCTGGAAGTAAGCCCCATATCTGAGTAATCCAGCTGCATCCATAAAAAGGTGCAACAACTGAATAGAGATGGGATCTGAGCGCTAAACCCGCACGCCATTGAACTGTTGAAGGAAATGCTCCCACTCTCTGAGATCCACAAGCAAGTCTCCCGAGATCTGAAAGCAAGTCTCCCGAGAGGGGAATTTTTGAATTGGGCTTTCACCTACCACCAAGCTGCCTTTCTAGCTTATGGTTAAAGACCCTACCCATTGGGATAACTCTACAGGCGAAGTTAAGCAAGCCTAACAGCAATTGTAACTGCTTAAGCAAAATAATTCTGTTGGAAACAGCCGCTCTAACTGCCTCCAGCATGGCCTGAATCTTATTTGTCGGTAACCTGCAGAGCATTGCAATAGTGTGAATTTCAATGCCTAGAAAAATTAGGCATGAAGTGGGACCCAGAGTTTTTTCCTCTGCTAATGGCAACCCAAAATGGGCCATGATACCGCAAATCCTGTTCATTAAAGTTAAGCATTCATCTGTCCCAGCCTTCCCTACAATAAGGAAATTGTCAAGGTAATGTGCTATTGAATCGCTGCCCACATCACAGGCCACTACCCAGTGAAGGAAAGTGCTAAAAGCCTCAAACAGTGCGCAACACAGGGAGCAGCCCATAGGCAGGCAACAATCCACATAATACAACCCTGCAAATTTACAACCCATAAGAGAAAAAACTGATGGGTGAAGTGGCAATAGACGGAAGGCAGACTCAATGTCCAACTTCACCAATAGAGCCCCTGGTCGTACCCCTCTAACCAATTCTAGTGCTCTATCAAAGGATTGGTAGTGCACTGAACTGTGGGTCGATAGCATCATTAACTGAGATACCTTTCGGGTATGACAGGTGCTGTATAAGGCGGAATTTCCCTGAGTCTTTTTTGGGTACCACTCCCAGCGGAGAAATAACTAAATTGCTTAAGGAAGGTGAAGAAAAAGGTCCGGCTATTCGGCCCAATGCCAATTCCTTGTTTAATTTTCCCCTCACCACTTCTGGCTGTTGGTACGACGAAATTAAGTTTCTCTGAATTTTTGTGCCCTTAATGTCCCTGAATGTTGGGATTCTAAAGCCAAAAGAAAACCCCTCCCATAATGTTTTCACAGTCGCTTGGTCTGGGTAGGCCCACACCCATGGTTCAAGCGCGCGGACCATAATTGGTGTTTCCGCCTTTTGGTCCCAAAATGGCATTGGTGGGCTTACTGCTTGTGGTACTGTCCCTTCGCTTTGCGCAGTCGCTGCATGGGTGGGGACCTGAGCAAAATCGACATGCATGTCTAAAGGAGCAGGTACTACCCCTGTCACACTTCTTGTCCTGAAAGACCCAACATGTAACTCCCCTTTTCCTAATTCTATTTGGACAAAATGACTGAGAAGTAGTGTTTTTTGATGAGGAGGTGGCTCCCCCTTGCGGGTCCACCCACTGCCAAAGCTGATTGTCAGTGAAGTTGAATGTTAATGAAGGGTTACCTACCATTTTTCTACTAAACTCTGCATCATATTCCCTCCAAGCCCTCTCATTATGGTTACGCTGAATCCAATGAATGGTGTCTGTGTATTTTAAGATGGCCAAACTTTGAGAAGCATATTTCTCAATGTAACAGGAGGAGAAGACTCTAAAACACTGAAGTCATTTGTCAAAAGTGTCAGGGCATTTAATTTTTTAAGGGCCAGTCCCTTCTACGCTCTTTTTCCTTTGCCTATAAGCTTCAACCGAGAGAATATGTTAACATACTTTCCCTGATGAATTCTCTTTACCACTTTCTGGCGCAAGTGCTTGTGTAACAAATATATTTTACCTGGGCTGGTGTCATCATACAGCGCTGCCCTTCTTTCTGAAATAGCTCTAGCTGGGGGGGATTCTGCCAAGGCCTTGGCAGAGGGGGCAGAGGGAAGGAGTGATGGATTTACTGAACTGTCCCACCTCTTGTCTGCCCCTGTTCCCCTTCTCAAAATCTTTTTTTATCATTCTAAACATTGTTTTCTGTCCTTTTCCCCATAGACCAAATGAAGTGTCACTGTTTGAATCTGTATCAGTGGGGGAAGAGTCAGAGGAGTCATGCCTATTGTGTGTAAAAAGATTAATCCCACCATGGGTTCCAGAAGGAATGTTCTGATCTGCGGAGCTTAAATCCAGTCACAGAGGCTGCTGTGGTACCACCACGGTGCTAGATGCTCCCGTCTGTTCCTTAGATGAGCCTGGGGTAGCGTCATTGCCCTCTTTATTCATTGGTGCAGTTGCTGCTTGCTTCGATTTTGATTTGCCAGTGGAACTCAGTACTCCCTGTAAAAGAGATAATTCGCAAGCACTTTGAACGTTGGGTGTGGTGGGATTTTCATTAGTAAAAGGGGAGGCATAGGGATTTTCCCCATTCACTACATTCACATTGGATTATTAACGCTAGAATGTGGCATAGAATTTCCCTGCCCGTCACCATCCACGTATGCATTCACAATATAGGAGGATGAGTCATGCTGTAATTCTGGCCTTTCATACACAATCATACTATTATCACTCATTTGGGGGTTAACTGAACTAACTTGATTTTCCCCCTTTGAATCACTATTGAATTATTTCTATTCCTTCTGCATACAAATTCAAGAGGCCTCTTAGCCCTGGTAATTTGTAAGCCTGGTCGCATACCCCTTCCCCTCATAGTATATGATTTTTTTGCATTGGCAGCTCTGGTTTGCGTGCGGCCCCTTTGCAGCCCCTGCGTCTGAATTCTACCTTTTGCTGCATGCTTGTGCTGCTCACCTGCGCTGTAAGCCCCTATCTCACTGCTTACTAATGGACCCTCAATGGCCAAGGACGACTCATGGTGCTCATCTGCATTCCATGGGGAAACTGGTGGGGAAAATTGTAATTTTTAACAATTATATTAAATCAAAATTAATAAAAAGTCTGGATTTTAGAATAATTAAAAATTTTGGAATTCTAGGTTTGGGGCTTTGTGCCTGCATTCATTTTTCATTTATATTTAAACAGTTCATACTTAATATTTATTCAAACAAAAACAATTTCAACATGTTTAAATGCTGATTTTGTATTTACATTTCAAAATCTCAGATCTCATGAGATTGAGATATTTTGCATTATGGGCATGTTTGTGTTTCCTTTGTACCTTGAATACTTGCTTAGTGTAGTGGGGGTTGTCCCCTGGGTCATTAAGAGCAGCTTTGTCTAATGTCTCCTCCTCCCCCCAAAAAAGGAGTTTCAACTTTAATTATTAACTTTTTTGTTTCTTTTTTTATTTAGGCAATTACTTTTTAATTTAATGATTTTATTCTTTTTTAATACCTCCTTAACATCACCACTTTTTTTCTTCATTCCATAATCAGAGCTCGCTTCTATTGAGCCGTAATTCCATTTGCGTGCACTCGCAAACCGATAAATATGCTGTCTGAAGTAATATCGTTTATCGACTGCTTCCAACGTCCCGTTATAACCCAATTTCGGCAACTGGACTCCAGCTGCCGAAAACATTATCGCGTCCCATAAAAAGTATAGGAAGTCGTTAATCTTTTAATTATACCCGGTTTGTAATGCCCGCGCAAACCGTAAATACACTATCGAAGGCTGCATTAACAAAAATAACACACAGCTCAACTAGGTGTAAAACAGGAAAAAAGGTGCTCTTTGATACCTTTTTTCCCATTGAAATCTAACCCGACAAGTCAAAACCCCTCTATCCACCATTCCCCCCACATCACAATTTATGAAATGTATAAACCTCTAAACTGCCATGCCCCACAATGCAAACTATCTATTTAAACTATTAACCCCTAATCCGCAAAGCCCCACAACACAAACTATCTATTTAAACTATTAAACCCTAATCCGCAATGCCCCCACAACGCAAACTATCTATTAAATCTATTAACCCCTAATTCGCAATGCCCCACATTGCAAAGTATCTATTCAAACTATTAACCCCTTTAATCATAAATTACAATTAAAATAAAAAGCCTAACATTACTTTAAAAATAAAACAAAATAAGCTTAAATTAAGCTAAAATTACAGAAAATAAAAAAGTCTAACATTACATAAAATAATAAACAAAATTATCAAAAATGTAAAATTAAACCTAATCCCAATGAAAATAAAAAAGCCCTCCCAAATAAAAACACCCCCTAATCTAATACTAAACTATCAATAGCCCTTTAAAGGGCTTTGTGTAGGGCATTGCCTTAAGTTAAACAGCTCTTTTAACAGTAAAACCCACCACCCACCAAAACCCCCCAAAATAAAAAAAAACTTGCTAGGGACACGGCGCAACCTGTAGCTCGTTGCCTAGGGGGGAGTCGGCTCCTCATCGCCACATGCTTTTTCCCTCAGAAGCCGGTTAGGATCTCCTGTGGCGTGAATCCTGCGCCTATGTAAGTAACTCAGTCATACCTATTACTGCCCAAGTATAGGTGTCACTTACTATTCTCCTGGGTTGTGCTTATTTGTATGCTGGACTGTTATATTGTTGCTGAACCTTGCCTGTCTGACCCCTCTGCCTGTTTAACCCTTAAACTGCTGGATTGATATACAGCTGCTGAACCTTGCTTGTCTGACCAAGCTACATGTTTAACCCTTAACTGCTGGACTGTTATATTGTTGCTGAACCTCGCCTGTCTGACCATCTCTGCCTGTTTAACCCTTTAACTGCTTGATTGATTTACTGTTGCCAAACCCGGTCTGCCTGACCATCCTAGTGGATTAAATCTGGACTGCCTTACTGTTGCCGATCCCTGCCTGCCTTACCATCCTAGTGGTTTATCTCTGGACTGCCTTACTGTTGCCGATCCCTGCCTGCCTGACCATCCTAGTGGTTTACCCCTGAACTACCTTTCTATGGTTTTCTGTCTGTTGTCACCAAGGACTGTCCTGCCTGTGGTAAGTGCCACTTATCTCATCTTGCAAACCTTATCTGCTCTGGGATATTCCCTATCATTCCAGCTTGATGCTGGGATAACATTAGTGACCAAGTTCAGTCTGATAGAGGAGTATCCCACGAGCATTACATTATACTTGGGCCATGGAGCCAGATGAGGTGACACGAGCAGTTTATCTACAGGGACAGATGTTGGGAACCCATACCACACAGTCGCAGAATATGGATTCCAAGCTAGCGGCTATTACCGCTCAACTCTCCTTACTAGAATACTGCTCCTGTTGTTGTACTGCCAGTCTCTACTCCTAGTACTACGGCTTCTTCCTCTGCTTCTGGAAGTATACCCCGGATACTATTGCCTGACAAGTATGAAGGTACTATGGATTGCAGGGGTTTTCTTAACCAATGCAGGCTGCACTTCCGCAATGATCCTCACACCTTTCAGTCTCACCAGTCAAGTTTCACCTTTATCATTTCCTTACTAAAAGACAAGCCCCTAGCCTGGGTCTCTCTCCTTTTGGAACAGAACGCTCCACTCCAGCATGATGCTGATGATTTCATTTCTGCATTATCTTCTATCTTTGGGACTTCTGGCCATACCTCTGCTGCAGAATTTTCTCTCCTGGACCTCCACCAGGGCAATAGAACTGTGGCACAATTTGCCATTGAGTTTCGTACCTTGGCACTTGAAACCACTTGGGATGGCAGTGCTCTCAAGGCAGCCTTTAGGAGGGGTCTGCATGAAGGCATCAAAGATGAGCTCACTTATCATGACATTCCTTCTTTGGGTGACTTTATATTTCATTGTATCAGTCTGAACTCTCGCTTCCAGGAGAGACAAGCCAAAAAAGACAGAACCAGGAGGCTCCTTCCCTCCTGTCCTCCTATGTGGCTGGCTTCGGCAGTATCCTCTACCCCTTCAACAGCTCCAGTTACCCCAGTGGAGGAACCCATGGATCTCTCCTCCTTCAAACCTTCAGAATCTGAAAGACAGAGAAGGAGATTGAGACTATGCTTTTATTGTGGGTCAAACACCCACCAACTAAAAGACTGTGATATTCGGCCAGGAAAAGCCAATGCTTAGGGGATAACACTGGGGTACCTCTAAGAATGACAATAATCCCCTCACTCCACTCAGATTCTGGTACCTGTAACCCTTACCTTCCTTCAGAATACAGTACACACTTAAGCCTTCATTGATTCAGGGGCAGCTGGAAACATTCTGGATCACTGTTTTATGATCCAAGCTGGCTTGCCTCTTCTGCAGAAAAGACATTGTCTCAAAATAACTACTCTGGATGGCACCCCCCTTGGTTCAGGGGTGATCCATTTTGAGTCAGCACCTTTGACTGTCGGAGTCCTTCATACCAAAAAACTGCAGATCAACGTCATTCATTCCCCAGCATAACCTGTCATTCTTGGTCTGTCTTGGCTTCGGGTACACAATCCACAGTTCGATTGGGCTGAAGGACAACTGGCCTCCTGGGGTACCTCCTGTTTCCACTCCTGCCTTGCTAAAGTCACTCCTCTGCCCCACATAGCCAGTATACAGACTCCCCCAAACCATCCTGGAGTATATTCGGATTTTGCAGATGTGTTTGAGAAAAAAGCAGCCGACGTGCTGCCCCCCATCCTTATGACTGCAAGATTGACCTCTTTCCCGGAGCCCCACTTCCTAAAGGGAGAACTTATCCACTCTTCAAAGCTGAAACCAAATCCATGGAGGAGTACATCCAAGAGAACCTAGCTAAAGATTTAATTCGCCCTTTCTCCTCTCTTCTTTTTCGTCAGTAAGAAGGATGGTGGGCTCAGACCCTGCATCAACTACAGGGCCTTCAACAACATAACTATCAAGAATCGCTATCCCATTCCTTTGATCACTGAACTGTATGACTCACTCCAGGATGCTCACTTTTTCACCAAGCTGGATTTACGTGGGGCATACAATCTGATTCATATCTTTCCAGGCCATGAATGGAAGACCGCCTTCAACACAAGATCTGGGCATTATGAATACCTTGTAATGCCCTTTGGGCTGTGTAACACCCCTGCAGTCTTCCAGGCATTTGTCAACAATGTCTTCCGTGACCTCCTTAACCGCACTGTCATCGTCAATCTGGATGACATCCTTGTTTTCTCTTCCACTTTAGAGGAGCATCATAAACACGTAAGAAATGTACTTCTATGTCAGAGACAATTCTTTAGTAGCCAAGCTAGAAAAATGTGAGTTTGCTCAAGTTCAGATCCAATTCCTTGGTTATGTCATCTAGAAGGAGGGTTTTGCCATGGATCCTGCTAAACTCAGTTCTAGAATGGCCTCAACCTACTTCTTTAAAGGAATTACCGAGGTTCATGGGGTTCCCCAATTATTACCGCAAGCTTATAAAGAACTTTTCTCAAACAGTCGCTCCTCTCACGGAATTGACAAAACGGAACAAAGACTGTAAACATTAGCCTCCTGAAGCCATAAATGCCTTCGCTGTCTAAAAAAGGCTTTCTGTTCTGCTCCTGTGCTCCGCCATCCTGATCCTGACCTACAGTTCACTTTAGAGGTTGATGCCTCCAAAATAGGGGCTGGAGCAGTTCTAACCCAAAGGGATCCTTTGACTTCCAAGTCACACCCTGTAGCCTTTTTCTCTAAATGCTTCACTCCTGCTGAGAGGAATTATGATGTGGGTAATCGTGAATTCTTAGCCATTAAGATAGCTTTGACTGAATGGCATCATTGGTTAGAGGGCACTGCCAATCCCATTCAGATTCTCACCAACGACTTACCTAGAGACTGCTCATCGACTCAATCCTCGACAGGCCAGGTGGGCCTTGTTCTTTTCCCGTTCTAACTTTGTGGTCTCTTATCTTCCTGGGACCAAGAACAAGAAGGCGAATGCCCTTTCTCGTCAGTTCCCTCACTCAAGTGACTCCTCTGCAGCTCCTATTGAACACATCATACCACCCTCCAGTGTGGTTGTTCAACTAAATACCACCCTCTTGCAAAGATTGCAATGTGCCCAATCCAGTAACCTTTCTGGAGCCCCCATGGCTTCTGATATCCTCTTTGTACCTTTGAACCTACGCACCCCTGTGCTATCGTGGGCTCATTATAGTAAACTCTCAGGACATCCTGGATTGACTAGGACTTTTAAGTGTCTTTCCCAACATGTATGGTGGCCTACTATGAAGTCTGACGCTCAGGATTTTGTGAAAGCCTGCACAACTTGTGCTGCCAACAAAACTCCCTGATCCTTACCTCCTGGCTTGCTACAACCATTGTCCATTCCCAAACAACAATGGACACACATAACAATGAATTTAATTGTGGACCTTCCTTCTTCTGACCACCATACAGTTTCCTGGGTTGTGGTGGATCACTTTTCCAGACTGGCTCATTTTGTAACCCTAACCAAACTGCCTTCTGCCTAAGAATTATAGTTTATTTTTCTCTTGCATGTGGTACTACTTCATGGCATTCCTGTGAATATTGTTTCCAACAGAGGTCCACATTTTGTCTCCACCTTTTGGAGAGCCTTTTGTAAGCTGATCGGAACCACTGTTTCCTTGTCTTCTGGCTACCACCCTCAGACCAATGGACTAACTGAGAGAGTAAACCAGGATCTTGAAGCCTACCTTAGAGACTTTGTCAATGCTTGCCATACCAACTGGTCTTAGTTGTTACCCCTAACTGAGCTGGCAAGAAACACTCATTGGCACTCTTCTCTTCAATGTTCTTAATTTCAAGCTGCAGCAGGGTATCAGCCTCGTGTCTTCCCTCTTTCTGCTCAGTCCACTGGGGTTCCTGCTGCAGACCGAGGCTTTACGGAACTCACCACTCATTGGCAACATATTCACTCTCAGCTATGTTCAGCTGTCTCTAGATATAAGAAGTTTGCTGATTGTCATAGAGCTTCTGTATGTGCCATCCCAGTGGGTGAACGTGTTTAGGTCTCTACTCGACATACTCATCTATGTCAACCCTATCACATATTGGGGCCTATGTTTATTGGTCCTTATAAGGTCCTGAAAATACTACAAAATGGCCTTGCCCAAAACCCTGCGTATATACCCTGTCTTCCACATCTCACTACTCAAGCCTTACATCAAGAATAGATATACCCGGGTTCAAGATCCTCCTCCTCCACTCCTGGTCTGTGGTGACCCTGAATATGAGGTAGCTAAGATCCTGGACTCCACATACAGGCACAGACAACTGCAATATCTGACAAATTGGAAGGGTTACTCTGTGGCAGATTGTTCTTTGGTTCCTGCCCGTGATGTGCATGCTCTATCTTTGGTCTCTAAATTCCATGCTACTCAACATTTGAGACAGACTCTGGTTCCCAGAGGGAACCCTTTAGAAGGGGGATATGACGCGCCACTCTAGCTGTTGCTAGGGACGTGGTGCAACCTGTATGCCCATTGCCTAGGGAGGAGTCGGCTCCTCTCTGCGTGTGGCGGTGACGTCATTGCCAAATGCTTTCTCCCTCAGAAACTGGTTAGGATCTCCTGTGGCGCGAATCCTGCGCCTATGTAAGTAACTCAGTCATACCTATCACTGCCCAAGTATAGGTGTTACTTACTGTTCTCCTGGGTTGTGCTTATTTGTATGCTGGACTGTTATATTGTTGCTGAACCTTGCCTGTCTGACCACTCTGCCTGTTTAACCCTTAAACTGCTGGATTGATATACTGCTGCTGAACCTTGCTTGTCTGACTACTCTACCTGTTTAAAAAAATGGTTAGATCAAACATCAAAACCACAGTTAAGTGAGCATGATAATAATTGATAAATGTTAGTAAGAACCAAATGGTAAACACTGCTCTTAGTGTTTAACAAATCCCCCAAAAATACAATTAGTATAAGTTCTATTACTGAGAATAATAAAAAGTGTTATTAAGACAAAATAGTCTTTGAAGTTGTAAGCACAGCAAAGTCACTGTTTTGTAATAAACAGTGATTATCTTCAATTCAGTGGGCACTCTTCTTGTTTCACCCTTAACTTCTGGACTGTTATATTGTTGCTGAACCTTGCCTGTCTGACCACACTGCCTGTTTAACCCTTTAACTGCTGGATTGATTTACTGTTGCCAAACCCTGCCTGCCTTACCATCCTAGTGGTTTACCTCTTGACTGCCTTACTGTTGTCGATCCCTACCTGCCTGACCATCCTAGTGGATTACCCCTGAACTACCTTTCTCTGGTTTCCTGTCTGTTGCCACCAAGGACTGTCCTGCCTGTGGTAAGTGCCACTTATCTAATTTTGCAAACCTTCTCTGCTCAGGGATATTCCCTATCATTCCGGGCTCAATGCTGGGATAACAAAACAACTGGCTGAGTTTGGTCTGATAGAGGAATATCCCACGAGCATTACAAATACTAAGTTTGAACAGCCAATAGGATTTCAGTAGCTCTCATCCTATTGGCTGATTTTAATTTGAAGAATCAAAGCAGCCAACAGGAATGCAAGGGACGCCATATTTAATCGCGTACCTTGAATTCACTATTCAGTGTACGTTGGGGATTGTATGAAGAGGATCCTCCACGCTCCATGGCTCCGCAGTCACCGGTCTTCAGTTCTGTGATCGCCGGTCTTCAATTCCACGGTCGCTGGTTTTCAGTTCTGCGCTCGCCGGTCTTCAGTTTTGCGGTCATGGATAAAGATAGAAGAGGTCGCCGCTTAAAAAAAGACTTCACCTCCAGACTTCAGGAACCGTGAGTATGTATCTGGGGATTAGAGTTAGGCTTTTTTTTTTTTTCATTTTTCTTTTCTTTTTTAGATTAGGGATTTGGGCACTGTAAAAGAGCTGAATGTCCTTTTAAGGGCAATGCCTATGCAAATGCCCCTTTAGTTTAGGATTTTTTAGAGTTTTTTTTATTTTGGGGGGTTTGGTGGGTTGGGGTTTTACTATTGCTGTTTACAGTTTACTGTTGGAATTTTTTTTTAAGGTAAAAGGGCTGTTTAACTTAAGGCAATGCCCTACAAAAAACTTAAGGCAATGCCCTACACAAGACCATTTTAAGGGCTATTGGAAGTTTAGTATTAGATTAGGGGGTGTTTTTTTTATTTTTTTTTATTTTCATAGGGATTAGGTTTGTTTTATTTTCGATAATTTTGTTTATTATTTTATGTAATGTTAGACTGTTTTATTTTCTGTAATTTTAGCTTAATTTAAACTTAGTTTTTTTATTTTTAAAGTAATTTTAGGTTTTTTTATTTTAATTGTAATTTAGTATTATTTTAATTTAATTAATGTGGTTAATTTATGGGGTGTTTGGTTAGGGGGCTTAGTGATTAGTTATTTGCGTTGTGGGGTTTGGTGGTTTAGAGGTTAATAGATTTATTAGGTTTATTGTGATGTGGGTTATTGACGGATTGCGGGTTAATAGTTTAAATAGCTAGATTGTATTGTGGGGGGATGACGATTTAGGGGTTAATAACTTTGATAGATACTTTGCGATATGGGGGTTGGCGTATTAGGGATTAATACATTAGTTATTGCGGTGGGGGGTTGCAGTTGAGAGGTAGATATCGCACGTATGTTAGGTGTTTGATTTTATTCTAACAGCGAGTGACGGGTAAAATATACAGCGCCGCACTTGTATGCAGTGCAGTATATGCGATTGAGTGTTGTGTAAGGTTGGGTTACCATAGTAACCTATTAATGTTTTAGAAATCCAGCATTGGGTGGAAGCATTAACACAACGCTAACTTACACCTACACGAAAAGAGTGACCGCTCTCAAAGTGGAAACCTTTTCAATGGAAACCTGGTACTAAAATAACTTTTAGCTGTTGGCGGCTTCGGTAGCTTACGGCTCAATTTTTAACGGCTCAATGGAAGCAAGCACTTAGTTGGTAATATTTTGTTTTAATTAAATTAGTATGTGCATGAAACATTTTTGATTTCCAGACTAGAAAATAGTTTAAGACTAATCCCATAACATTGTTTTTCATTTTATTAAATTCAATGTAAGTGCTATAAACAATTCTGACTTAACTAATAATTATTAAGGCAAAAAAAGTATAACTGTTTTATTTTTTATTGAAAGTTGCAGGCTGGAATATATTACCATGATAACGAATTCTCGGGCAGTAAAGAGATTACAGCAACATGAAAGTAACTAAAAAAAAGTCATTATGATGTATTGAAATAAACACTTTGGAAATATTTTGTATATATGAGGTAAAAAAGTTATTTTACGTTATATAAATGAGGATCATCCCCCCCAAATCAAAAATTATTCTTCATTAATCTGGAAATGTCTGTATCACAAATCCTGCTAGAAAATGTACACTGTTTCTCTGTTAAACACATACATGTTTCCACCTCATATTCATAGTGTTAATTTTTTGATGTGGAGATTTTTAACTGGTCTGTGTAAAATTAACACCTCACATTCTTTTCAGAACGTAAATACTGTTGGCTAGATTACAAGTGGGGTGCTAACTGTTGTGCACAAGCAATATTGTTCTTTTGAGCTAGCATATTACAGGTTGAAAGTAAACACTATCACGAGAGCGCAATTGCATTTTATGCTCATCGGGATATATATATCTATATATGTATAGCTGTACATATTCCTATAGATAAAAAGTAGAAATATGTATATTCACAAAAATATATACATATACAGTATATATATAAATATATATATATATGTATATACTATATATATATATATATATATATATATATATACATATATATATATATATATATATTTAAAAATATAAATAATGTTTTCTTCTACGTGAAGAATATAGGAATGTGAAGTATTCATATAGCTCCTTCTCTTTAGCACAGTTGATCTATCACAGTTACGGGTTAGTGCATAAGTGATAAAAGGAAATGTATTCCTTTGGCCTGCCCCATAGAAGTCTGTGGGGAAAGGGAGATAGCACAGTTGTGATATCTAAAGTCCTGAAGTTAGTGCACCTGAGTTTTCCACATACAAGCTAATTTTTTGCTTGCAATAGCAGCCGTAATGTAAAAGAGCTAATTTTTTATCTTGAGTGCAGTTAACGCACATGAGCGATAAAAAATTAGAGCGCCACTTGTAATCTAGCCCTTTGTTTTTTATCCTCTGTATGTCTAATTCAGAGATCTTCTCAAAAGAAGTAAGCATTCCATCCTCGTTAAAAGCAAACAATGTCTTTATTTAAATCCTTTTAAAATCCATATGGAGGTACAACATTCTAGAAGAAGATGGTGTAGTGTGAACTAACTTACGTGTTTTGGCGGTAAGCCATAATCATAGCCTGATGTTCCACTACACCATTTACATTTAAATAGCAATTGCATTAATTTGATTGGCTGTGCAGTAAAAACAAAATATACACCCCCTTCCAGTTTAACACTATATAGCTAGTAGTCTCTTGCTAGAGTTCTATACTGTGCTCAATGTGAAGAATGCTTAATATAACAAAGATTTATCCCATGTCTGTATAACAATATATACATATGCTAACAAAATGTTAGGTTACACTAGTGAAGATCGTTAAAAAAATGCAAAGAATACTGAAATGGAAGCACATTAT
Organism: Bombina bombina; assembly: GCF_027579735.1. Classification (NCBI taxonomy): domain Eukaryota; kingdom Metazoa; phylum Chordata; class Amphibia; order Anura; family Bombinatoridae; genus Bombina; species Bombina bombina. The sequence goes on from NC_069501.1 coordinate 762,793,599, forward strand.
ACAAACTGTCAAAACCTATTCTAAGTCCGCATAATACTGTGACTATTACAATAAAATGTATACTGCACATTTATACATTGTTTCAAACACACAATCATGATGTTGTGAGAAACTGAATAGTAATAAACTCATAGGCCTCTAGTTATGAAGCCGTCTACTTACCTGCATTTACCATCCCAATACGCTCGCCTAAGCTCGCCTACCATTGCCGCCTCGGACCTGAATACATTCGCCAAAGTTATCAAAAATGCTGTTAAGAAGCCGCGCACCAAGTACGGAGTGATGAGCAGCGGACTGTTGTTAACTAACAGTCATCGATCTCGCTGCTCATCGGCTTCTTCGCAGCTTTCTTGATAGCCTGTCACTAAGCACCCACACTAAACTACACTGTTTTACCCCCCAAACCGCTGCTCTCGGAGCCCCCCGCTCCTAAATAAAGTTATTACCCCCTAAACCGTAACCGTAACTGCAACTATAATAAATGTATTAACCCCTAAACCGCCGCTCCCGGACCCCGCCGCTACCTACATTATACCTATTAAACCCTATTCTGTCCCCCACTACACCGCCACCACCTATATTCAACTTATTAACCTCTATCCTGCGGATCCCGGACCCCGCCGCAACTAAATAAATTGTTTAACCCCTAAACCGCCGCACCCGGAGCCCACCGCCACCTATATTAAAGTTATTAACCCCTATCCTGCCCCCAACTACACCGTCGCAACCTAAATTAAACTCATTAACCCCTAAACTGCCGCTCCCGGACCCCGCCGCAACTAAATTAAATGTTTAAACCCTAAACCACCACTCCCGGACCCCGCCGCCACCTATATTAGACTTATTAACCCCTAAACCTAAGTCTAACACTAACACCCCCCTAACTTTAATATTATTTTAATAAATCTAAATAAAACTTACTATTATTAACTAAATGATTCCTATTTAAAACTAAATACTTACCTATAAAATAAACCCTAAGATAACTACAATATAACTAACTATTGGCTGATCGGAACAGCCAATAGAATGCAAGCTCAATCCGATTGGCTGATTGGATCAGCCAATCGGATTGAACTTCAATCTGATTTGCTGATTGTATCAGCCAATCAGATTTTTCCTACCTTAATTCCGATTGGCTGATAGAATCCAATCAGCCAATCGAAATTCGAGGGACGCCATCTTGGATGACGTCCCTTAAAGGAACCTTCATTCGTCGTTCAGTCGTCGATTGAAGAGGATGGCTCTGCGTCGGCTCCTTGGAAGATGGCTCCACTCCGGATTGATGAAGATTGAAGACGCCTCCTGGATGAAGACTTCTGCTGGATGGAGGACCTCTTCTGCGCCACTTGGATGAAGAATTCGGCTCGGCTGGGTGAAGACGACTCAAGGTAGGGAGATCTTCAGGGGGTTAGTGTTAGGTTTTTTTAAGGGGGGTTTGGGTGGGTTAGAGTAGGAGTATGGGTGGGTGGTGGGTTTTAATGTTGGGGGAGTTGAATTTTTGTTACAGGTAAAAGAGCTGATTACTTTGGGGCAATGCCCCGCAAAAAGCCCTTTTAAGGGCTGGTAAAAGAGCTGGTTACTTTATAATTTAGAATAGGGTAGGGATTTTTTTTATTTTGGGGGGCTTTATTATTTTATTAGGGGGCTTAGATTAGGTGTAATTAGTTTAAACTTCTTGTAATTCTTTTTTATTTTCTGTAATTTAGTGTTTGTTTGTTTTTGTACTATAGTTTAGTTTATTTAATTTAATTTAATTTTAGGTAATTGTAGTTAATTTATTAAATTAATTTAATGATAGTGTAATGTTAGGTTTAATTGTAACTTAGGTTAGGATTTATTTTACAGGTAATTTTGTATTTATTCTAGCTAGGTAGTTATTAAATCGTTAATAACTATTTAATAACTATTCTACCTAGTTAAAATAAATACAAAGTTGCCTGTAAAATAAAAATAAATCCTTAAATAGCTACAATATAATTATTAGTTATATAGTAGCTATCTTAGGCCTAGATTTAGAGTTTGGCGGTAGCCGTGAAAACCAGCGTTGGAGGCTCCTAACGCTGGTTTTAGGCTACCGCCGGTATTTGGAGTCAGTCAGGCCTAGATTTAGAGTTTGGCGGTAGCCGTGAAAACCAGCGTTAGAGGCTCCTAACGCTGGTTTTAGGCTACCACCGGTATTTGGAGTCAGTCAGGAAAGGGTCTAACGCTCACTTTTCAGCTGCAACTTTTCCATACCGCAGATCCCCTTACGTCAATTGCATATCCTATCTTTTCAAAGGGATCTTTCTAACTCCGGTATTTTGAGTCGTGGCTGAAGTGAGCGTTAGAAATCTAACGACAAAACTCCAGCCGCAGAAAAAAGTCAGTAGTTAAGAGCTTTCTGGGCTAAGGCCGGTTTATAAAGCTCTTAATTACTGTGCTCTAAAGTACACTAACACCCATAAACTACCTATGTACCCCTAAACCGAGGTCCCCCCACATCGCCGCCACTCGATTACATTTTTTTAACCCCTAATCTGCCGACCGCCACCTACATTATACTTATGTACACCTAATCTGCTGCCCCTAACACCGCCGACCCCTATATTATATTTATTAACCCCTAACCTGCCCCCCACAACATCGCCGCCAGCTACCTACAATAATTAACCCCTAATCTGCCAACCGCAAAGCGCCGCTACTTACGTTATCCTTATGTACCCCTAATCTACTGCCCCTAACATCGCCGACCCCTATATTATATTTATTAACCCCTAACCTGCCCCCCTCAACGTCGCCTTCACCTGCCTACACTTATTAACCCCTAATCTGCCGAGCGGATCTCACCGCTACTATAATAAAGTTATTAACCCCTAATCCGCCTCACTCCCGCCTCAATAACCCTATAATAAATAGTATTAACCCCTAATCTGCCCTCCCTAACATCGCCGACACCTAACTTCAAACATTAACCCCTAATCTGCCGACTGGAGCTCACCGCTATTCTAATAAATGTATTAACCCCTAAAGCTAAGTCTAACCCTAACACTAACACCCCCCTAAGTTAAATATAATTTTATTCTAACGAAATAAATTAACTCTTATTAAATAAATTATTCCTATTTAAAGCTAAATACTTACCTGTAAAATAAACCCTAATATAGCTACAACATAAATTATAATTATATTATATCTATTTTAGGATTTATATTTATTTTACAGGTAACTTTGTATTTATTTTAACCAGGTACAATAGCTATTAAATAGTTAAGAACTATTTAATAGCTAAAATAGTTAAAATAATTACAAAATTACCTGTAAAATAAATCCTAACCTAAGTTACAATTAAACCTAACACTACACTATCAATAAATGAATTAAATAAAATACCTACAATTACCTACAATTAAACCTAACACTACACTATCAATAAATTATTTAAATAAAATATCTACAAATAACGACAATGAAATAAACTAACTAAAGTACAAAAAATAAAAAAGAACTAAGTTACAAAAAAAAAAAATATTTACAAACATTAGAAAAATATTACAACAATTTTAAACTAATTACACCTACTCTAAGCCCCCTAATAAAATAACAAAGCCCCCCAAAATAAAAAATGCCCTACCCTATTCTAAATTAAAAAAGTTCAAAGCTCTTTTACCTTACCAGCCCTGAACAGGGCCCTTTGCGGGGCAGGCCCCAAGAAATTCAGCTCTTTTGCCTGTAAAAAAACCACATACAATACCCCCCCCCCAACATTACAACCCACCACCCACATACCCCTAATCTAACCCAAACCCCCCTTAAATAAACCTAACACTAAGCCCCTGAAGATCTTCCTACCTTATCTTCACCATACCAGGTTCACCGATCGGTCCTCGGAAGTGTTGATCCAAGCCCAAGCGGGGGGCTGAAGAGTGACGTCCATCCTCGGGCTGAAGTCTGGATCCAAGCGGCGACTGAAGAAATCCATCATAGGGCTGAAGTCGGAAGTCCATCATCGGGATGAAGTCTTCTATCAAGCCACATCTTCAATCTTCTTTCTTCTGGAGCGGAGCGGAACCATCTTCTTCCAAGCCAACGCGGAACATCCTCTTCAACCAACGACTAGACGACGAATGACGGTTCCTTTAAATGACGTCATCCAAGATGGCGTCCCTCGAATTCCGATTGGCTGATAGGATTCTATCAGCCAATCAGAATTAAGGTAGGAATATTCTGATTGGCTGATGGAATCAGCCAATCAGAATCAAGTTCAATCCGATTGGCTGATCCAATCAGCAAATCAGATTGAGCTCGCATTCTATTGGCTGATCGGAACAGCCAATAGAATGCAAGCTCAATCTGATTGGCTGATCGGATCAGCCAATCGGATTGAACTTGATTCTGATATCCTACCTTAATTCCGATTGGCTGATAGAATCCTATCAGCCAATCGGAATTCGAGGGACGCCATCTTGGATGACGTCATTTAAAGTAACCGTCATTCGTTGTCTAGTTGTCGGTTGAAGAGGATGTTCCGCGTCGGCTTGTAAGAAGATGGTTCCGTTCCGCTCCAGAAGAAAGAAGATTGAAGATGTGGCTTGATAGAAGACTTCATCCCGATGATGGACTTACGACTTCAGCACGATGATGGATTTCTTTAGTCGTCGCTTGGATCCAGACTTCAGCCCGAGGATGGACGTCACTCTTCAGCCCCCCGCTTGGATTTGGATCAACACTTCCGAGGACCGATCGGCGAACCTGGTATGGTGAAGATAAGGTAGGAAGATCTTCAGGGGCTTAGTGTTAGGTTTATTTAAGGGGGGTTTGGGTTAGATTAGGGGTATGTGGGTGGTGGGTTGTAATGTTGGGGGGGGGGGGGTATTGTATGTGGTTTTTTTACAGGCAAAAGAGCTGAATTTCTTGGGCCATGCCCCGCAAAGGGCCCTGTTCAGGGCTGGTAAGGTAAAAGAGCTTTAAACTTTTTTAATTTAGAATAGGGTAGGGCATTTTTTATTTTGGGGGGCTTTGTTATTTTATTAGGGGGCTTAGAGTAGGTGTAATTAGTTTAAAATTGTTGTAATATTTTTCTAATGTTTGTAAATATTTTTTTATTTTTTGTAACTTAGTTCTTTTTTATTTTTTGTACTTTAGTTAGTTTATTTCATTGTAGTTATTTGTAGATATTTTATTTAAATAATTTATTGATAGTGCAGTGTTAGGTTTAATTGTAGGTAATTGTAGGTATTTTATTTAATTAATTTATTGATAGTGTAGTGTTAGGTTTAATTGTAACTTAGGTTAGGATTTATTTTACAGGTAATTTTGCAATTATTTTAACTATTTTAGCTATTAAATAGTTATTAACTATTTAATAGCTATTGTACCTGGTTAAAATAAATACAAAGTTACCTGGAAAATAAATATAAATCCTAAAATAGCTATAATATAATTATAATTTATATTGTAGCTATATTAGGATTTATTTTACAGGTAAGTATTTAGCTTTAAATAGGAATAATTTATTTAATAAGAGTTAATTTATTTCATTAGATTTAAATTATATTTAACTTAGGGGGGTGTTAGTGTTAGGGTTAGACTTAGCTTTAGGGGTTAATACATTTATTAGAATAGCAGTGAGCTCCAGTCGGCAGATTAGGGGTTTATGTTTGAAGTTAGGTGTCGGCGATGTTAGGGAGGGCAGATTAGGGGTTAATACTATTTATTTTAGGGTTAGTGAGGCGGATTAGGGGTTAATAACTTTATTACAATAGCGGTGCGGTCCGCTCGGCAGATTAGGGGTTAATAAGTGTAGGCAGGTGGAGGCGACGTTGTGGGGGGCAGATTAGGGGTTAATAAATATAACATAGGGGTCGGCGGTGTTAGGGGCAGCAGATTAGGGGTACATAGGGATAATGTAAGTAGCGGCGGTTTAGGGAGCGGCAGATTAGGAGGTTAAAAAAAATATGCAGGGGTCAGCGATAGCGGGGGCGGCAGATTAGGGGTTAATAAGTGTAAGGTTAGGGGTGTTTAGACTCGGGGTACATGTTAGAGTGTTAGGTGCAAAGATTGAGATCGGAACAGCCAATAGAATGCAAGCTCAATCTGATTGGCTGATTGGATCAGCCAATCGGATTGAACTTGATTCTGATATGCTGATTCCATCAGCCAATCAGAATATTCCTACCTTAATTCCGATTGGCTGATAGAATCCTTTCAGCCAATCGGAATTCGAGGGACGCCATCTTGGATGACGTCATTTAAAGGAACCGTCATTCGTTGTCTGGTCGTCGGTTGAAGAGGATGTTCCGCGTCGGCTTGGAAGAAGATGGTTCCGCTCCGCTCCAGAAGAAAGAAGATTGAAGATGTGGCTTGATAGAAGACTTCATCCCGATGATGGACTTCCGACTTCAGCCCGATGATGGATTTCTTCAGTTGCCGCTTGGATCCAGACTTCAGCCCGAGGATGGACGTCACTCTTCAGCCCCCCGCTTGGGCTTGGATCAACACTTCCGAGGACCGATCGGTGAACCTGGTATGGTGAAGATAAGGTAGGAAGATCTTCAGGGGCTTAGTGTTAGGTTTATTTAAGGGGGGTTTGGGTTAGATTAGGGGTATGTGGGTGGTGGTTTGTAATGTTGGGGGGGGGTATTGTATGTTTTTTTTTACAGGCAAAAGAGCTGAATTCTTTGGGGCATGCCCCGCAAAGGGCCCTGTTCAGGGCTGGTAAGGTAAAAGAGCTTTGAACTTTTTTAATTTAGAATAGGGTAGGGCATTTTTTTATTTTGGGGGGCTTTGTTATTTTATTTGGGGGCTTAGAGTAGGTGTAATTAGTTTAAAATTGTTGTAATATTTTTCAAATGTTTCTAAATATTTTTTTATTTTTTGTAACTTAGTTCTTTTTTATTTTTTGTACTTTAGTTAGTTTATTTCATTGTATTTATTTGTAGATATTGTATTTAAATAATTTATTGATAGTGTAGTGTTAGGTTTAATTGTAGATAATTGTTGGTATTTTATTTAATTAATTTATTGATAGTGTAGTGTTAGGTTTAATTGTAACTTAGGTTAGGATTTATTTTACAGGTAATTTTGTAATTATTTTAACTATTTTAGCTATTAAATAGTTCTTAACTATTTAATAGCTATTGTACCTGGTTAAAATAAATACAAAGTTACTTGTAAAATAAATATAAATCCTAAAATAGCTATAATTTAATTATAATTTATATTGTAGCTATATTAGGATTTATTTTACAGGTAAGTATTTAGCTTTAAATAGGAATAATTTATTTAATAAGAGTTAATTAATTTTGTTAGATTTAAATTATAGTTAATTTAGGGGGGTGTTAGTGTTAGGGTTAGATTTAGCTTTAAACAAAAGTCCAACAGGGGAACAGCACTTGGGAGTGAGGAGTGTGCACGGTAGACCTAGGGCGCTGCCAAGCCCTAAACACATAAGTAAAGATAAGCAAGGTCTCCAGCACTTTATCAAATAGACTTTATTTAAACACAAATAGCGACGTTTCGGTGTCACAGCACCTTATTCATGCTTGGTAATTGTACACTGGCCATATTACATCTTTAAATACCCAAATTTTGGCGCCTTCTCAGATTGTTGTATGGAGAAGGCTCCCTCTAGTGGCCTAATGCTATACATACACACATATAACTTATATACAAATTGAATTAGTTAATGTAAATATATTACTAAGTCCCAAAGGCTACATAGAATTTTACTAAAAAAATGCATGATACTCTATAAGCAAATTTCATTAAACTGGAGTTTATATATTGCCTAATTAGATTTAATGAACCATTTCATAGACATTATAGAAAATTTTCATAGAAAATTAAAATGCATAAATAAATTTTTTTATAAATATATACAAAAGTTTGTGAACAAATTAAAAGCAAGGGAAGGGCCTAAAAATACAGCAAAGATTCTTAGTATTTGATATTTAATAAGGCTAAAGGTACTTAAAGGAGATACAGTAAAGATTAAGGAAAAAGCTCAGAAGAAACAGCTTAAATCAAATTCCCTGTTAAGACCCTTGGGATGCATACTATCCAATTTATGCACCCACCACATCTCTCTTTGCTTTAATAGACGCTCCCTATTCATGCCTCTTCTGTTTGGGGGGATATGGTCTATTACTTGCCACCTGAGCTGGCTAATGTGGTGGCCTTTCTCCAAAAAATGGTTGGAGACAGGGGCATCCCTGTTATTGCATCTAATATTGGACCTATGTTGACCAATACGGTCTTTCACCTTGCGGGTGGTCTCACCTATATAGATGCAAGAACAGGGACACTTGATCAAATATACCACATAAGTGGTCTCACAGGTATAATACCCCTTAATAGAAAACCTTTTTCCACTTTGGGGATGATGAAAGAATGCTCCTTTTATTACTGAATGGCAACTCATACAGCCAAGACAGGGAAAAGTTCCCATACTTTTCTTGCCCAACAACTGTTGTCTGGTTTGTCTAGTAGGGCCTATGTCTGTTCTCACCAGGTGATCCCTAAGGCTTTTTACTCTCTTGTGAGCCATTATGGGAGGCTCCTGGAACTGAGCTATATTAGAATTGCATTCCTTAAGAATGTACCAGTTCTTTCGAATTAACCTAGCAATTTTGTCACTCAGTGGGTTGTACTGGCTGACAAACACCAGCCTATTTTCTTTGGATGTTCTTTCTTTACTTTTATCCAAAGAGCCTATAGTATCATCAAGGAGTTTTTTGGGGTATCCTCTGTCAATGAACTTTTTGGACATTTCATTAAACCTTATCCTCCTTGTCTCCCCGTCATCAACAATCCTGTTAACCCTTAATAGTTGGCTCCTGGGAAGAGAATTTACCAATGGCCTAGGGTGGAAGCTGTTAAATTGCAATATACTGTTTCTGTCTGTCTCTTTTCTGTACAGATCAAATTCCAGGTGATGGCCCTTCTTGAGAACTAGCGTATCAAGAAAGGGCACAGATTCCTCACTGACACTCACTGTGAAAAAAAGGTTCCTTACTTCAGAATTTAGATCCTGTACAAATTGCATAAGGGACTCAACGTCACCCCACCATACGCCAAAAATATCGTCTATATATCTCCACCATACGGCTCCAAATTGTTTAAATAACTGATTTTTATAGACAATACTCTCCTCAAACTCACACATGAAGAGGTTGGCGTATGATGGGGCGACATTAGAGCCCATGGCTGTACCCCTCACCTGGACATACCAGCTGTCCTGAAAGATAAAGTAATTCCAATACAGGACAATACGTAATAGGTCTTCCAAGAATGATACTTCAATCTCATTATACCTCCTGTTCACCATCAATGTTTTTCTTACAATGGATATACCAGTTTCATGTTTTATAGATGTATATAAACTACTTACATCCATGGTGAACAGGAGGTATTTGTCACTCGGGAATACCAAATCCCTTGCCTTGTGCAAAAAACTGTTAGTGTCTTGTATGTAACTTGACATCCTAGTGACCTCAGGCTGCAAGATCTTATCCAGGAATTTGGAAATGTTTGTAAATACTGACTCAACTGAGGAGACAATAGGTCTCCCCGGGGGTCTCTGTTTGTCCTTATGGACTTTTGGGACAGTATAAAAGACAGGTGTCCTAGGGTTTACAGTACACAGATACTCAGATAGCTTTTTATCAATGATGCCTTGACTAAGGGCTCTCTGTACAACTACATTTATCTCCTTCTGTATATTACCTAAAGGATTTCCCTGTAGTGGCTTATATGTATTTATATCACTCAATTGAGCGAGGGCTTCATTTACATAGTATACTTTATCTAGCAAAACCATTGCTCCGCCTTTATCAGCCCCCTTAAAAATGATGTTTTTATTGCCTTTCAACTCCTTCAGTATCATATTTTCACCTTTAGCAAAATTAGTCAAATTGACACGCTCATTTTTATGCCACATAGTAGTATGTTTTTTATTTTTGTATTCGTCACGTAACTTTTTAACCCCTTGTTGTACTATGTTAACAAATGTATTGACACTATTATTATTAACATTGGGGTTAAAAGAACTTTTTTTGCTAAGACCCAACTTTTTTAAAGACAATTCCGGAGTCTGGGCTTGACTATCTGCCAAATAATGTTCATTGCTGAACCAGACTTTAAGTTTGATATTGCGGTATAGTCTTTGCAAATCTTTTTCCAGCTCGAAAAAGTCTGTGTCATGAAAAGGGCAAAAAGAAAGTCCTCTGTTAAGCATCATGGTTTCTTTTTCATTTAATGCATAGTCTGACGTGTTTATTACTATATCATTATCTCTCCCCACCATTGTGGAACATGTTTGGCTGTCCTTAATAATAGATATAGAGTTGCTTACTTCTTTGGCGCTTTCTTCCGGTTGGATCTGCGGATCGAGTTTCCCCTTGTAGCGGCGGTGTTTCTTGCCGCCCCGGTGGACCCGATGCTGCACTCGCTGTTGCTCGATCCTAAAGGGGATGAACCATGGGATGAGCCATCTGACGTATTGGACACGTCATCATGCTGTTCTCTCCTTGTCGGCCTGTGTCTGCGTCTGCCCCTGGGTCCTGATGCTCCCCGGTTGCTGTAGTTACCGGATCTCCAGCGGTATACTCGACCTAGGCGGTAGTCCTCTTCGTCACGGATGAACTTTGCCCTTTTTGTTTCTTTTATGGCTTTCTGTTCCTCCGCAATCACAGTAGCGATCCTTTTCTCCATCTCCTGAAATTCATCATTAGACAAACAGGTCTGTAACTCATCTTTGCATTTTTTTATGTTCACCTCCTGCAACTCCATCTCCGACTGTAAGCATTCCACAGTCCATACGATTAAATCGTATGAACACTTGTTCAAAATAGCCTCAAACTTATCGCAGTAGATTTTGTTATTGCTTAATAGGGTAGGGCGAGTATTCATTCGTAGCCCTCTGGGAATTCTTTTGACACGATAGTATTCTGCTAACGTATTGGCATGCAGTTCCCATTTCATTTGTTTGAGTTGCATAGCTTCATATTCCTTGCCACTTGTTTCACCCGGTACAGTCCTCAGGTAATCTCTGGTGCCTTTCATCAATGCTGTAATTCTGTCCGCCTCTATGATTTAGCTTTAGGGGTTAATACATTTATTAGAATAGCGGTGAGCTCAAGTCGGCAGATTAGGGGTTTATGTTTGAAGTTAGGTGTCGGCGATGTTAGGGAGGGCAGATTAGGGGTTAATACTATTTATTATAGGGTTATTGAGGCGGGAGTGAGGCGGATTAGGGGGTTAATAACTTTATTATAATAGCGGTGCTGTCCGGTCGGCAGATTAGGGGTTAATAAGTGTAGGCAGGAGGAGGCGACGTTGTGGGGGGCAGATTATGGGTTAATAAATATAATATAGGGGTCGGCGGTGTTAGGGGCAGTAGATTAGGGGTACATAGGGATAATGTAAGTAGCGGTGGTTTACGGAGCAGCAGATTAGGGGTTAAAAAAATATGCAGGGGTCAGCGATAGCGGGGGTGGCAGATTAGGGGTTAATAAGTGTAAGGTTAGGGGTGTTTAGACTCGGGGTACATGTTAGAGTGTTAGGTGCAGACGTAGGAAGTGTTTCCCCATAGCAAACAATGGGGCTGCGTTAGGAGCTGAACGCGGCTTTTTTGCAGGTGATAGGTTTTTTTTCAGCTCAAACAGCCCCATTGTTTTCTATGGGGGAATCGTGCACAAGCATGTTTTTGAAGCTGGCCGCGTCCGTAAGCAACTCTGGTATCGAGAGTTGAAGTTGCGTTAAATATGCTCTACGCTCCTTTTTTGGAGCCTAACGCAGCCATTCTGTGAACTCTCAATACCAGAGTTATTTAAAAGGTACGGCCAGAAAAAAGCCAGCGTTAGCTACGCGGGTCATTACCGACAAAACTCTAAATCTAGCCATTAGGGTTTATTTTACAGTTAAGTATTTCGTTTTAAATAGGATTAATTTAGTTAATCCGAGTAATATTATTTAGATTTTTTAAAATAATATTTAAGTTAGAGGGGGTTAGGGGGGTTGGTTTGGGGCGGGGTTCGGGAGCGGCGGTTTAGGGGTTAAACAATTTATTTAGTTGTGGCTGGGTCTGGGATCCGCAGGATAGGGGTTAATAAGTTTATGTAGGTCGCGGCGGTATAGGGGGTGACAGATTAAGGATTAATATGTATAATGTAGGTGGCGGCAGGGTCCGGGAGCGGCGGCTTAGGGGTTAACATGTGTATTATAGTTACGGCGGGTCTGGGAGTGGCGGTTTAGGGGTTAACATGTGTATTATAGTTGCAGTGGGGTCCGGGAGCGGCAGTTTAGGGGGTAATAAATGTATTTAGTTGCGGCTGTGTAGGGGGGACAGATTAGGGGTGTTTAGACTCGGGGTACATGTTAGCGTGTTAGGTGCAGACATCTCCCATAGGAATCAATGGGATATCGGGCAGCAGCGAACATGAGCGTTCGCTATGGTCAGACTCCCATTGATTCCTATGTGATCCGCCACCTCCAGGGCGGCGGATTGAAATCCAGGTACGCTGGCCCTGAATAGTGGCGAGCGTACCTCGTAGTAGTTTGATAACTACCAAAAGTAGTCAGATTGTGCCGAACTTGCGTTCGGAACATCTGTAGTGACATAACCATCGATCTGTCGAGTCCGGCGTATCGTAGGTTACGTCACTATATTCTACTTTTGCCGGGCAGTAGGGGCTGATAACTAAGGCGAATCAGCCTCGCCACAAATACACTGCGGAACTAGAGGCCATAGGCTGATGTAAGTAGAAGCTGAAAAATAGTTACAATCTGTTCACATGCAAGATATAGTTAAACAACAGTTATATATATATCTATATTCCCCAATAAATACATGTCTAGTGTACACATCCAAATAGTATACTTATTTGCCAGAAGGGAGAATATAGATAAACATACATACAGATGTAAAGTATGTCTACATAAATACCTACATGTGATTAGAAAAATCTGACCATGATCTGACAATATCCAATAATATATAATATGTATTCATTGGTCTATTATTCCCAATAATTTATTAGGTCATAGTTCAATCCTTGTGGGACCCTTGTTTTTAGTTTGAAAACCCAAAACATTTCCCTCTTGCATAAGAGTTTATATCTATCTCTGCCTCTTTTTGGCACATACACGTTTTCTACGGCACACCATCTGAAAGAATTCAGAGACTTATTATGGTCTCTAGAACAATTGTTGCACTAGTGGGTAGAAATTTGACCTGCTCCTATGGTGGAGAAATGCTCTCTTATTCTTGAATTGATGTCTCTGGTAATGAGACCTACTGTATATACTGAATTTGCAAATTTCACAGCATATCAAGTAAACTACATAAGAAGATTGCAGTTTAAACAACTGCTGATCTTAAATTCTTCATTAGTTACATGTGAGGTAAATGTTTTTGTTATCTTGGCAAAGTCCCATGGTTTATATTGACTGTGGCCACACCTATACATGCCCTTATGGCGTAACCATGATGAATTTGTAATGGGTGACATAATTTTGAGGGAGATACCATGTTACCAATTGTTTTGCATTGTCTATTAGAGCATCTCAAACCCTTACCTACTACAGACACAAGTTTGTCATCTGCTGTAAGAACTGGGAGATGTTTTCTAATAATTTTACAGAATCTGTATACTGCTCACTATAGTCAGTAATAAAAGTTACTCCTTCAAAATTCTTACCCTTCTGTGCTTTATTGGTGTCTGATTAAATAGTTTGTCTATTAACCTTTGAAATTTCAGTTTTGGCTCTGCCTATGTCATGGTTTTGTTTTAAACATTGTTCCAAAAGTGATGCCGCTTTTTTGAAGACAACATCATCAGAACAGTTCAGTCTTGTCCTAAATAGTTTACCTTTTGCAATGGCATAGGGGACGTGTTTGGGGTGGCAGCTTTTTGCATGTAAAATAGTGTTCCAGGAAATGGGTTTATTTTTATGATACAATTTTGACTTAACGCCTTGTATATTACCGATTAGTGTAACATCTAGAAAATTCACTTCTTCCTTCTGGTACTCATGTGTAAACTATAGTCCTGCATCATTGGTATCACGCCAGTCCATGAACAAAAATAATTGTGCCTGATCCCCTGTTTAAACCATAAGAAGCTCATCGATATATCTCTTATAAAAAGAGATATATGAAATGAAGGGATTTTCCATTCCAAAAATGCCTTTTTTCTCCCACCAACCTAGTACCAAATTGGCATAAATAGGTGCAAATTTAGCACCCATGGTGGTACAGCATTTTTGTAAATAGAAAACCCCTTCAAACTCGAAAAAGTTGTGTGTAAGCAGAAATAACGCTATCCTGATAATGTACTCTCTGAAATCATGTGTGTAATTAGTGTCACTGTGTAACACCTTCCTTAAAGCCTCTAAACCATAGACTAACGGACCTAAGCTCAACCCCCATCCGGCGACATCACTTCCCACTCTCATCACATCTTCCCCCTTTTCAAAGGACAAAGCATACTTTTTTTTTCATTTGGATACAACAAATAACAAGGTATACAAGAAGCATACAACAGTTTTGTATAGAATATAACAAATAACAGGTTAAAGAGAATATCTGCATAAACAACATTAATTACATTCTGACTTGAACATCGGGGTAGACTACCCTAGTCCACAGTGACCATGGGATTATTCTGCCCATACTTCCAGTCACTGCTCTAACTAATATTAATCCTGATATCGGGCCAGAAGTTTCACCACTCTTCCGCTTGATGTAACTCTATATGAACTGTCCTCTGATACAGAAGAAGGTGATTGAGAGTCTGCTCGAGGCAAAGACATATACCCTCTGTGATCTTGCTGAGGGGAAGGCACCCCTCTTAAAACAGGGTATCCAACTGGCGGTGGTACTGAGTCATCCAGTTCCAAACTCTCAGGTACAGGCTACATACAGTAAGACCTTGGTTCTGGAGAGCGTCCAATTGCCGTAGCAGGCGTCTTCCATTTCTTCTCATCATCCAGTTTAATTCTGACACTTTGCCCCGCATTCAGCTCCTGGAAGGGCCTCACAGAATGTCTCCTGTTGAAGAAGAATCAATAGCCCTTTTTTGCCTCTTCATCCCTCCTAAGGACTTCGCACCGAGGAATAGAGCTAGTTGGCTGGAAGACACCCACAGAGGGTAAGGTGGTACAAATCTGGCGTCCTAGCATCAGCTGGGCTGGGCTAAACCCTGTGGATTGAATGGGGGTCACCCTATAGGACAAGAGGGCCAGGCATGGCTCAGATTGCTTCAAAATGAACTTTGTGGTTTGAACTGCCCTTTCAGCCATTCCATTGGCCTGCGGTTAATGTGGACTTGACGTAGAATGTACAAAATCATATTCTCTGCTGAAAGAACTGAACTCTGTGGAAGCGAACTGCATTCTGTTATCACTCACTAACTCCATTGGTATGCCCCACCGGGCGAACAAGCTCTTGAGACAAGTGATAACGGCTTGACTTGTGATTTCATTCAGAGGTGCAATTTCCTAATACCTGGACTAGTAGTCGATCATGACTAGGTACTTTTTCCTGTGCAGTTTGCACAAATCAGCAGCTATTTTCTGCCACGGGCCTGCAGGCAACGGAGTAGAAATCAAGGGCTCCCTTCTCTGAGTAGGCCGGCGTTCCCGGCAAAAGACAGATTTTCAAACATGGCTTGCAATGTCGGAACTGATCCCAGGCCACCATACTGCCATAGCTGCCCTTTCTCTGCACTCTGTAATGCCTAAGTGGCCATCATGAATTATGTTTAACATATCCTGCCGCATGCTAACAGGAATAACAATGTGGTCCTGGAACAGCACCAACCCATCCAGCTCCGTGAGCTGCGACCTTCCTGTCTGGTAAGCACTTAAAGACATCCAGGCTGCCCGACTCTCGGGCCAACCTTCTTTTATGTACTTTATAACTTCTTGAAGATCTGTATCTAAATATGTCTATTTCTTTATTTGTTCTAGCTTCCCTGAAGAAATGGATTTGGAGGTCAGAACTGAATCTACATACACTTTCACATCTGATTCCGTTGCAGACTCTTCAGCAGAAGCCAGTGGGAGCCTGGAAAGTGTATCTGCCACAACCAGTTGCTTCCCCGGCACATGCACTGCCTGAACGTTGAACCTGAGCAGCCTCTTTAGAAGTCTCTGGAATCTTAGGGGTGTTTTGTCAATGACGAGTTGATTAGAGGGACTAGCGGTTAAATTTCTCTAAACCCACTAGGTAACGCTGAAAGTGCTCACAGGCCCAAACTGCAGCCAGGCACTCTTTCTCAATTTGGGCGTATTTTGACTTAGCAGCCATCAGTGTACGGGAACAGTAGGTGATGGGCTGTAGTTTGTTTTCATTCAAATGCAGGAGGGCGGCCCCTAACCCATAACTGCTCGCATCAGCACTAACCACAGTCTTTTTGGAAGGGTCGTAGAACCCCAACACTGGGGCAGACCCCAGCAGGGACTTGACCTGCATAAAAGATTCTTCCTGTGAAGGTCCCCAGACCCAGGCAACATCTTTCCTTAGCAACTCTGTGATAGTGTGTAGTATTGTGGATAAATCTGGAAGGAACCTGCCCACATAATTTACAAGGCCCAATATTTGTCTTAGCTCATGTACATCAGAAGGACTTTTCATCTGTTCAATAGCACAAATTTTCTCGGGTTCTGGCTTGATTCCATCCCCATTGATGATATGCCCAAAGTAACATAACTCAGCTTTCCAAAAATAGCATTTCTCTTTATTTAGCTTCAGCCTGGACTCTCTGATAGTTTGCAGCACATAGCTCAATCGCTGATCATGTTCCTCCAATGTAGACCCATACACTAAGATGTCGCCCATGACGACTGCCGTGCCCACGTGGTCTCTTAGGAGAGAACTCATTTCTCTTTGAAAGATTTCTGGAGCAGAGGATATCGCGATGGGGAGTCTGCAGAAGCAAAACTGACCTACTGGTGTAATAAAAGTAGTCAGTTTGCGGCACTTTGGATCTAGAGATATCTGCCAGAAGCTGCTAGAAGCATCCAAAGTAGAGAAGAACTTCGCCCCAGCCAATTTCAGAGCTATGTCTTCAAGTGTCGGCAGCACATATCTCTCTCTCTCTTCACTGCCTCATTTAGCCTTTTCAAGTCTACGCAGATGCGTACCTTCCCATTTTTCTTTGCAACAGGCACAATGGGGGCACACCAGTCAGTTGCTTCAACAACCTCTTCAATAACTCCCATATCCTTCATACACAGAAACTCCTTCTCCACTTGAGGCATGAGCAGGAACGGAATTCTATGTGGAGTGGTAATGCTGCATAGGACTGCGTCACTTTTAAGTGATATTCGGACTGGGTTGCAATTCAGTAGGCCCAATTCACCAAACATATCTTCTGAAATCTCATTCACTCTGGCGACTAGGCCCAAACCACAGGCTGCTTTTCTGCTCAATAGGTTAACACACTGACCTCTAATCACATGCACCCACAGGGAGAATTTCCTCTGCTTGTACTCGCAGCTGGCAAGTAATTTCCCCACACAATCAATGTGGCCACCAGGACTATGGACTTTTGTTATAACTTTCACCAGCTGAGGCTGTTGAGGCAGTTTTATGAACGCTGCAAGGGATATAACAGTGATGTCTGCTCCTGTGTCAATCTTAAAGGCAACTTTGGTTCCCATTTCAGTAAGAGTAACCTTCCAATCTACATTTTCTACATCTTTTGTCTTTAGCAGGACATATTACACTCTGATCATGGGTACGGTTGCACCGTGTGCAGCGGGCATGCTGCATCCATCCGCTTCTGGGCCTGTCTGTTGCCCTTGGTCTACTGCTCACACTGTGCATTTCACTAGCAGCCCTCCTAAACTGCTGCACTTCATCCACAATGCTCTCAGACCTCAGATCAGCACTTTGCTTTTTCACCAGTTCACTCTGGCGGGCCATCCTAATAACCCCATCCAATGTTAAATCAGCCTCCAACTGTAGCTTCAGTGAAACTTCAGCATCTGCAATTCCTCTGTCTCTGATTTGCTCCTCTTTAGCAAAACCAAACTCACAGAATTCAGCTAGTTCATACAGGCTGCACACAAATGATTCCACAGATTCTCCCACACGCTGGGCAGATTTGTGAAAACAAGCCCTCTCATGAATCACATTTCTTTTGGGCACAAAGTGGGCACTGAGTTTGTTCATAACTATTTCAAAGTCAAATTCTTCCCCTTCTTGGAAAGTAAAGGCATTGAAAACTGGCTCCACATCTTTCCCCATAGAGTATAAAAGAGAATTAACTTGTACTTCACCACTTTCCTTGCCCAGCTTGGAAGCAATCCTGGAGCACTGAAACCGCTGACGCCATGTGGGCAAAGCTGCAGGCTGAGAGAAATCAAAAGGCTCAGGTGGGGTAAACTTCAACATCATCATCAATCAGGAAACAGAAGTGCAGGCAAAGACTTCTGACACCATGTCATGAGATGCAGGACACAGCAAAGAGGGTACAACACTATTTTATTGTACAGCATGAGAATATACATCTGGTACTATTGATCTCACTTAGTAACTGTGACATAAACTAACGGACCTAAGCTCCACCCCCATCCGCTGACGTCACTTCCCACTCTCATCACAGTACCCACATATGCTTCTAGACTGTGACAGAAACAGTGCACTTTTACAGCTCAATGATGTTACAGGCTTTTTGACAGTTGTACCTAGTGGGGCTTTTTTTGTGCATGTGCAACACTTCCATCACAGGGAACAAGAATACTGAAATTCCAAGATGGTGACTCCCAGTTGGAATAGGCAGAATTTCAGTAGCCAGCACTTTTGAAGGGTTAAAATAAGATAATATATTTGAAGAGAGCTGCAGACAATTGAACAAAAGCAATATAATAATGAGTAGCTACTTTACTACTGTAGCCAGCAGTTTAATGCAGTACAAAGACAATGTTAAATGCTGACAGCGTTGATAAATCGGCCCCATCTTATTTTTTTAATGGCTTTCCGGTGGATTCGAATGGCCATGATTTTGAAAACCCTGTGAACAAAAAGCTAAGTGGATTGTTTTAAAAGATAGAAAAATATCCATGTTTGTTTTTAAAAGTCATGTGCCAGAGTTTTTTTTAAATAATACTACAAGTTTTAGAGCAACATTTAGTTGCATACAATATTTACACATTTAGCAGACATCCATTTTTAATATGAAATTAATGATTTTGATATATTATGGAAATCTTGTTAACTATGAAAGTATACCACTGGTTTTCATATCCAAATTGGCTGCATTAGATAAAGCCAATAGACCCTTTCAGAAAATGTAATGTGACAAAAAGGGGGCTTGAAGAGACCATAATAATCTTGGCTGATCAGTTTCAAGGTGACTGTAATGGGGCCAGGTCCAAAGTATTATACTAAGATTTTGTAATTTACGATTAACTTAATTCTATCAGTATACAATCTCTTCTCACCTTGATCCATTTCTGTAATTTAATGTCTGTGCTACAAACATAATTTCTACCAATTTTTTTTTTCTTAAACTTGAAAGTAATATTTTAAACAACATTGCACTAAAGCTGCAATTATAGATCATCCCAATTTACTATATATTAAACTTTCCTGTAAATCTGTCTATCTTTTTAATAATAACTTAAGCTATTTCATAAAAAACTCACTGAAACATTGTAACTTGTAAAATGAATTCATAAAGATTTGTACCTGCTCCTTGTTACCCTCAAGCTGCAAGTTAAACTCCACTATAATCAATAAAGGAGCATCTATTTTGTATCTGTTTCATGTATTGGACATGGGCACATAACAACTATAAATGTCAATGCAAATACCCACTAACGATGTTCTCAATAAATTTTAAACATGATCTTCCTCATCAACCTCACAGGTGTCTATGAATCTTGTCTATTTTCTATGGCATGTTGAGATTTCTCTTAGTTTTGTTTGTACTTCTCTACATTCAAGGGGATTTACAGTAGAGATTAATTCATGGACATTGCCTCTGGTTACACTAGCTGCTATTACTGCAAGTTGCAAGTTGCAGATTTCTAGTTTTCTGGAATCACTTCAGCTTACGTGTCTCCACTAATTCCTGGAAAGTCTGTCTCAATCTTTAATCTTTCCTTAGAGTAGTAAAAGCAAATTTGTGCATTCTCCTGGAATTGGTTTCCAAACAAAACCAGGTAAGTGTACGCATAGAATTTTTTCAATTTGACAACAGTTGTATCTTGTTGCTGCAGTCTTTGTTGCTTGGCATTTCCATATTTCAAATTGAAAATAACAAGTGATTGTGACTCTGATAGTTGGACTGTCATATTTCATGACAATAAATTTTACATTTGATGTGTCATTATTGATGTCACTTGGCATTTCGGCATTTTATCATTAACACAAATTTAAAGTTGTCAGATATCCTTATTGCTGTTATTTAAATTTCTGTATTTCATTGTCAAAAATACATGATTGTGACTTTGAGATTTGAATTGCCAAATGTAATTGACTCTTCCACTTGGCTGCTCAATATTGTCAGTGCCAAAATAACATTTGCCTCTGAAATTGTAATTTGACTTGTCAGATGCTATTGCCACTTTCAATTGGCATTTCATAGGATAGTGAAACCCAAAAATCCTGTTTTTTTTACTATTTAAAAGTTGGAACCAAACAGTTGCATAAAGTATTGTATTCATATTAGGACAATAAAAAAATTGAGTCAAATTTTACGAGGGCAGATTTCAAAATAACTTTAAAAGTGCTGTTAATAAGGAAAGCCAAAACTCATTATCATTGTAATTTGTTTTTTCAGCATCAAAATAAAATATGACTGAAATCTTGATATTTGAGTCATCGATTCTAATTATTGCTATTACTTGCCATTTAAGGGCTAGATTCCAAGTGGCATGCTAATTTTTTTTCCACTTACAAGCTAACTGCATTCAAAGTAAAAAAATAGTGCGGCCACATTACCACTGGTAATAAAAGTTGAAAGCAAAAAGTTAGCATGTGCGCAAAAGACACAGGCGCAAACTTCAGGACTTCATGGCCATGCTAAATCCCTCTCTCCTAGACTTCTATGGAGAGTTGTACAAAAACAAACAAACTATTAGTCATTGCTTGAGCGCTTATCTGGTGCTAGATCAACTGCCCTAAAGCCGAAGGCATATTAGGAATACTTTAACATTCCTACATTTTTCACTTAGAAGAAAATATTCTTTTTATTTTTAAATATATATATATATATATATATTTTTTTTTTTTTATAAAATATTTTTCTTTACGTATAGCTATATGAATACACACACATGTATATTTATTTATATAAATATATATATTTAAATTTAAACATAAGTGTTCTAAGTGAAGAACATAGGTTATGTAATGTATGTCTATAAAAAAAACACATTAAAGGGACAATCTACACCCGATTTTTTATTGTTTTAAAATATAGATAATCCCTTTATTACCCATTCCCTAGTTTTGCATAACCAACACAGTTATAATAATACACATTTTACCTCTGTGATTACCTTGTATCTAAGCCTCTGCAAACTGCCTCCTTATTTCAGTTCTTTTGGCAGACTTGCATTTTAGCCAATCAGTGCTGACACCTAGGTAACTGCATGTGCGTGAGCACAATGTTATCTATATGACTTAAACAGACAACAAACAATGGCGCTATTGAAGGAAATCCCCACGCATACCTATCTATTGAATGTGATATGTACTAAGCAGAGTTACTGCATAAATCTATAAAACACACATGAACTAACGCCCTCTAGGGGTAAAAGTAAATTGGAAAGTTGTTTAAAATGACATGCATTATCTGAATTACGAAAGTTTATTTTGGACTAGACTGTCCCTTTAATACATTAAAAAGTATTTAAAATGTTCTTGCATGTTTCAAGGTATTTGGCAATGGCTCAAAAGTATATATATATATATATATATATATATATATGTGTGTGTATAAATATCTATATATGTGTATATATGCATGTATGTGTGCACATACATATTTACACTTATAAAAATATATATCCCCGTACACATAATTAGACATACACACACAATTTGCCATAAACCATATCCCTTTTAAACCCTTTTAAAACCTATTTATCAATAACAAAAAACTGTAAATATGAGTGAAATACTTTATTTTAATATGTTTTTGATGTGTTTTGTGAATTTTTTTTCAATCCTTACACTTTACTTCAAGTTTTAATATTCTAGCACAGTTTCGGCTTTTACTTGAGTGCAAACTATAACTTTTAACTTGTAACACCAGCGCTATTTAGCGATATCCATTGAAAGTATAGGTTCCTCTAGAGTGATGTCCGCACCTACCCTTCTCTGGTAAATAGAATTTAAAATGGACTTGTATTATCAAGTTTGCAAGGTCCAGCTGTATTGCTTATTGCAAATCACGCTATCATTAGCACGCCACTTGCAATCCGGCCCTTAGTGTTTTAGTGCCAAATGATATGTGACGTACTGTATGTGAGTTGTCAGATGTCCAGTTCTACAACCATGTTCACATTTTTGAAGTTTGAATTTGGATGATTCCCAGTAGTGGCTGGGGAAATGTTAAGCTAGTGGGGTGGAAAATTCTCTCCCAAAATTGACCCACTTGATCTCAGAGGTGATTTAGGCTAACAGTGGATGATATACACAAAAGTACATTATATACACACATATATAGATATGAACTTTATACACGTTGATTTAGGGGTAGATTTATCAAAGGCTAGACGAACTCTGTATGTGCTTCACCTATAACTGCGCCCCAGCTTGCCTCTGGAGAAGCGGACATGTGCGCCTGAATTTATAAAAAAATAGATGTAATTTTGCGCATTTAGTAAAAGGCGAGCTGGAGCGTAATAATGATAAATTTGGCCTGTAAGAATGATAAATATTTACGCCGCCATGTCTTGATTATAAAAAAAAAACATTTTTAGGTATCTATTTTGCGCATATTTATATTATCTAATGTTTCTGTGCTGTTTTTGCCATATGTTGGTAATTTAAGATTGCAAAAATCAATATATCAATATATCGAAATATATATAAAACTCTTGGTACCCGTATGCGACTGTGGAAGTGCAAATTTCTGGCAATAAATGTCTCTTCTTGGCACTGAGTCTTTGAAAAATGAGTACTGCATCACAAGATGTAAAAGCATGTATGATAATGGTGTTCGCCTCAGTCTGTATGGCGAAATATAGAACACGAAATTTAAGGAGAAATGTCAGTTCCCTATCGGTGCAAAGCAATGATAAATAAGAAACTGGGCGTATTTGTAGGTCGGGCTGTGAAATTACGCCTATTACTAATGTATATTGGTGCACTCTGGAGCGTGCCCGTGTGCCTAGGTGAATGCAAGCAGAGTGCAAAGAAGTTTCTTTCAGATTTGCGCAATTATAGGTGCAGATTACTTTCATAAATATGGCGATTGGTGCGTATGTGTTATTTTGCCCGCAATTACAGGCGAATTGCTTTGATAAATCTACCCCTAAGAAGTCTTCATGAAGCATTCTTAAGTTACAGAAATTATTTCTTAACTAGTAGAACTCAATTTACCAATGAGTACTGGAGCGATTTTAAAAGCAACTGGGTGGACAAAAAATCAAGAAAGATACCAGAGATGATGCAAGACAAAAAAAGATAAATTACAGAAACAAGGAGTTTGCACCAAAACTTGCACCAGAAGATGTATGGACTTCAGAACCCATGCATCCAAGAATTCTAGAACACCTTATGGAACCAAAGAATTTTATTTTAACGTGTGTTGCAGTTTTCTTAAAACAAAAAGCCCTCCCATGCAATTGACTGATTTGGTGAAGACCAAAGTGTAATTATCACTTATTTAATTAAGTGAGACAACCATGTGTGTCCAATCTCTATAAATATGCATTCAATCACCATCCAAGTGATAACACCATTTCTGTATTGGGAAATGTTTGTATCAGATCCAAGCAGATAGCGGAAAATCATTTATACAATGTATGGACAGCAATGGCTTTGGTGATCACAATCCCTCTAAACACTAGTTTTGCACTTTATTTCGGCAAAAAAAATAGACAAATTCAAAACAAAAAGGGCATTAATAAAGTACAAAGCTGATCTTCTCAATATGTTTGCAAGTATTCCATGAAAATTTGGAATAATTGTATTGTCTTGCACATTCTAATAGTCAAAGACACTATTTTAGTTGTATATATATCAATATAACACATAGATTCAGTAAACCTTTATTCAGCTCTATTGTATAGTGCCTCTGTAGTGGGTGGGACATAAATATACATATGAATATGTATTTAATATAAACTAAAGGAAGCAATAAATGTAAAATAATGCTAATACCATTGAACCTAAATGAACAGGGTGAGTGTCAATATGATAACATATACATAAATTAAAACAGATGCTTCTACTTTAAAGGGACAGTCTAGGCCAAAATAAACTTTCATGATTCAGATAGAGCATGTAATTTTAAACAATTTTCCAATTTACTTTTATCACCAATTTTGCTTTGTTCTCTTGGTATTCTTAGTTGAAAGCTTAACCTAGGAGGTGCATATGCTAATTTATTAGACCTTGAAGCCCACCTCTTTCAGATTGCACTTTAACAGTTTTTCACCACTAGAGGGTGTTAGTTCACGTATTTCATATAGATAACACTGTGCTTGTGCACAAGAAGTTATCTGGGAGCTTGCACTGATTGGCTAGACTGCAAGTCTGTCAAAAGAACTGAAAAAGGGGCAGTTTGCAGAGGCTTAGATACAAGATAATCACGGTGGTTAAAAGTATATTATTATAACTTTGTTGGTTATGCAAAACTGGGAAATGGGTAATAAAGGGATTATCTATCTTTTAAAACAATAAAAATTCTGGTGTAGACTGTCCCTTTAAATATATATACAAATAATTTATTTTGCCAATGCCCAAAAACCAAGACTGAACTATAAGTCTACCTTCTATTACATAGAATTTACACAAATTTTCACTATCATTATTTTACGGCTGAACATTTGCAAACTTACTCTTACAATCAGGATAACGCAGTGATTTTTTAATTAAAACTTTTTTCGGTTGGCCAACCGTGTTTTTAACTATGAGTCATCAGATTTTTCTCTCTTTTGGCCTTATTGCTTTGTGGTTTTGGGGTATTAGCTAACTATATTTTTTATATATATATATATATATATATATATATATAAAGGCACTCGCTGAAAAAGATAAAACTTAGCCTTTAATAGAAAAATTAAAAATGCATGACGTTTCGGAGGTATAACACCTCCTTTATCAAATGCGTGATTCAAACATTTTGAATAAGACAAAAAGCAGTATGCTCCATACATTACCCCTTCACCTTAAATACCCCCAGATGGCTCCTAACAATGCCGAGCCGCGTCCGCGGCCCGTGTGCAGCATGACCGGACATTGCGTAACCGGAAGTTACGTCATCAACGTGAGTCACGTGAGGACGTTTGTTGCCATAGCAACATGGTTTGTTGTATTGGGATTCGATGGAACAATAAGAGACGCCCATCCACCTGTCAAAAAGATGAGTACATCTAAAAAACCACAACTGATGTCAATGGTATATTGTCTAAGTCCATTGCTAACACAAACATAAATGTTGAAGGAACCACACGTGTACATTAAAAACAATGGTAGCAGTTGATCATAAGCGATCCATAGCAGCTACATAAAAAGATAAAATATAATGCTATATACAGAGGATATAAGTTGTAGTGACACATAAGAAAACATTAATTTAAAGTAATTAATGGAGAGGTATGTAGGTTTGGTACATCTCTTTATACCAAACCAACAGATCGCAACTCCCTGTTAGACGCACATAGTTACCATCCAGCACATCAAAAAAGACGGATAGTAGCCTCTCAACTCACTCGGGTCTTACGCAATAATACAGAGGCACTGAATAGGGAGACACAATTAAATGAGATGTCTGACAAACTGATCACACGTGGTTATGACAGAAGGATGGTCACAGAGATTAAGGATGAAGTCATGGGATGGTATCAAAATACAATGGTCAGAAAAAGGGACAGTATAAAGACTGAAGAGAAACTTAACTTTATCACTACGTTTGACCCCATGCATCAAAGTGTTAGGAGAGCAGTCTCCAAACACTGGGACTTAGTGAATACAGATAAGTCTCTACCGTTTATGCATAAGCAACACCCTAGAATGGTGTATCGCCAAGCTAGGAATCTGAGAGACTTACTGGTGAAAACAGACCCGGTCAGGTGTTATGAAACAAGCAACTGGCTAAAATCCAATAAAATGAGCTGCTTTAAGTGTGGTGACTGTGTCACATGTGACAGCATGCTAAAAGGAGACACGTTTCAACACCCGCACACCAACAAGCACTACAGAATCAACTACAGACTCTCATGCATGAGCACCCATGTGATTTACATGTTGATTTGCCCATGCTCCCTTGTCTACATAGGAAAAACAGTCACTACATTCTGGGAGCGTATGGCTAACCATCGCTGTGCGATCAGAGAAGCCCTCAAAATGGGTGACTCTGATCAGCTAGTGGCACGCCATTTTGCCCGCCATAAGCATAGTGTTTCAAGCCTTAAAACCATGTTAATTGACCAGGTACCACCATTGACAAGAGGAGGTGACAGGGGCAATAGACTTTTAAGACTGGAGACAAGATGGATTTATACTCTGGATACTATAACACCTAAAGGGTTAAACACCATGCTGGATTTCTCACCATTTTATACAGGAACTTGAGTTATCTCTGACCATTTCTCTTGACATTTTAACATTCATATATTTATATATTTTTTCATATTTTTTCATATTTTTTCATATTTTTTATATATATTTATTCATCTGTCTATTTATATATGCATTGACTTGCCACTATGACATCCCCAAGTCCTCTGGTATTTTTTTGCCATACTCCAGGAATCACGAATGACACATTTCATTGGTTAATATTGTCTATATAGGGATTGGGTTATCCATGTCAGTGGTATTTAAAGAATCCCGAATTGACCAATACCCCACACTTATTTGTATATCTATTTAGATGTGTACATTGACCATTTTTTTCTTATGTTTCACTACAACTTATATCCTCTGTATATAGCATTATATTTTATCTTTTTATGTAGCTACTATGGATCGCTTATGATCAGCTGCTACCATTGTTTTTAACGTACACGTGTGGCTCCTTCAAAGTTTATGATTGTGTTAGCAATGGACTTAGACAATATAGCATTGACATCAGTTGTGGTTTTTTAGATGTACTCATCTTTTTGACAGGTGGATGGGTGTCTCTTATTGTTCCATCGAATCGCAATACAACAAACCATGTTGCTATGGCAACAAACGTCCTCACGTGACTCACGTTGATGACGTAACTTCCGGTTACTCAATGTCCGGTCATGCTGCACACGGGCCGCGGACGCGGCTCGGTGTTGTTAGGAGCCATCTGGGGGTATTTAAGGTGAAGGGGTAATGTATGGAGCATACTGCTTTTTGTCTTAATTCAAATGTTTGTATCACGCATTTGATAAAGGAGGTGTAATACCTCCGAAACGTCATGCATTTTACATTTTTCTATTAAAGGCTAAGTTTTACCTTTTTCAGCGAGTGCCTTTTTTCTACCTATGGATCTTTGATTTTGTAAGTGCACCCTGGAGGATGTTATAATATATGGAGTGCCTCTTCCAAAGACTTTGTGATATATATATATATATATATATATATATATATATATAAAGTAGATACATTTGCTTTCATATTTTTTTATTTTCTTATATATTGTCTCCATTTACCAATCTCGCCTGCAACTAAAGTTAAGAAGCAGCGGTTGTAAGACCACTGCTCCTTAACCTGTCTGCCACCAAAAAGGCGGTGGTTTGAAATCACCCCGATCCGATACGTTCAGGATGATTAGCAGCCCCTGCTAGCGGGTAATTCGCTTATGGTAAACAGAGGGTTTCATTGCACAAGCATTTCTGGTGAAATGCTTGTGCAATGATAAATGCAGATAGCATATTCTGTCCCCATGCAGCGAAGTCAAGAGGACATGATTCGCTAGAGCTAATCATGCCCGCTTGACATTTGATAAATGCCAGCCCATTGTATTTTTTTATTATTATTTTTTAATTTGATGTTTTTAAACATTGATTAAGATCATGGTTATTGTTATAGCTATATAACAAAACTAAGATTTTTTTTCTTTAATAAAAATGATCTGGAGTGCCACTAGGTTGCAGCAAATGCATGATACACATTTTTCTTTTATTCATAATACAAGTTTTCTGTGACATTTGCTGATGCTGGAAATTTTATTGTTTTATATTTTAGGGATTGAAACAAAATATTATTGTCTGTAGATTGTTCATGTCAACTACCTATGTAATAACTTGACAAAAATAGTTTAATTTAAAAAATCAGGAGACATCTACTTCCCAGTTGCTTTGATCTTCACAGGGCAGTCTTCACATTGGAAGTGATATTTTCCAGATAGTGCAGTTTGCTTTTTCATTAATGAAAAATTATGGTTTCATGACTGAGCCCAGAGGTGTCTTTTGTTTGATGATCTTACCTACTATCTGCTTTCAACACCATCTGTGTTTCTAATATAAAATATTATTTTTTATCTTTCATCTCTTTCATTGTTGATCTGCTACAAAAATGTTTCTTCTCGCTCATCTTTGTTCATTTCATTTCCCATCTTCCTCTCATCTGGAAGTTAATCACATTAAAGTCCATCACAGATATTTGAAATGTTGCCAAATCAGGTAAACAGTTTTTCTTCAAAATAATGTATTATTTTCAGGACATAAAACTATAATTTTTTCAAACTGCTTCTTTAATGCCAAACGCACATAATCTTGTAATCCTAAACAGGTTTTATGCCTTCTTCATGTTAAAATAAATTAAACCTTAATTGGTTTGTTTGCATTTAGTAATTATACATACAACAACATTCATAAATGTGTCAGATGGAAATGTCAGCTGGAATTGAAATGCGGTTAAACTATTAAGGCAATTTTATGCTGAGTGCTGACTTACCTTTTGGAAATCAGTGATGCACAAAGGCCATAAATCCTTTGTTTCCTTTGTTAATTACATGAAGGACACTAAACAAAGTTGTGAAGCCTGCAGTGTCACAAAAAAAAAAAAAATGGTACAGTGAAACAGTACATTAAATACTGATAAACTCAGATGTTCTGGAACACAATGTACTCTCTTAGATGGGTTTCTAACCAAAATTAGGTAAAATAATTCAGATAAATGTTATAATAAGTATTTTGTGGAAAATTCAGAAAAAAAAACAAACTAGGCATTAATGCTTGTACTGATTAAACTATTATTATTCAGAGATTTTATATACATATTAAAACATGTTATGTTAATTCTAATTATAGCAATGTGTATGGACAATTTTATCTCTAAATAAAAGCTTATATGGGGGTAATACCAAATTTTTATACAGGTGACTATGGAACATCTTAAAGTCCCACCCAGAGGAGGTGATATTTATATTTTATTGTATAAAAAGTATATTTCTCCAACATTGGTGTGTCCGGTCCACGGCGTCATCCATTACTTGTGGGAAATATTCTCCCCCACAGGGAAAGGCAAGGAGAGCACACAGCAAGAGCTGTCCATATAGCTCCCCCTCTGGCTCCGCCCCCCAGTCATTCTCCTTGCCGCTCTGAACAAGTAGCATCTCCACAGGGATGGCGAGGAGTTTGTGGTGTTAGTTGTAGTTTTTTATTTCTTCTATCAAGAGTTTGTTATTTTAAAATAGTGCTGGCTTGTACTATTTACTCTACAACAGGAAAGTGATGAAGATTTCTGTTTAAGAGGGCTATGATTTTAGCACAAGTAACTAAAATCCATTGCTGTTACCACGCAGGACTGTTGAAACCAGAGAACTTCAGTTGGGGGTAACAGCTTGCAGACTCATCTGCTTCAGGTATGACTAGTCTCCTTCTAACAACACAGGCTAATGCTAAATGACAGTCATTTTTCCCCTCAGGGGAAACGGTAAGCCATTTTTCTTTCACCTCAGCAAAAAAGATAACAGGCTTCCCCTTTTTTAATTTTATGCTGGTAGACACTGTTAGGGGCCAAATCGATTGGTTTTTATTACAATATCATGGCATTTGAAATGTTTTATAAGCTCATATACACTTGGGGACGTTTTTTATTGATCTGGCTTGTTTTAGACACCTAAATCTAGTCAGGAAGGCCCCTTCACTCTAGTGTTCTGAGGGAGGAGGCCTCATTTTGGTAGTTGATTTCAGGCAGTGCATGCAGTCTCATGTGAGAGGGTCCTGTGGCTCAGAAAGTGACTCCAGACGGCTTTTTTCTGTGGATGGTTGACCCCTAAGGAAGGAAAAAGTTACAGCAATGCTGTAGCAGGGATTGTGGTGTATAAAAATGATTAAATCCAACAATTAGCTCCGGTTTCCTTGTTTTAAGAGCTAGAGTCTCCATATTTGCTGTGCAATACTTTATAAGCATTAAGACACTGGGGTCCAAATTTCATAAAAATCGGATATTGCCTTCATAGTTTTTTGAACATTCAGAAATAAAGTGTGTCATTTTATTATTTAAAGAGACAGTAACGTTTTTGTTTAAAATCGTTTTTATTGCATTGTTTGCCTGCCTAAATCTGTTTAACATGTCTGGGCCATCAGATAACCTATGTTCTGTGTGTGTAGAGACAAATGTGGTTCCCCCTTCGAGTGTTTGTGATAATTGTGCCATAGCGTCCAAACAAAATAAGGACAGCTCTGTTACATTTCATAATGTTGCCCAAGATGATTTATCTAATGAAGGTAGTGGGGATAGTTCTACATCCTCTCCTTCTGTGTCTACACCAGCTTTGCCCGCGCAGGCGACACCTAGCGCGCCAGTGCTTATTTCTATGCAACAATTAACAGCAGTAGTGGATAATTCTATAGCAAATCTTTTATCCAAACTGCCAGCATTTCAGAGAAAGCGTGATTGTTCAGTTTTAAATACAGATAAAAAGGATGAACAATCAGACGCTGACGATGCCTTATCTATTTTACCCTTGCATCAATCAGAATTGGCTGTGAGGGAAGGGCTGTCTGAGGGTGAAATTTCAGACTCAGGAAAAATTTCTCAACAGGCAGAACCTGATATAGTAGCATTTAAGTTTAAGGTAGAACATCTCCGCGCTTTGCTTAAGGAGATATTAGCTACTCTGGATGACTGTGATTCTATGGTAGTACCAGAGAAGTTGTGCAAATTGGACAAATTTTTAGAGGTCCCAGTGCAAGACAACGCTTTTCCAATACCCAAGAGGGTAGCGAGCATAGTGGATAAGGAGTGGGAGAAGCCAGGTGTACCCTTTGCCCCACCTCCTATATTTAAGAAAATGTTTCCCATAGTAGACCCTAGAAGGGACGCATGGCAGACGGTCCCGAAGGTTGAGGGAGCTGTTTCAACACTGGCGAAGCGCACAACTATTCCTATAGAGGACAGCTGCGCTTTCAAAGATCCTATGGATAAAAAATTGGAAGAATTGCTTAAAAAGATTTTTGTTCAGCAAGGGTTCATCCTTCAACCAGCTACGTGTGTTATTACTGTCACTTCAGCGGCGTCCTTTTGGTTCGAGGAACTAGAAAGGTCGCTCCAGAAAGAGACTTGCTATGAAGAAGTCATGGACAGAATTCACGCATTAAAGTTAGCTAATTCCTTTATATTGGATGCCGCTTTTCAAATAACGAAATTGGCGGCGAAAAACTCAGGTTTTGCTATAGTAGCGCGGAGGGCGCTTTGGCTAAAATCCTGGTCGGCAGATGTGTCGTCCAAGACTAAGTTACTTAATATTCCTTTCAAGGGTAAGACCCTTTTTGGGCCGGAATTGAAGGAAATTATTTCAGACATCACTGGGGGTAAGGGCCATGCCCTCCCACAGGATAGGCCTTTTAAGGCTAAGAACAAGTCTAATTTTCGTTCCTTTCGCAATTTCAGGAACGGACCGGCTAATAACTCCACTGCCGCTAGACAAGAAGGTAACGCGGCCCAGCCCAAACCCGCTTGGAAGCCCATGCAAGGCTGAAACAAGGGTAAACAGACCAAGAAACCTGCTGCTGCTACCAAGACAGCATGAAGGGGTAGCCCCCGATCCGGGACCGGATCTGGTAGGGGGCAGACTATCTCTCTTCGCTCAGGCTTGGGGATACCTACTAGAGTTCAAGGGACTTCCTCCAAAGGGAAGATTCCACCTGTCTCGCTTATCTTCAGACCAGATAAAGAAACAGGCATTCTTACATTGTGTAAGAGACCTATCAAAGATGGGAGTGATAAACCCAGTCCCCTCCGGGGAACAAGGTCTAGGTTTTTACTCAAACCTGTTTGTGGTTCCCAAAAAAGAGGGAACTTTCAGGCCAATTCTGGATTTAAAGATATTAAACAAGTTCCTCAGAATTCCATCCTTCAAAATGGAAACCATTCGGACAATCTTGCCGACAATCCAGCAGGGTCAATATTTGACTACCGTGGATCTAACGGATGCATATCTGCATATCCCAATCCACAAAACTCCTCATCAGTTCCTGAGATTCGCTTTTCTGGACAAACATTACCAGTTCGTGGCTCTTCCATTCGGTTTAGTCACCGCTCCCAGAATTTTCACAAAGGTGCTAGGGTCCCTTCTAGCGGTCCTAAGGCCGAGGGGCATCGCTGTAGCACCTTATCTAGACGACATCCTAATCCATGCGTCGTCTCCTTTCAAAGCAAGGGCCCACAAGGACATTGTGTTGGCTTTTCTCAGATCTCACGGGTGGAAGGTGAACATAGAAAAGAGTTCACTGTCACCGTCCACAAGGGTTCCTTTTCTGGGAACAATAATAGATTCTGTGGAAATGAAGATCTTCCTGACAGAAGTCAGAAAGTTAAATCTTCTAAACGCTTGTCGAGTTCTTCATTCTATTCCTCAACCCTCCATAGCTCAGTGCATGGAAGTAATAGGACTAATAGTCGCAGCAATGGACGTGGTTCCTTTTGCTCGAAGTTATCTAAGACCATTACAGCTGTGCATGCTCAATCAGTGGAATGGGGACTATACAGACTTGTCTCCCCAAATGCAAGTAGACCAGGTAACCAGGGATTCACTTCTCTGGTGGTTGACCCAGGATCACCTGTCTCAGGGAATGAGTTTTCGCAGACCAGAGTGGGTCATTGTCACAACCGACGCCAGTCTCTTAGGCTGGGGCGCGGTCTGGGACTCCCTGAAAGCTCAGGGTCTATGGTCTCAGGAAGAGTTGCTTCTCCCGATAAACATTTTGGAACTAAGAGCAATATTCAATGCGCTCCTGGCTTGGCCTCAGCTAGCAGAAGCCAGGTTCATAAGATTTCAGTCGGACAACATAACGACTGTTGCGTACATCAATCATCAGGGGGGAACAAAGAGTTCCCTAGCGATGAAGGAAGTAACCAAGATCATCCAATGGGCAGAGAATCACTCCTGCCATCTATCTGCTATTCACATCCCAGGAGTAGACAACTGGGAGGCGGACTATTTGAGTCATCAGACTTTGCTCAGTTGGGGCATTCCAGACATGGATCTAATGGCGTCCCGTCAGAACTTCAAGATTCCTCGTTACGGGTCCAGATCCAGGGATCCCAAGGCGATTCTAGTGGATGCATTAGTGGCGCCTTGGTCGTTCAACCTAGCGTATGTGTTTCTACCATTTCCTCTCCTTCCCAGGCTCATAGCCAGGATCAAACAGGAGAAGGCCTTGGTGATTCTGATAGCTCCTGCGTGGCCACGCAGGACTTGGCATGCAGACCTGGTGAATATGTCATCGGCCCCACCATGGAAGCTACCTTTGAGACAGGATCTTCTAGTACAAGGTCCATTCGAACATCAAAATCTAGTTTCCCTGCAGCTGACTGCTTGGAAATTGAACGCTTGATTTTATCCAAGCGTGGGTTTTCAAATTCTGTGATAGATACTCTGGTCCAAGCCAGAAATCCTGTGACTAGAAAGATTTACCATAAAATATTGAAAAAATATATCTGTTGGTGTGAATCCAAGGGATTTTCCTGGAGTAAGATTAAAATTCCAAAGATTCTCTCCTTTCTCCAAGAAGGTTTGGATAAAGGGTTGTCAGCTAGTTCTCTAAAAGGACAGATTTCTGCTTTATCTGTCTTGTTACACAAACGATTGGCAGCTGTGCCAGATGTACAAGCTTTTGTTCAGGCTTTGGTTAGAATCAAGCCTGTTTACAGACCCATGACTCCTCCTTGGAGTCTAAATTTAGTTCTTTCAGTTCTTCAAGGGGTTCCGTTTGAACCTTTACATTCCATAGATATTAAGTTATTATCTTGGAAAGTTCTGTTTTTGGTTGCTATTTCTTCTGCTAGAAGAGTTTCTGAATTATCTGCTTTGCAGTATAATCCACCCTATCTGGTTTTCCATTCAGATAAGGTTGTTTTGCGTACTAAGCCTGGTTTTCTTCCAAAAGTTGTTTCCAACAGGAATATTAACCAGGAAATAGTTGTTCCTTCTCAGTGTCTGAATCCAGTTTCAAAGAAGGAACGTTTATTACACAATTTAGATGTTGTTCGTGCTTTAAAGTTCTATTTAGAAGCAACAAAAGATTTTAGACAAACCTCATCTTTGTTTGTCATTTACTCTGGTAAGAGGAGAGGTCACACAGCTACTGCTACCTCTCTCTCTTTCTGGCTGAAAAGCATTATCCGATTGGCTTATGAGACTGCTGGACAGCAGCCTCCTGACCGAATCACAGCTCACTCTACCAGGGCTGTGGCTTCCACATGGGCCTACAAGAATGAGGCTTCGGTTGATCAGATATGTAAGGCAGCGACTTGGTCTTCTCTGCACACTTTTGCCAAATTCTACAAATTTGATACTTATGCTTCTTCAGAGGCTATTTTTGGGAGAAAGGTTTTGCAAGCCGTGGTGCCTTCCATTTAGGTAACCTGATTTGCTCCCTCCCTTCATCCGTGTCCTAAAGCTTTGGTATTGGTTCCCACAAGTAATGGATGACGCCGTGGACCGGACACACCAATGTTGGAGAAAACAGAATTTATGCTTACCTGATAAATTACTTTCTCCAACGGTGTGTCCGGTCCATGGCTCGCCCTGGTTTTCCTAATCAGGTTGAAATTTTTTTTCTTTATACTCTACAATTTATACTCTACAGTCAACACGGGACCCTATGGTTTCTCCTTTTCCTCCTAACCGTTGGTCGAATGACTGGGGGGCGGAGCCAGAGGGGGAGCTATATGGACAGCTCTTGCTGTGTGCTCTCCTTGCCTTTCACTGTGGGGGAGAATATTTCCCACAAGTAATGGATGACGCCGTGGACCGGACACACCGTTGGAGAAAGTAATTTATCAGGTAAGCATAAATTCTGTTTTGTACTTAGAACCCGACCCCTTTTGGGCTTCACTGTTGAGTCTGATGTTATTATTTTTTGGCATAAATTAATTATTAATACAAACAGAAAGAGAAGCATTCTTTCAGGAATGAACAACAGTTCAGTAGCTTGTTCAATGACCTGGTTACCACATGGGAGTAGATTCTTTTAGCCCAGTTGTGCTTTTCACAGAGAAGAACTCTCCTGGAGTATATCAGTCTGATCCTATCTAACAAGATCAGTCCAGCCTCAAAATACCAGGCAAATCTTTTCTGAACAAGGGAAATGGCAACTCCAGAAGAGTGTTTCAGCCTCCTTTGGGCCTCATCAGTGAGGTGTAGTCATATCCCCTATTGTTTCTCAACCGCAGTCCTCAAGAACCCCTAGCAGACCAAATAATCAGCTGATGGGTGAGAGCAGGTTAGTAACTATGGTTACTGATTATCTCACCTGTGCTCTAGTCCAGCTATAATGAACAACTAGCCTGTTGGGGGTACTTGAAGACTGCGGTTGAGAAACTGTTTTAGGCCACTGTTTTTCAAACCTGCCCTCAGGCCTTCCCAACAGCAGGGTCAGACTGGGAATAAAAAGCAGCCCTGGAAAAATTGTTGAAGACCAGCCAACTAGCCCAATAATCTGTCGAGGCCATAACATATATATATAATAACATACAGGGAGTGCAGAATTATTAGGCAAATGAGTATTTTGACCACATCATCCTCTTTATGCATGTTGTCTTACTCCAAGCTGTATAGGCTCGAAAGCCTACTACCAATTAAGCATATTAGGTGATGTGCATCTCTGTAATGAGAAGGGGTGTGGTCTAATGACATCAACACCCTATATCAGGTGTGCATAATTATTAGGCAACTTCCTTTCCTTTGGCAAAATGGGTCAAAAGAAGGACTTGACAGGCTCAGAAAAGTCAAAAATAGTGAGATATCTTGCAGAGGGATGCAGCACTCTTAAAATTGCAAAGCTTCTGAAGCGTGATCATCGAACAATCAAGCGTTTCATTTAAAATAGTCAACAGGGTCGCAAGAAGCGTGTGGAAAAACCAAGGCGCCAAATAACTGCCCATGAACTGAGAAAAGTCAAGCGTGCAGCTGCCAAGATGCCACTTGCCACCAGTTTGGCCATTTTTCAGAGCTGCAACATCACTGGAGTGCCCAAAAGCACAAGGTGTGCAATACTCAGAGACATGGCCAAGGTAAGAAAGGCTGAAAGACGACCACCACTGAACAAGACACACAAGCTGAAACGTCAAGACTGGGGCCAAGAAATATCTCAAGACTGATTTTTCTAAGGTTTTATGGACTGATGAAATGAGAGTGAGTCTTGATGGGCCAGATGGATGGGCCTGTGGCTGGATTGGTAAAGGGCAGAGAGCTCCAGTCCGACTCATACGCCAGCAAGGGGGAGGTGGAGTACTGGTTTGGGCTGGTATCATCAAAGATGAGCTTGTGGGGCCTTTTCGGGTTGAGGATGGAGTCAAGCTCAACTCCCAGTCCTACTGCCAGTTTCTGGAAGACACCTTCTTCAAGCAGTGGTACAGGAAGAAGTCTGCATCCTTCAAGAAAAACATGATTTTCATGCAGAACAATGCTCCATCACACGCGTCCAAGTACTCCACAGCGTGGCTGGCAAGAAAGGGTATAAAAGAAGAAAATCTAATGACATGGCCTCCTTGTTCACCTGATCTGAACCCCATTGAGAACATGTGGTCCATCATCAAATGTGAGATTTACAAGGAGGGAAAACAGTACACCTCTCTGAACAGTGTCTGGGAGGCTGTGGTTGCTGCTGCACGCAATGTTGATGGTGAACAGATCAAAACACTGACAGAATCCATGGATGGCAGGCTTTTAGTGTCCTTGCAAAGAAAGGTGGCTATATTGGTCACTGATTTGTTTTTGTTTTGTTTTTGAATGTCAGAAATGTATATTTGTGAATGTTGAGATGTTATATTGGTTTCACTGGTAAAAATAAATAATTGAAATGGGTATATATTTGTTTTTTGTTAAGTTGCCTAATAATTATGCACAGTAATAGTCACCTGCACACACAGATATCCCCCTAAAATAGCTAAAACTAAAAACAAACTAAAAACTACTTCCAAAAATATTCAGCTTTGATATTAATCAGGTTTTTGGGTTCATTGAGAACATGGTTGTTGTTCAATAATAAAATTAATCCTCAAAAATACAACTTGCCTAATAAATCTGCACTCCCTGTATATAATGTTTGTTTAATATTTACATGTTTATGTGTGTATATATATATATATATATATATATATATACATATATATATATATACTGTATGTATATATATATATATATATATGTACACACACACAATTGTAGTCATTGCAATTGGTGCAGTTTGCCAGATGTTTAACACTAAGGGTTAGAGATTAGATTAGGAGTGCAACTACATATATTATTTGTTAAAAGTGTATGGACAGGCAATCCTGGTAGAGCAGCTAGGTAGGGCAGTGACAGCATGGGAGGAGGCAGACAGTGCTTGGTGGAGTACAAAGTAAGTCTGAGATTCTAAAGTGAGAGCAGGAGTTGGTCTACTACGTTTGGAAGCAGCTATATCAAGTAGGGTCACAGTGAGCAGTATAAACACACAACACACAGTGGTGCACAGGGTATAAGTCTTTACACTCTCAGCTCCTGGGCACCTCTCCCACTCTCTGTCTTCTAAAGCTTCTCTGTATGTCTCTCTGCTGACATCACCAAAATTTCTACCAGAATTGTCTTCTCCCGAGTCGAAACCCAAACTAAAAATACATGCAATGCATCATGGTATATGTAGTGATTGTGCAATACAATAGCGTTAACTGTTGGCTACCTTAGTGTGCAACTCTATAAGTGACAATCGGATAGGCTAGTCAGCGTGCCTGACAGTGACATTTTAGTGCTCAAACTCGGCCACTGTGCTCTGCTCCCTAACTGTGTTGTGGCGCTGGCGTTGCCTGTGCTCTGTAACTGTTACTCTCCAGAGACAGTCTGACTATGCAACTGCCGGCCCGACCCAGCCCTGCCCCCCGGGAATTTTCCCGGTATCCCGGTGGCCCAATCCGGCCCTGCCCAACAGCTCAGTTTTTCAGAATTACCTTGGATGAGAGCAGGTAAAATATTCATGTTTACTAATTAACTGATAATTTCACCTGTGCTCCAGTTCAGATATACTCAAAATGTGGCCTGTTAGGGAGGCCTGAGGACAGGTTTCAAAACCAGTACTCTAGGCACATTGGGCACAGAGTCCACGTCTGGTTCCCCTATTAGAGAGACTTTCCCTAGGGTCATAATAAAAATGTAAACAGAAAGAGAAGCATTCTTCCAGGAATGAACAACAGCCCAGTGACTTGTTCTATGGCCTGGTTACCACCAGGAAGTAGAAAAGCAGAAAGTCCAGCACACTGTGGAAATATTGGGTGCAAGCTATAACAGGGCACTGCACAACCCTGTAACAATATCCAAATGTTCAAAGAATACCAGCACTCCAACAGGTAATATTTACCAAATCTTTATTGCAGCCAGGAGCACAAAAAACAGCAGCAACGTTTTGGACTACATGTCCTTAATCATGCTATACATACATCACTTCCAATTTCACCTTTTTACACCCTAAAGGACACACCTACCTTACATCAATTAACTCTCAATATACTACAAACATTTTTTATTTTTTTACATGGCATATGTAGATATCCTAACAATTTTCTAAAAATTACTATATACACAATATCACTTGTTCACTTATTTCGCCTAAGCAAAAGAGAAATTAAACAATACACAGTCATTTGGAGAAATCAATATATATATCAAAAACCATATTTTTAATATTTTGCAAAAATTCAAAATCTGTTAATGTGTAGTAATAACCATTCTATGCGAATGATATTCTCAAAAATTAACTCCCTTAGTCGTAAGTAAACAGCTTTACTTTCCATTAAATGTAATAATCCTTATTCATACCCATTAGTGCTAATGAGTTCAAATTAAATATCCAAGATGCCTCTCTTTGTTTAAGGTACTGCTCTCTATCACCCCCTCATCGACAAGGGGGAATATGCTCTATTACTTGGAATCTAAGTTGACTGACTCCATTTTGGGCCTCTAAAAAATGAGTAGCTACTGGGGATTTTAGATTTTTCTCCTAATACTCAACTTATGCTCAGTGATCCTATCCCTAACCCTGCGGGTCATTTCACCAATGTAAATAAGCCCACGCGGGCATTTAAGGAGATATATTACAAAGTCAGTATTGCAGGTCATGAAATCTTTAATCCAAATTTTTTTTCCAGATTGAGGATGAACAAAATTTGGCCCCTTAATCATGTTTTTACAATGTGAGCAACCCAGACAGGGGTAACAACCCCTATTTTTTTCTGTTATATAATTTTGCTTGTTTGTTTTCACAGTGCCAATATCAGCTTTCACCAAGGTATCTCTCAAGTTAACCCCTCTTTTATAGGCTGGCATTGGGAAATTTTGGAACTCGGGTATATTCGGATTGCAATTCTTTAAAATGTACCAATGTCTACAGACGATCTTCTGAATTTTCATACTTAATTCATTATACTTAGACACAAATACTATCCTGTCTTTACTATTTTACTTGATTTTTACCTGTGGTTTTAACACATTATCTCTGGGGATCTCCATAACATTTATAATCCCTTTCTCAATTAATTCTCTGTCATATCCTCTGTCCATAAAGAGATTACCCATTTCCCTAAGTCTTTCTTCACTTCTTTCGTCATCTGAAACAATGTGGTGAACCCGCAAAAATTGACTTTTGGGAAGGGAATTCTTTAAGGACTGAGGATGAGCACTACTTGCCAATAGTAAATCATTTCTATTGGTGCTTTTTCTGTATAGGTCCACCCTAATTCTTCCATTCTCTTTAATCACCAGGGTGTCTAAGAATGCTAAACTCTCCTCACTATGGACCAATGTGAATTTAATATTCAATGTTGCTGTGGGGCGGAGCCAACTAACATAGGAGCAGGATGCACACTTCAAGAGCTCCCTACATGAGTTACAATTTTATAGGTTTTCACGAATACTTTATCTCCCTTTAATCTCAACCTGGACACTCTAAAGATGAGCACTCATTTTGCTGCCGAGGAAGCTAAACAGATATGCTGGATGATACCAGAGAACCCCAGTTTCTAACCTTGCCTGATACGCCATTTATGCTAAACTATGGACGCTCTTTTTTTTAGGCAGCTGAAGGAGCTGCTTGAACACCATCATGATGCCCTCTTGCTCGCAATGACTGAGGCTTTCAAGCCTCTAACTGCTCATGCCACTGTTCCACCTGCCGTGATTGCCTGTGGAGAGAAGTATTTAGAGTTTGCAGATAACCCGTGAAAGCCGCCATCTTGCTCTGCAATTGCGGAATACGCCTCACCACATCCTAACATAGTGGACACAGCAGAGCAGGGTGCTGCTGAGGACAGGGTCTCTAATATACGGCAGTTTGGCTCACAATTGAGGGCGCGCAACTGGGGAGGCTTGCCGCACATAACTTACGCTCCAAAAATCATTTTATGTGAACCTGGGAACAGACACAGTGACAAAGAGGGCCTTCTTCCTCCCACATACTGGGATCCGCTTAACTGGCTAGCACCGCATGCAGATGAGAAGCGCTCAAGCCCACAAAGTTTTACCTTCCTCTCCGGGCACGGGCGGCGAGGGAGTGGTTCCAGGCTTGGATGTTTATGGCCTCTAAACAGGTGTGCACTTCCATCCGTCCAGTGTTTCCACTGCCGATATCTTAGCCATTACGCACATACATGGGACCTGCAATGGGACCCTGGAGGACATGTTTCCCAGATAACTAGAGGCATTGGATAGGAGGTCAGTTTTAAAGATTACCAAGTCCATTGCATTCACTGGAGACAGCAACTTATAATAAAACTCTGACTCCTTCAGGACGCTCTGCTTTGTATTTTGGGATTTACGGCTAGAACAGCTGTCTGATGAAGAGACTTTCCACTCTAGTTGAACGAGAACAAGTTTTACAGTTTGCTGTTGATGTGCATATTTGATTTTCGTTCATGTTATGTTATATTGTCGTTTGCTGTTTGAAAAAGGGATCTTTCTTTCTGGCTAACCTATCTGCTGTATTAAGTACTGGGGATGCCTGAGAGTTATGGGGTCTCGTTCCAATACATATGTGGTTTATCGTGTTTCTTTGAATCATATGTTGATTGTGACGCTTAATATCTGCAAGGTATGGATCTAGTATGAGACATTATGTTAGGAGCTGCAACCACAGTTAGTTTCTATTTTGAGGGAATGTATTTTCTATCTGTGATCTTATTTTTATTATTTGGTTGTTATTTTAATGGGACTTAACCGTCCTACATATATTGTGAAGCCTACTACGCTAACCTTTTACTGCAAGTTTTATTTGCTGGTAATACCTTTTTAAAGCTGTTGCTTGCAGCCACGTACTAACTTATTACAGTACAAAACTGACAACTTTAAGATCTGACTCCCACACAACGCTCTTCCCACATATGTCTGCTGCCGTCTAATTACAGGCTCCTCATTGTTTATTTGTACCCACTGCGATATAAACAGAGTTTGGGCACTATTCATCTGCTTGGAGCCTAGGTGTAGATTCTAACCATGGGGTGGTGCCGCCAGCGGCCGGGGCGGTATAATCCCCATAGTCTATTTATTCATATATAACTCCAGGGAAATGTTTTAGATATAGCCTTACATAGTAATGTAAATCAACCTGTATAAGTACTGGTTTCTAATTTTTTATCCCATGTTACAGTTCTAGACATGTTTTAATTGCTATATTTTCTATTGCCAAGCAGTCATGGTAATTATGTGGGCTCTACATCTTAACCATATCAATGTCTAATAGGTTTGCATCTGACACGCTTCTGTGATTCTGGCTTCTTACATATTCCACCTGGCTAGTATCTGCTGGGGTTCCCTACTTATGTAGTCAAACCTGGTTTGTTCCGTCAGGTTCTAGCTATCCCCCTCTAATGCATGCAGTCTCCACTATCTTATTTTGACACATAGTTGTAATGCAGACCATCCCAGTCCGTTTTAAGTGTCTTCACTACTATGTTATAATAGTTTCACTACCATGGTTGTGCAATTTAGCTCACATGGAGTATCACTTAGACATGTGCGGTTCGTTTCGGATTTATTCAGAAATTCGGAAAATTCGGTAAATTCGGAGATTCGGATCGATTCGGATTTCCGAATTAAAATACTTCCGAATCTACCGAATGAATCAGAAATAGCTGCCGTATCGCCGAATAAATCCGAATTAGCTCGGTAAAATTCGGCATTTCCCCATAGGAAACAATGGGAGTTTCGGCTGAAAAAAAAATCTAACACCGCAGCCCCATTGTTTCCTATGGGGAAACACTAAGTCTGCACCTAACACCCTAACATGTACCCCGAGTCTTTAAACACCGTTAATCTAACACTTATTAACCCCTAATCTGCCGCCCCCGCTATCGCTGACACCTGCATTATTTTATTAACCCCTAATCTGCCGACCGAATATCGCCGCCGCCTACATTATAGCTATTAACCCCTAATCTGCTGTCCCTAACACCGCCGACCCCTACATTATAGTTATTAACCCCTAATCTGCCCCCCCAATGTCGCCGCAATCTAACTACAAGTATTAACCCCTAATCTGCCGACTCGATATCGCCGCCGCCTACATTATAGCTATTAACCCCTAATCTGCTGTCCCTAACACCGCCGACCCCTACATTATAGTTATTAACCCCTAATCTGCCCCCCCCCAACGTCGCTGTAATCTAACTACAAGTATTAACCCC
Organism: Bombina bombina; assembly: GCF_027579735.1. Lineage (NCBI taxonomy): Eukaryota > Metazoa > Chordata > Amphibia > Anura > Bombinatoridae > Bombina > Bombina bombina. The sequence continues at coordinate 762,836,845 of NC_069501.1, forward strand.
TAATCTGCCGACCCGATATCGCCGTCGCCTACATTATAGCTATTAACCCCTAATCTGCTGTCCCTAACACCGCCGACCCCTACATTATAGTTATTAACCCCTAATCTGACCCCCCAACGTCGCCGCAATCTAACTACAAATATTAACCCCTAATCTGCCGACCCGATATCGCCGCCGCCTACATTATAGCTATTAACCCCTAATCTGCTGTCCCTAACACCGCCGACCCCTACATTATAGTTATTAACCCCTAATCTGCCCCCCCAACGTCGCCGCAATCTAACTACAAGTATTAACCCCTAATCTGCCGACCCAATATCGCCGCCGCCTACATTATAGCTATTAACCCCTAATCTGCTGTCCCTAACACCGCCGACCCCTACATTATAGTTATTAACCCCTAATCTGCCCCCCCAACGTCGCCGCAATCTAACTACAAGTATTAACCCCTAATCTGCCGACCCGATATCGCCGCCTACATTATAGCTATTAACCCCTAATCTGCTGTCCCTAACACCGCCGACCCCTACATTATAGTTATTAACCCCTAATCTGCCCCCCCAACGTCGCCGCAATCTAACTACAAGTATTAACCCCTAATCTGCCGTCCGCAAATCGCCGCCACTATAATAAACGTATTAACCCCTAAACCGCCTCGCAAACACTATAATACATTTTATTAACCCCTAATCTGCCCTCCCTAACATCGCCGCCACCTACCTACAATTATTAACCCCTAATCTCCTGCCCACAACGTCGCCGCTACTATAATAAGGTTATTAACCCCTAAACCTAAGTCTAACCCTAACACTAACACCCCATAACTTAAATATAATTTAAATAAAACGAAATAAATTTACTATAGTTAAATAAATGAATCCAGACCGGCAGAAGTCTTCATCCAAGCGGGGCAAGAAGATGTCTTCCATCCATCAGAGAAGTACCAAAAAACAAACAAACACTAAATTACCAAAAATAATAAAATATTACAATAATTTTAAACTAATTACACCTAATCTAAGCCCCCTACTAGCTATTACACCTAGTCTTCTGCCCCATCGGATGAAGACTTCGGCCCGGCTGGGTGAACACGACTCAAGGTAGGGAGATCTTCAGGGGGGTAGTGTTAGGTTTATTTAAGGGGGGTTTGGGTTAGAGTAGGGGTATGTGGGTGGTGGGTTGTAATGTGGGGGGGGGGGTATTGTGTTTTTTTTTACAGGCAAAAGAGCTGTTTTCTTTGGGGCATGCCCCGCAAAAGGCCCTTTTAAGGGCTGGTAAGGTAATAGAGCTGTTAACTTTTGTAATTTAGTATAGGGTAGGGCTTTTTTTGGGGGGGGGGGGGGGCTTTGTTATTTTATTAGGGGGCTTAGATTAGGTGTAATTAGTTTAAAATTCTTGTAATATTTTTTTATTTTTTGTAATTTAGTGTTTGTTTGTTTTTTGTAATTTAGTGGGGTTTTTTTGTACTTTAGTTTATTTAATTGTAGATAATTGTAGGTACTTGTAGTTAATTTATTTAATGATAGTGTAGTGTTAGGTTTAATTGTAACTTAGGTTAGGATTTATTTTACAGGTAATTTTGTAATTATTTTAACTAGGTAGCTATTAATTAGTCAATAACTATTTAATAGCTATTGTACCTAGTTAAAATAAATACAAAGTTGCCTGTAAAATAAATATAAATGCTAAAATAGCTACAATGTAACTATTAGTTATATTGCAGCTATATTAGGGTTTATTTTACAGGTAAGTATTTAGTTTTAAATAAGATTCATTTATTTAACTATAGTAAATTTATTTCGTTTTATTTAAATTATATTTAAGTTAGGGGGTGTTAGTGTTAGGGTTAGACTTAGGTTTAGGGGTTAATAACCTTATTATAGCGGCGACGTTGGGGGCGGGAGATTAGGGGTTAATAATTGTAGGTAGGTGGCAGTCGATGTTAGGGAGGGCAGATTAGGGGTTAATAAAATGTATTATAGTGTTTGCGAGGCGGGAGTGCGGCGGTTTAGGGGTTAATACATTTATTATAGTGGCGGCGATTTACGGTCGGCAGATTAGGGGTTAATACTTGTAGTTAGATTGTGGCGACGTTGGGGGGGCAGATTAGGGGTTAATAACTATAATGTAGGGGTCAGCGGTGTTAGGGACAGCAGATTAGGGGTTAATAGCTATAATGTAGGCGGCGGCGATATCGGGTCGGCAGATTAGGGGTTAATACTTGTAGTTAGATTGCGGCGACGTTAGGGGGGGCAGATTAGGGGTTAATAACTATAATGTAGGGGTCGGCGGTGTTAGGGACAGCAGATTAGGGGTTAATAGCTATAATGTAGGCGGCGGCGATATCGGGTCGGCAGATTAGGGGTTAATACTTGTAGTTAGATTGCAGCGACGTTGGGGGGGCAGATTAGGGGTTAATAACTATAATGTAGGGGTCGGCGGTGTTAGGGACAGCAGATTAAGGGTTAATAGCTATAATGTAGGCGGCGGCGATATCGGGTCGGCAGATTAGGTGTTAATACTTGTAGTTAGATTGCGGCGACGTTGGGGGGGACAGAGTAGGGGTTAATAACTATAATGTAGGGGTCGGCGGTGTTAGGGACAGCAGATTAGGGGTTAATAGCTATAATGTAGGCGGCGATATTGGGTCGGCAGATTAGGGGTTAATACTTGTAGTTAGATTGCGGCGACATTGGGGGGGCAGATTAGGGGTTAATAACTATAATGTAGGGGTCAGCGGTGTTAGGGACAGCAGATTAGGGGTTAATAGCTTTAATGTAGGCGGCAGCGATATCGGGTCGGCAGATTAGGGGTTAATACTTGTAGTTAGATTGCGGCGACGTTGGGGGGGCAGATTAGGGGTTAATAACTATAATGTAGGGGTCGGCGGTGTTAGGGACAGCAGATTAGGGGTTAATAGCTATAATGTAGGCGGCTGCGATATCGGGTCGGCAGATTAGGAGTTAATACTTGTAGTTAGATTGCGGCGACGTTGGGGGGGCAGATTAGGGGTTAATAACTATAATGTAGGGGTCGGCGATGTTAGGGACAGCAGATTAGGGGTTAATAGTTATAATGTAGGTTGCGGCGATATCCGATCGGCAGATTAGGGGTTAAATAATGTTATTATAGGGTTTGCGATGTCGGGGGGCCTCGGTTTAGTGGTTCATAGGTAGTTTATGGGTGTTAGTGACTTAGTGTACTAAAACATACCGAATTTCGGAACCGAATAGAACCAAATTCAGCCGAATCAGAATAAATCCGAAACGAATTTATTCGGATCCGAATAAATCCGAAACAAATTTATTCAAATTTTGCCGAATCCGATTCGATCCGAACCGAAATTCGAAAAGTCTGAATCGATCCGAACCGAAAACGAACCGAATTTTTTAGCCGTGCACATGTCTAGTATTAACCCCTAATCCACCTCACTCCCGCCTCAATAACCCTATAATCACTCCAAATAATTTCTCAATCTATTTACTGAGTCACTTTATGGTGTTTTCAAGTGAGGCCCACCTAACCTCCACCACCCTACCTAGTCTAGCTTCCTCCATTGAGTTTACTCTAAGTCATAGAGTACAAATATGCATCCTGCTGACATGGTTATAGATGCACTACAAAGGGTGGTTTACTTTGGAGATTAACATAGTGTTCCTTCTGCAGGCAGGTCCTGCATTATTACTGTTGCCTCTTATGTTTTTCTTTTGCATTGCATGTCAGATAAGCTCCATACCTCAAGCAAAATTTTGTGAACACACAACCTTTGGCTTCCCTACTTTAGGCATTCCCTCAAACTAGCATACAATTAGTATTCCAATAACTAGTACCGCAAACTTCTTCTACTTTCCTATTTGCATATCTAGAATATATTATGCTGGCTCCCCAAACATCTGGCTAACATTTACCCTCCTCTCATATTTAAAATATCTGCGCTTAACCATTCGTCATTTGCTCCTTAGTTATTTTTCCAAACTGTTTTATAACTTAACGCCCGCTATACATTTCCATAGACCCAGTACCTGTTTACCTGTTTACTAATGTGGCTTATTTATAAACACTGGATGTGGGCAGTAACCTTGGTATACATCCAGCAGTACATATGTTTTTGTGCAGGGGTGCATAGCTGGGCTACCCTGTAATACTGAAGCCAGTTTATTTAGTATACTAAGCACCTGTCACCTACTATATATGTTAACCTGCCCTCCTTTTCATTCACAACAATCCTCTAAGTCCTTAAGATACTTACTTCATCTATACTACTTTTATTACTACCTCCCCCCCCCCCACCATAATGAACCTCCTGTTTCAGGAGTACTAACTACATGGCTTGTCTTGTCTATGCCATATCTCAATCACAGTTCTTTCCCAAAAGCACCATATGTTTTTACTCAACAGCAATCCTTAGCGTACCGCACCCTAACTACCTTCTTTATGAGTATATCTTTCAATATCATATCACAGCAATCATTTCACCACAGATAAACTGTCTTTAAGGACAGCTAGGAGGGATTAAGCCTGGTTATTGCCTGTATGTTTTTTCTTTTCTAATATAGTCCCTAACAGTGTGTTGACACAAAAATAACTTTAAAAATCTGAGGTAAACAAAATGAGATCCATGAGTGTTCTCCCATATAGCAGGTAGCCTCCTACTTTGGCAAAACTTTCACTTATTCATGGGTCCATGAGTGGCCCTTATAAGGTAGGAGGCTCCAATCAACATTGGCATGACTGCATTGTGTTCTTATAAAACTTTTTTTTTTTTTAACTTTATCTCCCTTGTTAATTTGTTAGTTGATATAGCTGATAACACTTTGTAGCATACCTACTGTATGATCAACCTTGTACTATGTTGTTTGTGATGACGCTTGTGGAATATTTTACATATCTTGCTTGTATGCCAAACTTTACCTCAATAAAAATATTAAAAAAAAATATATATATTCAATGTTGCTGAATTTAATGTCTCTGCAAATTGCAATAGGCTTCCAATGTCACCCAGCCATATGCCAAACACATCATTAATATAGCGCCACCATGTGGCGCCATATTGATTAAATAAATTGTTATTATATACTAATTTTTCTTCATATATACTCATGAAAATGTTGACATATGTAGGGGTGACATTGGAGCCCATTGCTGTACCCTGTTTTTGTATATAAAATTGATCCTGGAATAAAAAATAATTGCACCTTAGAATAATGTCTAATAATTTCAATATAAACTCCTTTTCCTCTCTGGTATATCATTTAGAGTCAACCATTATCATTTCTACAGCTCCCACACCCCCATCATGACTGATGGAGGTATAGAGGTTGGAGACATCCATACTAAATAAGAAACATTTGTTCAAAGGGACAGAGATATTTTCCATTTTATTTAAGAAGTCTCCAGTGTCCTTGATATATGATTGGGATTCAATCACAAACCTCCTTAATATTCGGTCTAAATATACTGAAACATTCGAGAACACACAGTCCACACCTGCCACAATTGGGCGGCCAAGGAGTTTTAATAAGTTTTTATGGACTTTAGTTAATGTATACATGACTGGTGTTGACATAAACGTATCAACACTTTTATTATAATGCTGGGGATTAAATTTCTTCTTTGTTTTTAAATGTAATTGTTTTATAGTTAACATTCCTACAGTACTAGAGGTATCTATTGTGTGATTCACTGATGGAATAGCACTCCCCTCATTTTTCAATGCAAAGAATGACTTTAATTTAATATTTCTAAACAAGCGATACAAATCCTGATCAAGCTGAAAAAAAATCACAATTCTTTTGAGGGCAAAAGGAGAGTCCTTTTTCCAAAACACAAATGGCTAGATTTAGAGTTTTGTTGGTAACGACCCGCGTAGCTAACGCTGGCTTTTTCTCCCCCACACCTTTTAAATACCGCTGGTATTTAGAGTTCACAGAAGGGCTGCGTTAGGCTCCAAAAAGGGAGCATATAGCATATTTACCGCCACTGCAACTCTCAATACCTGCGGTGCTTACGGACGCGGCCAGCTTCAAAAACGTGCTCGTGCACGATTCCCCCATAGGAGACAATGGGGCCGTTTGAGCTGAAAAAAAACCTAACACCTGCAAAAAAGCAGCGTTCAGCTCCTAACGCAGCCCCATTGTTTCCTATGGGGAAGCACTTCCTAAGTCTGCACCTAACAAAGAATTCTGCTCTTTTGCCTGTAAAAAAAACATACAATACCCCCCCAATATTTACAACCCACCACCCACATAACCCTAATCTAACCCAAACCCCACTTAAATAAACCTAACACTAAGCCCTTGAAGATCTCCCTACCTTGAGTCATCTTCACCCAACCGTGCACCGATGGACCAAAAGAAGACATCCGGAGCGGCAGAAGTCTTCATCCTATCCGGGCAGAAGAGGAGATCCGGACCGGTAGACATCTTCATCCAAGCGGCATCTTCTATCTTCTTCTATCCGACGATGAGTGGCTCCATCTTCAAGACCTCCTGCGCGGATCCATCCTCTTCTTCCAACGTCCTAACACAGAATGAAGGTTCCTTTAAGGGACGTCATCCAAGATGGCGTCCCTCGAATTCCGATTGGCTGAAAGGATTCTATCAGCCAATCGGAATTAAGGTAGGAAAATTCTGATTGGCTGATGGAATCAAGTTCAATCCGATTGGCTGATCCAATCAGCCAATCAGATTGAGATTGCATTCTATTGGCTGATCGTAGGTTGTGGCAGTGTGCGGTCGGCAGATTAGGGGTTAAAAAATGTAATAGAGTGGTGGCGATGTGGGGGGACCTCGGTTTAGGGGTGCATAGGTAGTTTATGTGTTTTAGTGTACTATAGATCACAGTAGTTAAGAGCTTTATGAACCGGCGTTAGCCCAGAAAGCTCTTAACTCCTGGCTTTTTGCTGGCTTTTTGCTGGGGCTGGAGTCTTGTCGTTAGATTTCTAACGCTCACTTCAGCCATGACTCTAAATACCAGCATTAGAAAGATCCCATTGAAAAGATAGGATACGCAAATGGCGTAGCGGGATCTGCGGTATGGAAAAGTCGCGGCTGCAAAGTGAGCTTTAGACCCTTTCCTGACTGACTCTAAATACCAGCGGTAGTCCAAAACTAGCGTTAGGAGCCCCTAACGCTGGTTTTGACGGCTAATGCCAAACTCTAAATCTAGCCGTTAATCTAGCCGAAAGTTCTTTCCATGTCAAAGTCTGATTAGAAATATTAATCACCAAATTATCATTAGTCTCTGACTCCGGTTTACTTATTGCATTTTCTTTGTCAGGATTACCTACTTCTTGCGACGGGTCATACCACCCATCTGACTTGTGCTGCATGTCTTCAGCCCTCCTTCGGGGTTTGTGCTTCCTCCCTCGTTTGCCATTGTTCCATCTTAGTCCCCTGTCGACTCACTAGAAGTATTTTGTGGAGCGTTATCCTTCCTTGGCTTAAGCTGTCTCCGCCATCTTGGACCGGAAGTACCACCTCCTGACCTATTCTGTGGGTCATACTTCCAGCGGTAGACTCGATCAGTCGAATAATCCTCTTCATCACGGAGGAATTTGGAACGCTTACGTTCATTCAACATTTTGCACAGCTTCGCCACTTGGGAATTGACATTTGCCAGGAATCCATCAATCTCATCTATGGTGAGTGCAGCTCTAAGCTCTGACTCTAACTGATTCACCTCAGATCTCTGTAGATCAAGCTTTTTTGCAGGCAATCAACAGTGAGTACAATTAGATCAAAAGAGCACTTATTTAATATCATCTCAAATTTCTTGCAGTACTCTGTGTTATCCAGCATCAGAGTCGTTCTTGCACTCATTTGTAGCCCCTGGGGAATTCTTCTCACCCGGTAATACTCTGCTAATGTTGTAAAGTGCAATTCAAAGGCAACTTGTTTTTTTAAGGCTTTTTCATAATTATTGCTTGCTTTGTCAACTAGTGATGTCGCAAACTTAAAAATTTCAGTTCACGAACGGCGGACTCGAACTTCCGGTATTGTTCGCGAACCAGCAAACTGCGTGAACCACCATTGACTTCAATAGGCAGGCGAACTTTAAAACCTACAAGGACTCTTTCTGGCCACAATAGTGATGGAAAAGTTGTTTCAAGGGGACTAACACCTGGACTGTGGCATGCTGGAGGGGGATCCATGTCAAAACTCCCATGGAAAATTACATAGTTGATGCAGAGTCTGCTTTTAACCCATAAAGGGCATAAATCACCTAACATTCCTAAATTGTTTGCAATAACATGCTTTAAAACATCAGTTATGATGTTGTATCGATCAGGTAGTGTAAGGGTTACGCCTGCTTCACAGTGACAGACCAAACTCCAAGTGTAATGCACCGCAAACAACCGCAAACAGTCCATTTGCACAACCACGAGATAGATAGATTTGATAGATAGATAGATACATAGATTACATAGCTCAATCGATGCAATATACATATGATCGATACAAATTACATAGATCAATAGATGCAATATACATATTTGATAGATAGGTTTATTTCGGTAGTACTGTTCTTATTAGTTTAATACCTGTTACAACACCTAATGGTGGGAGGTCTATATGGCCTGTATGATTAGCCGCACCAAACAAAAAAACAAGACATGCGGTCTTGGACTAAGACCCATGGCTAACTTGGTTGTGTAAAGTAGTGCTATTCTTAGCACTTTCATCCCTGTTACTTACAGAACTCTCGGGGGAGGTCTACATGGCCATCATGATTACCCTCACCAAAATATAACAACAAGACGTGCGGTCAGGGAACCATGGTAAGGTTACTTCCATTTGCACAATCAAGTATACCAGTTGCAGACAGAGGTTCTGACCCTGCATTATGGCTGCACCTCTCCCTAAAAGAGGCATCCGTTATAGAGTCTGTGGGCATGTATGCAAAGAGCTGGTCTGCCTAAAAGGAGCAGCAAGGCAGTACAGGTCGTTCTCCTTCAGCCGTTTTATACGATGGCCCATGACCCTCAACAGCCACAACAGCATGAAACACCACATATGCCATCCTTTTGAACAATAGAGTACAGGTATGGCATTGATTTTAGGAACACAGAGATAATTTTTAGGAACCGTGAAATTGAACAAAAAACCATGCCTGGACACCCAGTACATTACAGGCCGCTCTCCTTTGGCCTTTTTATAAGAGGGTCCAGGACCCTCAACAGAAACAACAGCAGGAAAGAGGACATATGGCATCCTTTAGAACAATAGAGTACAGGTACGGCATTGATTTTAGAAACCCGGAGATAATTTTTAGGAACCGGGAAATTGAACAAAAAAAATGATAGGACACCCAGTACAATTCATTCTCCTTCAGCCTTTTTATAAGAGGGTCCAGGACCCTCAACAGAAACAACAGCAGGAAAGAGGACATATGGCATCCTTTTGAACAATAGAGTACAGGTACGGCATTGATTTTAGAAACCCGGAGATAATTTTTAGGAACCGGAAAATTGAACAAAAAAAATGATTGGACACCCAGTACAATTCGTTCTCCTTCAGCCTTTTTATAAGAGTGTCCAGGACCCTCAACAGAAACAACAGCAGGAAAGAGGACATATGGCATCCTTTTGAACAATAGAGTACAGGTACGGCATTGATTTTAGAAACCCGGTGATAATTTTTAGGAACCGGGAAATTGAACAAAAAACCATGCTTGGACGACCAGTACAGTACAGGTCGTTTTCCTTCAGCCTTTTTATAAGAGGGTCCAGGACCCTCAACAGAAACAACAGCAGGAAACACCACATATGCCATCCTTTTGCACAATAGAGTACAGGTATGGCATCCATTTTAGAAACCCGGAGATAAAGAAAAAGAAGCTTGGACAACCAGTACACTTTGTTCTCCTTCAGCCTTTTTAGATGAGGGTCCCGGACCCTCAACAGACACAACGGCATGAAACACCACATATGCCATCCTTTTGCACAATTGAGTACAGGTATGGCATCCATTTTAGAAACCCGGAGATAATTTTTAGGAACCGGGAGATGGAAAAAGATGCTTGGACAACCAGTACACTTTGTTCTCCTTCAGCCTTTTTAGACAAGGGTCCCGGACCCTCAACAGAAACAACAGCATGAAACACCACATATGCCACCCTTTTGCACAATCGAGTACAGGTATGTCATTAATTTGAGGAACCCGGAGATAATTTAGAGGAACCGGGAATATTGGACAAAAAACATGCTTGGACACCCAGTACAGGTCATTCTCCTTCAGCCTTTTTATACGATGGCCCACGACCCAAAACAGGCACAACAGCATGAAACACCACATATGCCATCCTTTTACACAATCGAGTACAGGTATGGCATTGATTTGAGGAACCCAGAGATAATTTAGAGGAACCAGGAATATTGAACAAAAAACGTGCTTGGACACCCAGTACAGGTCGTTCTCCTTCAGCCTTTTTATAAGATGGCCCACAACCCTCAACAGGCACAACAGCATGAAACACCACATATGCCATCCTTTTGCACAATCGAGTACAGGTATGGCATTGATTTGAGGAACCCGGAGATAATTTAGAGGAACAGGGAATATTGAACAAAAAATGTGCTTGGACACCCAGTACAGGTCGTTCTCCTTCAGCCTTTTTATAAGATGGGCCACGACCCTTAACAGACACAACAGCATGAAACACCACATATGCCATCCTTTTACACAATAGAGTACAGGTATGGCATAGATGGAACCCAGAGATAATTTAGAGGAACCAAGAGACGGATAAAGATGCTTGGTCGGTCCTCCTCCTTCAAATTTGGGGCACTGCGCGTGCAATCTACTGTGCCACCAGATATGAGTGGTGTGTTAAGTAGTACTATTCTTAACAGTTTAATCACTGTTATGTGCTTTTTTTTTGCTTTGAGTTTTGTAGCCACAGTGCAGCAGCAGAGGCCAGAAAAATTATGCATGTACAAATGCCTGAAAAATTCGGTATTGTTGCAGCCACTGCTGTAGCAGTGGCCAGAAAAATTGATGTTTGTAAAACATTTAGAAAGTGCCCTAAAAGCTTGCGGCTTGAACACTAGTTGTTGGCAGATAAGTCACGCAAGTCATCCTGCATTATAAGAAAAAAAAAGCCAGCGTGTGTACCATTTGTAGCCCAAGGCAGCTCATCTCATCATTAGGCCTTTTTTACTTAAATGTATAACCCAATGTCAGTCCCTTCGGGATCCATCCCTCATTCATTTTAATAATGGTGAGACAGTCAAGACTTTTTTAACCTAGTCAACTTCTCTTCTCAGTGACAAAACCTCCTGCTGCACTGAAGGTCCTTTCGGACAGGACACTTGAAGTGGGGCAGGCCAGAAGTTCAATTGCAAATTAGGATAGCTCAGGCCACAGGTCAAGCCTGCACACCCAGTAGTCAAGGGGTTCATCACTCCTCAAAGTGTCGAGATCTGCAGTTAATGCTAGGTAGTCTGCTACCTGTCGGTTGAGTCTTTCTCTGAGGCTGGATCCCGAAAGGCTCTGGCGATGCATAGAAGTTAAAAAGGTCCGCATGTCCTCCATCAACAACACGTCAGGAAAGCGTCCTGTCCTTGCCGCCGTGGTTGTGGGAGGAGGAGGATTACTTTCATCTCTTCCCCTGTTAGATTCCAGTTGTGCTGTGACATCACCCTTAAACGCTGTGTAAAGCATAGTTTTTAATTAATTTTTAAAGTGCTCCAACCTTTCCGACTTGCGGGAATTTGGTAATATTTCAGGCACTTTATGCTTATACCGGGGGTCTAGTAGCGTGGACACCCAGTACAGGTCGTTCTCCTTCAGCTTTTTTATACGAGGGTCCCTCAACAGGCACGACAACATGAAAAAACCCATTTGCACAAGGTTGGATGCCGAGCTAATCATGTCCCGTTCCTCGTCCTCACTGATCTCACTGAGGGTATCTTCTTCCCCCCAGCCACGTACAACACCATGGGTACCAGAGAGGTGACAAGAACGAGCACCCTGGGATTCCTGTTGTGCTTGGTCTTCCTCCTCCTCCTCCTCCTCCTCAAAGCCACATTCCTCCTCGGACTCCTCTTCCTCACAATCCTCTTCCTGCATTGCCGCAGGTCCAGCAAGCGATGCTGATAAGGCTGTTTGTGGTGGTGATGGACACCACAACTCTTCCTCTTCCTCTTCATGCTCATCTACGGCCTGATCCAGCACTCTTCGCAGGGTACGCTCCAGGAAGAAAACAAATGGTATGATGTCGCTGATGGTGCCTTCGGTGCGACTAACAAGGTTTGTCACCTCCTCAAAAGGACTCATGAGCCTACAGGCATTGCGCATGAGCGTCCAGTAATTTGGCAAAAAATCCCCAGCTTCCCAGAGGCTGTCCTAGCACCCTGGTCATACAAATACTCATTAACAGCTTTTTCTTGTTGGAGCAGGCGGTCGAACATTAGGAGTGTTGAATTCCACAGTTTCGGGCTGTCGCAAATCAAGCGCCTCACTGGCAGGTTGTTTCGACGCTGGATATCGGACAAGTGCCCATGGCCGTGTAGGAATGCCTGAAATGGCCACACACCTTCCTGGCCTGCTTCAGGACGTCCTGTAAGCCTGGGTACTTATGCACAAAGCGTTGTACAATCAGATTACACACATGTGCCATGCACAGCACATGTGTCAACTTGCCCAATTTCAGTGCCACCACCAAATTACTTCCATTGTCAGAAACAACCTTGACAATCTCCAGTTGGTGCAGAGTCAGCCACTGATCCACCTGTGCGTTCAGGGCGGTCAGGAGTACTGGTGCGGTGTGACTCTCCGCTTTCAGGCAAGTCAACCCCAAGACGTCGTGACACTGCCGTATCCGGGATGTGGAATAGTACCTGGGGAGCTGGCAGGGTGCCATTGATGTGGAGCATATGGACCCTTGCCCCAGCGCTGTGTGCCAGACATGCCATTACTTCCTTCGCACAACAGAGTACAGGTTTGGGATTGCCTTTTGTGAAAAGAAATTTCTGCCAGGTACCTTCCACTGTGATGTCCCAATAGATACAAATTTTTTGAAAGCATCAGACTCCACCAGCTTGGTAAAAGCTGGCGGGCTAAGAGTTCAGACAAGCCAGCTGTCAGACGCCGGGCAAGGGGGTAACTTTGAGAAATTGGCTTCTTACGCTCAAACATGTCCTTGAAAGACACCTGACTGTGGGCAGATGACCTGGAACTGCTATGTAAGAGAGACTCAGTGGAGCATGGTTGAGAGGGGGCAAGGAGGACATCAGTGGTTGACGTGGCTGAATATGCTGGAGCAGGTGGAGGAGGGTGGCTTTGAGTTTGTGTGCTGCTTCTACTCATGTGTTCTTCCTATCGGCATTTGTGATGTGAGACCATGTGCCTTCGCAAAGCAGTTGTACCTAGGTGGGTGTTGGACTTCCCACGACTCAGTTTCTTTTGGCACAGGTTGCAAATGGCATCGCTGTTGTCAGAGGCAGACACACAAAAAAATGCCACACTGCTGAGCTCTGTAATGATGGCATTCTAGTGGTGGCAACAGCATGTGTTGATGGTCATCGGCGTGCTGTCTGGCTGACCCCGGGTGCCAATGCATGCTGTCTGACTGTGCCACTAGCTCCTTGCAACAACCTCCCCCTTCTTCCAACTCGTCTCCTCCTCCTCTTCTCTGTCTCCCCATCTGAACTTTCCCCCTCTTCTTCTTCTCTTCCAGCAGGCACCCACATGACATCCACCGACACATCATCATCAACCGCTTCACTTGTATCTGACACATCAAGAAAGGAAGCAGCAGCGGGTACAACATCATCATCATCACACCGTACCTCCATGTCTGTAATGCTGCCTGACTGAGACGTATCACTGTTATCTACATCCTCTGTCAATGATGGTTGCGCATCACTCATTTCTTCCAACTGATGTGTCAATAACTCCTGTGACAGATCAAGTGAAGCGGCTGTGGTGCTAGTATTGGTGATGGTGACAGGCGGGCGAGTGGCACTGGTCACTTGAGACCTGCCCAAAGCACAGCTGGACGTAGATGGTGCGTCAAGGTTAGGAGGACTAGGAGCGGAAGCTGTAGAAGATTGGCTGTCCTGTGTTAGCCATTCAACTAGGTCCACCTCAGAACTTTTCGCGTCCCCCCTGGCACCCGGCGTCTGAACAATGTGCATATTTGTAGGGTCTAAAGGAATCACAGCACAACGACCACGACAAAACCTGCAGGGTGGCCTGCCTCTGCCTATCATTTTTTTTAAAATGTACACTTACAATACTATTAAACAAATTATGAGTGGTGGCACTGGGCAAGTGGGCACAGTATACGCTGTGAGCCTGACAACAAAAAAAAGACTGATGTTAAAAAGTCAAAAATGTTTCTTTTTTAAATATTAAAAGTACTGTGACAAAAAATATGATTGTTGGCACTAGTTGGCAAGTGGGCCTGTCTGGCACACATGCTGGGAGGAAGGCAACTGCAATTAGATTACACTAGCTGAGTCATGCTTCCTTGTCCAATTTTTTTTTTTTTTAAATTGACAATACTGTTAGAACAAATATGATTGGTGGCACTAGTTGGAAACGGCAAATGGGTCTGGCACACACGCTGGCAGGCAGGCAACTGCAATTCAATGGCACTAGGAGACTGAAGATTCACAGTCAAAAAAGTTATGATTTAAAATATTTTCAATACTGTTACAACAAATATGATTGGTGGCACTAGTTGGCAAGTGGGCCTGGCACACATGCTGGCAGGCAGGAGGAAACTGCAATTCAATGGCACTAGCAGACTGATGATTCACAGTCTAAGAATTTTTTATTTTAAATATTTACAATACTGTTACAACTAATATGATTGGTGTAACTATGTAATGTGTACTGTGCCTTTAAGACATTTATCCCATAATCCTACAAAGTCTAGGTGCTCCCAGAATACATTGCTTGGTATTCTGGTCACACCCTTGTATCAGCCTGTCTTACACTGCTTCTGAACTCAGCTGTTACCTTCCCCCTTCTACTAAGGGAATAACCTCAGCTGGATATCTCCTGCAGTATCTGCCTACCTTGTTGCTCAGTGTTTTCTGACAACACTCTTCCTGCTTCCTGTGCGGTTACCTCTGCTACTGCACTCTATCTCCAGACCTGACAGCCTCACAGAACACCGGGTGACGTCACCATCAGCTGCTTCCGGTCTCAACCGATCTCAGACCGCATCCTCCATTCTCCTCGTGAGTACAGCGTTTGTACTGAGACTGCATTGTGATATATTTTTGCTATAATCTGCAGAGAGTCTTACTTGTATATACATTTACTGCGCAATTAACACACGAATCACCAATGTCATATAAATCTATGTTAACTAGTTTATATATATCTTGTCATACTTGTACTGAGTACTAAAGTTTACTTTGTTGCTTAAAGGAATGGCAATATATAAGCTTTGTATCAATATTAATCCCTTACTCACATCCCCTTATGTTAAGTTATAATATAAGGGGTAATTCGTAAGGAACACAATATATATATATATATATATATATATATATCTATATATATATATATATATATATATATATCAGCAATGCTAAATGTTCAAACTATATTTACAGAAATTCAAGAAATAAGGAGACTTTATTATAACGTTTGTTCACTCAATCATAAGTGTTATTTGGGTCATTACAGGAAATACCAAGCCTTAAAAAAGAATGATGGATCCCCAGGAGTTATATAACCAAGTACTAAATTTAGGACAAAGAGTAGATCAGCTTAGTCAAGGGCTGAGAGAATTGCAAGTTGAGAATCAAACACTTAAAGGGACATTATACTCACATGCTAAATCACTTGAAACTGATGCAGTATAACTGTAAAAAGCTGACAGGAAAATATCACCTGAGCATCTCTATGTAAAAAAGGAAGATATTTTACCTCACAATTTCCTCAGCTCAGCAGAGTAAGTTCTGTGTAAAAAGTTATACTCAGCTGCTCCCAGCTGCAGGTAAAAAAATTAAAAAAAATGAAGAAATGAACAGCAGTCAATCAGCATCAGCAGTGCTGAGGTCATGAACTCTTACTGTGATCTCATGAGATTTGACTTAACTCTCATGAAATTTCATAGTAAGCTTCCTTTACCTGATTGGTGAAATAATATGAGAGTACATGATGCTAGTCCCTTCAGATGTCCCAGGACAAACACACTAAAATGCTGCTTAGAAATCCTTTACAATGGGAGGTGGCTACTGAGGAACTTTTGAGGTAAAATATCTTTCTTTTTTACATAGAGATGTTCAAGTGATATTTTCTAATCAGCTTTTTACAGCTATGCTGCATCACTTTCAAGTGTTTAAACATTTGGGTATTATGGCCCTTTAAGGGAATAATTACTGAAGGTTTGAATAAAATGCAACCTCACTCTGAAACAATTCCAGTGCCTCCTGTCAGTCCTCCTGATATATTCTCAGGGAATAGACAGCAATACAGACAGTTTTTTAACTCTTGCACACTTTTTTTTTCCTTGAAACCTAAAACATTTCAAAATGAAAGAACCAAGGTTTTAACAATTATTTCTTACTTAAGAGGAGAGCCCAGAGCATGGGCAGACAGTTTATATGAACAGAATGATATTATACTAAATTCTTCAAATTAATTATTTAAAGCCTTATCTACTCTGTATGAGGATCCACACAGACAGCTCACTGCAGACACAAAATTGAGAGCATTAAAACAAAACAAGAGAGCTGTAGAAGACTATATATCTGAATTTAAGATTTGGCAAAAAGATTCAGAATGGAATCTTATATCATTAAGAAATCAGTTCAGACTGGGACTTTCTGAGCTCATTAAAGATGAACTAGCCAGAATGGATATCCCAGAAGATTTGGAGCAGCTGATGCATTTAGCTATTAAAATAGACCATAGGATAAGAGAAAGGAAAAGAGAAAGGTACACTGTAGATAATCCAACTAGACATAGAGATGCACACACAACCCCCACTCCAGGAAGGCTAGGTGACAAGCCTATGGATATAGGGGTAATAAGGGGCCCTCTATCTTTTGAAGAAAAGCAAAGAAGAAAAGAAAACCATCTATGCCTGTACTGCGCTTCCAAGGAGCATGAAGTCTCAAGTTGTCCTGTCCTTAAAAAACCTAAGAAAGGTAAGGGACATGACACAACATTGATTTTCTCTTTTCCTAATGAAAAATTGACTTATACAAAATTTCCTATTTTTCTACAGTGGGAACACCATCAGCATCTGCTTGACGCTGTTATTGACTCAGGAGCTTTCATGTCATATATTGATTCTGATATAGTTAAGATTAATAAAATACCCTTAATTAAAAAAACTATACCTGTGTCAGTACGTTTAATTGATGGCAATCATCTAGAATCAGGTCCCATAACACATGAGACAATACCTTTACTTATGATATCTAATGACCATAAAGAATATATTTCTTTTGATGTTTTAACATCTCCTATTTTCCCAGTGGTTCTGGGATTACAATGGTTGAGATTGCATCAACCTACCATTAACTGGCAAACAAGTAGTGTCACATTTAAATCTGAATACTGTGAAAACACTTGTAACCAGAATTTTACAATCATGACGGTGGCGGAACATCCTATACCACCTGAATACACTGATTTTGAGCTTGTTTTTAGTAAAAAGGAGGCAGAAAATTTACCTCCCAATCGATCTTATGACTGTCCAATAGATTTGATACCAGGTTCTGACATACCTTATGGTCATATTTTCCCCCTCTCAGAACCTGAATTATTGGAACTAAAAAAATATCTGACGGATAATTTGCGTAAAGGGTTTATACATCCCTCGACGTCACCTGCAGGAGCAGGGATGTTCTTTGTATGTAATAAAGATCAAAGTTTAAGACCTATAATAGACTATAGGGAACTTAATAAAAGAACAGTCAAAAATAGATACCCCTTGCCCCTGATACCTGAACTGATTGAAAGGTTGAAGGGAGCAACTGTCTATACTAAGTTAGATCTAAGAGGGGCGTACAACCTTATTCGCATGAGACCAGGAGATGAGTGTCTCACTGCTTTTAGAACGCGATATGGGTTGTATGAATATACTGTGATGCCCTTTGGGCTATGTAATGCTCCCGCAACCTTTCAGAGATTTATCAATGATATTTTTAGAGATCTTTTGGATATCTGCATTGTGATCTATTTAGATGATATTTTAATTTATTCATCAAACCTACAGGAACATGTAATGCATGTAAGGAAAGTTCTTTCCAGATTACAAGCTCACCATCTCTATGTCAAACTTGAAAAATGTATCTTCCATAGCCAGGATATAACCTTCCTAGGTTACCATATAACACCAGATGGTATATCCATGGATAATGGAAAAGTACAGGTTATCCAAGACTGGCCAACACCTAAAACCAAGAAAGATGTTCAAAAATTTCTCGGTTTCTCAAATTTCTATAGGAAATTTATTAAAAACTTTGCTTCAATATCCAAACCTCTAACATCGTTAACTAAGTGTACTATACCTTTCCTTTGGACACAAAAAGCTGATCAAGCTTTCCAAACATTAAAAAACAGTTTCACCACAGCACCTATACTGCAATACCCTAATCCAAAATATCACTATATTCTAGAAATAGATGCTTCTGAATATGCAATTGGTGCAATTTTATCTCAACAAGAAACTAGCTAAGCTCCTATACACCCTGTGGCATATTATTCTAGGGTGTTAACTTCATCAGAACTTAACTATCATATAGGAGAAAAAGAATTGTTAGCCATGAAGTCAGCTCTAGAACAATGGAGACATCTTTTGGAGGGTACAGAACATCCTATACAAATTTTTACAGACCACAGAAACCTCCAATACTTGAAGACACATAAGACATTGACAGCACGGCAGGTGCGTTGGAGTTTATTTTTCTCTCGCTTTTCGTATATACTCACGTATAGACCTGCGAGTAAAAATAAAAAAGCTGACATTCTATCCAGACTTATGGAAAAACCTCAGATTAAACCTTCATTTGGTTCCGTGATACCAAGAGAATGTTTTACCCCTTGCCTTGGAGTAACCATTCCATCAGAATTACAACTCAAAAGCGAACAGCTTCTTGATGTAACCTATCCAAAGGATAGTTTAATTAGAAAAATAGATGGTTTATACTACAATGGAGATAACATATACGTTCCTCCACAGAAAAGACAAACTATCCTACAAACCTTTCATGACTCACAGTTATCTGGTCACCCGGGTATACAACATACTTATGATTTGATTAAACGCAATTATTGGTGGCCTAAAATGAGGAATGATGTACAAGAATATGTCACTCATTGTGAAACGTGTTCCACATGTAAAATTAATAGGCAAAAACCTTATGGACAGCTACTTTCTTTGCCCATCACAGAAAGGCCATGGACGCATATAGCAGCTGATTTTATTGTGGATCTACCACCATCTAAATCTTTCAATACCATCTTAGTAGTGGTAGATCTTTTTTCCAAGATGTGCCATTTTATTCCGTACCACAAGTTACCAACTTCTTTGGAAACTGCGTCTTTATTCATTCAGAATGTTTTCAAATTACATGGGTTACCTCTGACTATAACAACTGACAGAGGAACCCAATTTACCTCAAACTTATGGAAGGATCTTTGTAGAACATTAAACATTACTAGACGCTTGAGTACCTCCTTCCATCCACAGACAAATGGCCAATCTGAGCGCACAAATCAATGGTTAGAAGAGTATCTAAGATGTTTTTCCACTCAACAACAAGATAATTGGGCAGATCTACTGCCATTGGCAGAATTTGCTCACAATAATTCCTTGAACTCTTCAACCAAAAGTACCCCTTTTTTTACCAACTTTGGGTTTCATCCCACTTTCAATTATCTTGAGCAAAGAGAAAATAGTTCCCCAGTCGTTAATGACTTGGTTAATACTATTGCTGAAACCTTCACTATAACTGCAAATCACATAAAGGCATCAAAAGACAGACAGAAAAAGTTTTATGATTTTTGGCACCAACCGTCACCCGAGTACAAACCAGGAGATCTGGTATGGTTGTCCACAAAGCACCTACGTTTGACTGCTCACTCGAAAAAATTTAATAGGTTCTTCATAGGACCTTTCCCTGTGCAAAACGTGATCAATCAAAATGCTGTAACTTTGGAGCTGCCTAGTCACTATAAAATACCCCCCACTTTCCATGTGTCCCTCTACAAATCATTACGAACAGTGGTGGATCAGTTGCCTGTGGTACCTCCCATTGAGCCAGAACGTGAATTTGAAGTACAGAGTATCCTGGATTCCCGAAAGGTGTCTGGGAGATTGCAATATCTAATTCATTGGAAGGGATACACCTCTGACGACGATTCTTGGGAGCCGGCTTCAAATTTATCTGCTCCACGTTTGGTTTCCTTATTTCATCGGCGGAATCCTGAATGTCCTCATCCATGAACCCCAGTGGTGTTCATCTTTGGAGGGGTGATCTGTAATGTGTACTGTGCCTTTAAGACATTTATCCCATAATCCTACAAAGTCTAGGTGCTCCCAGAATACATTCCTTGGTATTTTGGTCACACCCTTGTATCAGCCTGTCTTACACTGCTTATGAACTCAGCTGTTACCTTCCCCCTTCTACTAAGGGATTAACCTCAGCTGGATATCTCCTGCAGTATCTGCCTAACTTGTTGCTCAGTGTTTTCTGACAACACTCTCCCTGCTTCCTGTGCGGTTACCTCTGCTACTACGCTCTATCTCCAGACCTGACAGCTTCACAGAACACCGGGTGACGTCACCATCAGCTGCTTCCGGTCTCAACCGATCTCAGACCGCATCCTCCATTCTCCTCGTGAGTACAGCATTTGTACTGAGACTGCATTGTGATATATTTTTGCTATAATCTGCAGAGAGTCTTACTTGTATATACATTTACTGCGCAATTAACACACAAATCACCAATGTCATATAAATCTATGTTAACTAGTTTATATATATCTTGTCATACTTGTACTGAGTACTAAAGTTTACTTTGTTGCTTAAAGGAATGGCAATATATAAGCTTTGTATCAATATTAAACCTTTACTCACATCCCCTTATGTTAAGTTATAATATAAGAGGTAATTCGTAAGGAACACAACATATATATATATATATATATATATATATATATATCAGCAATGCTAAATGTTCAAACTATATTTACAGAAATTCAAGAAATAAGGAGACTTTATTATAACTTTTGTTCACTCAATCATAAGTGTTATTTGGGTCATTACAAACTAGTTGGCAAGTGGGACTGGCACACACGCTGGCAGGCAGGCAACTGCAATTCAATGGCATTAGGAGACTGATGATTCACAGCCCAAAAAGGTATGATTTAAAATATTTTCAATACTGTTACAACAAATATGATTGGTGGCAGTAGTTGGCTAGTGGGCTTGGCACACACGCTGGCAGGCAGGAGAAAACTGCAATTCAATGGCACTAGCAGACTGATGATTCACAGTCTAAGATTTTTTTATTTTAAATATTTACAATACTGTTACAACTAATATGATTGGTGTAACTAGTTGGCAAGTGGGCCTGGCACACAAGCTGGCAGGCAGGCAACTGCAATTCAATGGTACTAGGAGACTGAAGATTCACAGTCAAAAAAGTTATGATTTAAAATATTTTTAATACTGTTACAACAAATATGATTGGTGGCACTAGTTGGCTAGTGGGCCTGGCACACACGCTGGCAGGCAGGAGGAAACTGCAATTCAATGGCACTAACAGACTGATGATTCACAGTCTAAGAATTTTTTATTTTAAATATTTACAATACTGTTACAACTAATATGATTGGTGTAACTAGTTGGCAAGTGGGCCTGGCACACACGCTGGCAGGCAGGCAACTGCAATTCAATGGCACTAGGAGACTGAAGATTCACAGTCCAAAAAGTTATGATTTAAAATATTTTCAATACTGTTACAACAAATATGATTGGTGGCACTAGTTGGCAAGTGGGCCTGGCACACACGCTGGCAGGCAGGCAACTGCAATTCAATTGCACTAGCAGGCTGATGATTCACAGTCAAAAAAGATTTTACTTTAAATATTTACACTACTGTTATAACAAATATGATTCATGGCACTAGTTGGAAAATGGGCCTGGTACACACGCTGGCAGACAGGCAACTGCAATTAAATAACAATAGCAGACTGATGTAACAGTTTGTTTTTAAAAAAGTTACAAAAATGTTACAACAGATAGGAGTAATGGCACTCAGGATAGAACTAGGCACAGTATGTGCTGGCAGCTTGACACACAGGCTAGCACTAGTGGTGGCAGGCTGGCCTGTAAACTAAAATTAAATAACACTAGAAGACTGATGTAAACATTTTTTTTCTACAAAATTTAATATAATGGGGTCGATCCGATAAAAATCGTCGCCCGCAAAAGCCGGCGACGCCAATAATTGCGCGGATTTGGTATCCTATATACGGCGTAAGCTAGAAGTTACGCGCGTAGATTTCTGGCGTCGCCCGTAGTTTTTTGGCCCATAGACTGACATACAAAACACGCGCAATTTGCTATCCAATATACGGCGTAAGGACTTCCGCGCGCAGATTTTACAAAATCTACTCCATTCTCAGCTCGCCACAAATTGAAGGCGCAGGTACCCTTGCACTGACTTAGAAACCAACGTAACTCTCAGAAGGCCTAACAAATGCATGCCTAACAATATACGTAGCAGCAGCTTGTTCACAAATAGTTAACCTCTTAAAAGCATTTATTATTCCTGCCCCTGCAAGTGTGTCAAACCAATCACAAACAGCACAACCTCTCACCTGCAGACTTAAAACACCTGCAAATGCACACCCTCATTAGCCACCATGTTTCCCTTGCAGTATATTGCATTTAGAGTCAGACAGCGTCGTGGGGCACAAGGGGTGCTTGAACCCCTACAAGCCCCTGTTTTGGATGGTATCCCTGCTGCTGAGGTCCCTGGTCATGGTGCTGTAGCTGTCCCTGCTCCAGCTGCTGCTGCTGCCCTCCCTGCTCCTCCTGCTGTTGTCCCTGTTCCTGGTGCTCCCCATGCTGCTGTTGCTGCAGCTGCCCATAGGCCAGCAGGGCCTATAAGACGAAGGCATCAGCAGAGGGGAAGAGCACCAAGGGTACACAGGGTTAGGGTCACCCTGTTTGGGATGACAGAAGTGGAGGTCAGGGAAAAATATCGCTTGACATCTGCAAGCCTCATTAACCTATATGAGGTGTTGAAGGATGAAATTGACCCTCAAGCGTATAGGAACCGAGCTCTGACTGGTATGCAGAAGCTGTTGTGTGTTGTACACTTCCTGGCAACTGGCTCATACCAGTCAACAGAGGGGCTTGTGTCTGGCCTAGCGCAGTCTACCTTCTCCAGGATTCTAGGGGAGGTTCTGACTGCTCTAGATAACCAGACACAACGATACATTCATTTCCCCCATACCCCCCAGGAATGGAACCGTATTAAACAAGGCTTCTATCGACTGGGGGGTATTCCTAATGTAATGGGGGCAATTGATTGCACACATGTGCGTATTGTGGCCCCACATGAGGAGACAATCCTCTATATTAACAGGAAAGGGTTTCACTCATTGAATTGCCAGATGGTCTGCGATACCAATCTGAAATTCTTACATGTGTATGCAGGCTTCCCAGGGAGTGCACATGATTCCTACATCCTGCGCCAGACCTCCTTATTCAATATGTTTGAAAATGGAACACTTTCGGGAGGATGGCTGCTTGGTGAGTACCTTCATTCTGTCTGTATATTTCTAATAAAGGGACACTAAACACATATTGTCATATCATGTGTCAGATAGAGAATACAATGTTAAACAGCATTACAATTCACTTCTCTTATATCATTTTATTCATTCTTTAAATATATTTATTTTAAAAATTATAATTCACATATATGAGCCAATCATATGAGGCTTCTATGTGCAGCCACCAATCAGCAGCTATTGAGCATATCTAATATGCTTGTCATCAAGAGTTATCTATAGAATGGAGAAAATGATCTAATCGAAGTTAATTATCAAGCTGCTAACAATTGCAGGTTCTTATTAAATGGACAGTCTAGTATAAATTGCACTTCCATTATTCAGATAGGCCTTTTAATTTTAATTAACTATCCTGATTACTTCCATTAATGTTTTTATTAAATCTATCTTTTATATGTGATTCATGTTGTGTCCCTTTAAAGCACATGATGTACCTGTAGTAATCCAAACACATATGTTACATGACAGGTGACGCAGGGTACGGCTGCAGACCATGGCTATTAACCCCCTTGGTGCACCCCATTACGGAGCCACAACTCAGGTACCAGGAGGCACACATAAAAACAAGGAATGTCATTGAAAGGAGCTTTGGCCTATTAAAAACCAGGTTCAGGTGTCTGGATGTTACAGGCGGAGCACTACAGTATAACCCCAACAAAGTGTGTTACATTGTCAATGCTTGCTGTATTCTACACAACATTGCTGTGGACACACGTTTGTTGGGGGACATTGACCCAGAGCAGCAGCAGCAGCTGGTTCCTGTACTTGAGGATGTGGACAGGGGGACACTGAGGGGGAATGAAGTGAGGGATTATGTCATCCGGGAATACTTCACCTGTAAGTTACTTATTCATAAGTACAGTAAACCATAACATTCACATGTATTATGATGTTTGACAGTACCTCACCAACCATTGCATGTGTATATATCATGTCTTGCAGAATGTAAAAGTTTGGATTTCCACTGCATGTAAGTGAAACTACTACATCCCAACCCCCTTCCCTTAAAGGGACACTATACCCAAACATATTGTTTCATGATTAAGGATAGAGAAGATAATTTTTAAAAACCTTATAATTTAAATCAATTACCTATTTTCATTATTTATTTAGATATACTTTAATGAAGACATAGAAATGCACACAGTGAAGAAATCGCAGGAGGCATCTATATACAGCTACTAATCATCAGCTACCAAGCATATCTCTATATGGTTTTCAGCAAAGAATATCAATAGAATGAAGCAACATAAATAATAGAATGAAATTATAATTTCTTTTTGGAATTATCTTCTCCTTCAAAATCATGAAGTAAAAATATTTGCTTTCATGTCCCTTTAACAACCCTAATTACTGTATATTTATCATTTGTTTCATTCATGTTTAGTTCACTATCATTAAGAATGAGGATAATGGATATTTATACCTTATGTTCACACCTTCTTTAAATACATTATTAGTTATATATACCAACGTGTCAATTTATATTGGATGTGAGAAACCTTGATGTACATCTTAGAAGTTAATATTACTATATGTACCGTTGAGACACAACCATGTGATGTTGTTTATTGAGCATGAATATGTCATAAACATTATAATAATACCTTTTTGGTCCATTTCAACACAGGTATTATTATATGTTTTACCAATATTACTGTACTAAAACACAACTCACATGGATGTGGATGACAATTAGATAGTAAATAACAGAGGACAAGATTTTCAATGAAATTGAATAATATTTTTTTTTTTTTAGGCCTCTTAGATGAGGGGCCTGGTGTGGGTCTTCTGCCTCTCCTGGGTTGTGTGGATCCAGTAGGAGTGCTGTTCACAGAGGAGATACTTGATGCCATGTCCTGCTGTTGGGTGAAATGCTCCACCAAAGCCCCCAACAGTTGGTTCTGTTCCCTCCATCTTTGGTCACTCTGTATTTGCATGTCCGATATTACACGCAGCATTTGGTTTTGATTTTGGACCATAGCTGATACAGATGCTGCCATGTCCCTTTGCAGCTCATTCGACCTCTGTTGCAAACGGTGTTGGCTTCTATGGAACCTGTGTTGTTCCCTCTGCATTTTTTGACACGTTTCCGTTAGAGTCTCACAGGTCAATGTTTGCCTCCTCTGTAGTGAGATATATTCGTCACCCATGGCAGAACTCAATTGATCCATGGGCTCTTCAGCAGCAGGGACAATAGGCACTGTTTCAATTATGTGTTCCTCAGCTGGAGGTGCAGGAACAACAACCTCAGTTGGAGGTGCCGGAACAACAACCTCAGTTGGAGGTGCCGGAACAACAACCTCAGTTGGAGGTGCCGGAACAACAACCTCAGTTGGAGGTGCCGGAACAACAACCTCAGTTGGAGGTGCCGGAACAACAACCTCAGTTGGAGGTGCAGGAACAACAACTTCAGTTGGAGGTTCCGGAACAAAAACAGCAGCTGGAGGTGCAGGAACAACAACTTCAGTTGGAGGTGCCGGAACAAAAACAGCAGCTGGAGGTGCAGGAACAACAACTTCAGTTGGAGGTGCCGGAACAAAAACAGCAGCTGGAGGTGCAGGAACAACAACTTCAGTTGGAGGTGCCGGAACAAAAACAGCAGCTGGAGGTGCAGCCACAGGAATATGAGCTGGAGCTGCAGGGCGATGGATTACAGTTGGTGGAGCCCTTCCAACTGAAGATGATGGTCCAGATGTCGGGATGGACCGATAGTCCCAATGGCCGCTGGTGTGCATCCACTCAGCCTGCTGGTATACTCCTGTAGTGCCATGATATTCTTGGGGGGGGTAAATACATCTACCCTTCGGGGCTGGCGGGGCTCCCCCTCCAAGCCAAAGGAATATTCCTCGTGCCAGGGCTCCTGCCAGGTATCCTCCTCTAATGCAGGTGGCATGATATGTGGATTTTCTATTGACGCAGTCCAAGCCATGTCATGCCTGGCATACTCCTGCTGTCTTATCTGTACCGGTGGTTGAGGTGGACATATATTTTGAACCGGTGTTGGGGGATTCATGGGCGTAGGCACCCTGGTGACTGGAGGTTCTGTGGAGGAGTCAAATGATGAGAGGGATTAGTACAGTCACATATCTATCCATGTGGGCATACAATTTACATGCTAGGGCCTATCCACATTCTCATGTCAAACTCTATAACATGCATGTGCACATTGAGATTTGTGATATGAGGGTTTGTAATATGCTAATTATACATGTATGTGTTTCATACAATAGTTCTGTGTACATGTCAGTGATGGAGAAAATGTGTTCTTTAAGTGACACTATGGTTGTGATGATTATGGTGTCCATTTACTGAAAGGTCTACATGTGGCTTGTGGCCTGTGTTACTCTGAGACATGTTAGTATTTCACTATTCTACCTCATATCATGATTTTCAATGTGTTAAGTAGCATTAAATGGACATGCAAACCATATTTATTATTTCATGATTCAGCTAGCCAAGCATGGAATTTTAAAAAACTTGTAATTTACTTCCAGTAGCTAATATGCTTCATTATCTTGATATTCTTAGCTGAAATGCATTTCTAGATAGGCTCAGAAGCTGATGATTGGTGGCTGTACATCAATGCCTCGTGTGATTGCCTCACCCATGTGCATTGATATTTAATAAACTAAGATTTTCAAAATAATAATTAAAAATAGATAATGGAAGTAAATTTTGATGTTGTTTAAAACTGTATTCTCTATCTGAATAATGAAATAAATTCTTTGTGTTTCATGTCCCTTTAATGTTAAATCTCATTGTATATTTAGTTGTTAGTAATCAAAATACCATGATCCTCATTGTGTACATGAATGTGTGACAATATAGGATGTTATAACTCAAATACATATTATACTAGTGTGTGGGATGTTACTCACCAGCATGCTGTGCTGATGTTGCAGTCCCTGAGTCACGAGCCCCTGGAAGTCCACGGACTGCTGTGAGGCTCAGGGACCTACGAATGAGCTCCTGCCACTCATTGTATTCGGCCTCATAGTGAGGCCCACCTCCTGTTGCCCTCTGGGAGATTGCTTCCTGGCCCATCCTCTCCTTGACTCTCCTCTTGCAATCATTCCACCTCTTCTTTAGGCCGTCCACATTCCTCCTCTGTTGGGACACACCATTGACGGCCTCCACCACCTTCTGCCAAGCATCTTTACGCCTCCGGGCAACTCCTTTGCCCTTCTCTTGTCCAAAGAGGGCATTATGGTTCTCCAGGACAGCCTGGACTAGAGCGAGGTTTTCGGCAAAACTGAAATTGGGACACCTCATACGCTCCTCGTCCTGGGCTGCCTGGCTCCCTCCCTGGGATGTCCCTGGTGTGGGTTCCTCCCTATCCTCTCCCTCCTCCCCCCTTCTATCCCCATGTGCACCCTCTATCCCTCTTCTCAGTGTGCCTGGCCTTTGGGCAACCCCACTCCCATCCTCCCTTCTGGCTCTCCCTCTCCCCACTCCGCTCACTCCCTGACGGGGACCCTGCTGCTCCTCCTGTACATAATCCTCTCCCTGCGACTCCCCTTCCCTCCTCCCCCCAGCCCTATCTCTCCCTGACATCCTCACACTACACACACTCACACACTCACACTCACTCCCACTTCAATCACACACAATCACAACCAGACACTCAGCCTTTCAAACTGTAAAAGATAAATAAAAAGTGTTGGGTGTTATCAAAAAAAAGTGTTGTGTATTTTGTATATGTGTGTATGCAAATGTGTGCAATATGAAAAAAAGTGTAAGTAAATGTACTGGCTTAACAATCCAACAATCCGACCTAACTAACTTGATGAAATGCTCCTTTCTCACTACTCTTACCACTAATCTCTATACTCGCTGTAGCGTGCTGTAGCTCCAAGAACCAACCAAACACACTAAAGAAATGGCGGCTGCGCAGGTGTTTAAGTATGATTTTTGAATCTCGTCATTACGTGGCGCATCTCTTAGAACTGGCGTTATTTTTTACGAGTCGTAGGCTAATTTGCATAAAACTACACTTTATTGAGACTTTACGTGAACAAAAAACAGGCGCAAGTACTTGCGACGACTAAAAGGTGTATTTGCGCACATTTTGCCTGCTCGTCGGTTTTTCTCACTTACGCCAGTTTAGCATCTGACGGCGGTGAATATTGGATAGCTCGAGTTGCGAGCTGAAACTGCGGGCGACGCGGGTTACCTCGCTTGCGCCGAAAACTACGATCTATATCGGATCGCGCCCCATGTTACACCAGTTAGGAGTCATGGACTGGCACTGAGGATGGAAGTAGGCACAGTATATGCTGGCAGTCTGACACACAGGCTGGCACTAATGGCAGCCTGGCTGGCCTGGCAACTAAAATTAAATAACACTAGAAGAGGACTGATGTAAAAAAAATTTTTTTTTAAATTTACACTAATGTTGTTACACCAGATATAAGTGGTGGAAAAAAGAGCTATTAATCTGTGTCACACTATATGATGTGGGCCAGAAACACACAGGCCTGATGAAAAAATAAATTAGATTACACTAGCAAAATGATTTAATTTTTTTTTTTTTAACTTTAAAATAATGTAAAGCAGATATGAGTCATGGCTGCTAGGGCAGCAATTAACCACAGTATGCTGAGTAAGCCCGAAACACACAGGCCTGATAGAAAATGAAATTAGATTACACTAACAAAATGATTTAAACGTTTTTTTTGAAAAATTGAAAATAATGTTAAGAAGATATGAGTCGTTGCTGATAGGTAGGGCAGCAATTAACCACAGTATGCTTGCTGTGTAAGTCAGAAACACACAGGCCTGATAGAAAATGAAAGTAGATTACACTAGCAAAATGATTTAAAAGTTTTTATTTTAAATTTAAAATACAGGGAGTGCAGAATTATTAGGCAAATGAGTATTTTGACCACATCATCCTCTTTATGCATGTTGTCTTACTCCAAGCTGTATAGGCTTGAAAGCCTACTACCAATTAAGCATATTAGGTGATGTGCATCTCTGTAATGAGAAGGGGTGTGGTCTAATGACATCAACACCCTATATCAGGTGTGCATAATTATTAGGCAACTTCCTTTCCTTTGGCAAAATTGGTCAAAAGAAGGACTTGACAGGCTCATAAAAGTCAAAAACAGTGAGATATCTTGCAGAGGGATGCAGCACTCTTAAAATTGCAAAGCTACTGAAGCATGATCATCGAACAATCAAGCGTTTCATTCAAAATAGTCAACAGGGTCGCAAGAAGCGTGTGGAATAACCAAGGCGCAAAATAACTGCCCATGAACTGAGAAAAGTCAAGCGTGCAGCTGCCAAGATGCCACTTGCCACCAGTTTGGCCATATTTCAGAGCTGCAACATCACTGGAGTGCCCAAAAGCACAAGGTGTGCAATACTCAGAGACATGGCCAAGGTAAGAAAGGCTGAAAGACGACCACCACTGAACAAGACACACAAGCTGAAACATCAAGACTGGGCCAAGAAATATCTCAAGACTGATTTTTCTAAGGTTTTATGGACTGATGAAATGAGAGTGAGTCTTGATGGGCCAGATGGATGGGCCCGTGGCTGGATTGGTAAAGGGCAGAGAGCTCCAGTGCCACTCAGACGCCAGCAAGGTGGAGGTGGAGTACTGGTTTGGGCTGGTATCATCAAAGAAAAGCTCACTGGTCTAAAAGAGGCTGCTTCCGGGTGGTAAATCGCCATAGAACAAGCCACTGAGCTGTTGTTCGTTCCTGGTAGAGCGCTTCTCTCTTTGTATGCAAATTATTATGACCCTGGGGAAGTCTCCCTATGGGTGATGGGGGAAACCAGACGTGGACTCCTTGCCCAGTGTGCTTAGAGGAATGTGGCTGCACCTCACTGACGAGGCCCATAGGAGGCCGAAACGATCGTCTGGGGTTGTCATGTTCCTTGTTCAGAGGAGAATTGCCTGGTATTTCAGGGCTGGACTGACCTTACTTGGCGGGATCAGACTGATATACTTCAGGAAAGTTTTCTTCTGTGAAAAGCTCACTGGTCTAAAAGAGGCTGCTTCCGGGTGGTAAATCGCCATAGAACAAGCCACTGAGCTGTTGTTCGTTCCTGGTAGAGCGCTTCTCTCTTTGTATGCAAATTATTATGACCCTGGGGAAGTCTCCCTATGGGTGATGGGGGAAACCAGACGTGGACTCCTTGCCCAGTGTGCTTAGAGGAATGTGGCTGCACCTCACTGACGAGGCCCATAGGAGGCCGAAACGATCGTCTGGGGTTGTCATGTTCCTTGTTCAGAGGAGAATTGCCTGGTATTTCAGGGCTGGACTGACCTTACTTGGCGGGATCAGACTGATATACTTCAGGAAAGTTTTCTTCTGTGAAAAGCTCACTGGTCTAAAAGAGGCTGCTTCCGGGTGGTAAATCGCCATAGAACAAGCCACTGAGCTGTTGTTCGTTCCTGGTAGAGCGCTTCTCTCTTTGTATGCAAATTATTATGACCCTGGGGAAGTCTCCCTATGGGTGATGGGGGAAACCAGACGTGGACTCCTTGCCCAGTGTGCTTAGAGGAATGTGGCTGCACCTCACTGACGAGGCCCATAGGAGGCCGAAACGATCGTCTGGGGTTGTCATGTTCCTTGTTCAGAGGAGAATTGCCTGGTATTTCAGGGCTGGACTGACCTTACTTGGCGGGATCAGACTGATATACTTCAGGAAAGTTTTCTTCTGTGAAAAGCTCACTGGTCTAAAAGAGGCTGCTTCCGGGTGGTAAATCGCCATAGAACAAGCCACTGAGCTGTTGTTCGTTCCTGGTAGAGCGCTTCTCTCTTTGTATGCAAATCATCAAAGATGAGCTTGTGGGGCCTTTTCGGGTTGAGGAAGGAGTCAAGCTCAACTCCCAGTCCTACTGCCAGTTTCTGGA
Source organism: Bombina bombina (assembly GCF_027579735.1). Taxonomy (NCBI): domain Eukaryota; kingdom Metazoa; phylum Chordata; class Amphibia; order Anura; family Bombinatoridae; genus Bombina; species Bombina bombina. The sequence continues at coordinate 762,868,501 of NC_069501.1, forward strand.
AGACACCTTCTTCAAGCAGTGGTACAGGAAGAAGTCTGCATCCTTCAAGAAAAACATGATTTTCATGCAGGACAATGCTCCATCACACGCGTCCAAGTACTCCACAGTGTGGCTGGCAAGAAAGGGTATAAAAGAAGAAAATCTAATGACATGGCCTCCTTGTTCACCTGATCTGAACCCCATTGAGAACCTGTGGTCCATCATCAAATGTGAGATTTACAAGGAGGGAAAACAGTACACCTCTCTGAACAGTGTCTGGGAGGCTGTGGTTGCTGCTGCACGCAATGTTGATGGTGAACAGATCAAAACACTGACAGAATCCATGGATGGCAGGCTTTTGAGTGTCCTTGCAAAGAAAGGTGGCTATATTGGTCACTGATTTGTTTTTGTTTTGTTTTTGAATGTCAGAAATGTATATTTGTGAATGTTGAGATGTTATATTGGTTTCACTGGTAAAAATAAATAATTGAAATGGGTATATATTTGTTTTTTGTTAAGTTGCCTAATAATTATGCACAGTAATAGTCACCTGCACACACAGATATCCCCCTAAAATAGCTAAAACTAAAAACAAACTAAAAACTACTTCCAAAAATATTCAGCTTTGATATTAATGAGTTTTTTGGGTTCATTGAGAACATGGTTGTTGTTCAATAATAAAATTAATCCTCAAAAATACAACTTGCCTAATAATTCTGCACTGCCTGTAATGTTAAGCAGATATGAGTGCTGGCTGGCTGCTAGGTAGGGCAGCAATTAACCACAGTATGCTCTGTAAGTCAGAAACACACAGGCCTGATAGAAAATAAAATTAGATTACACTAGCAAAATGATTTAAAGGTTTTTTTTTTAAATTTACAAAAAATGTTAAGCACATATGAGTCGTGGCTGCTAGGTAGGGCAGCAATTAACCACAGTATGCTCTGTAAGTCAGAAACACACAGGCCACACACAGGCCTGAGAGAAAATGAAATTAGATTACACTAGCAAAATGATTTAAAGGTTTTGTTTGAAAAATTTAAAATAATGTTAAGCAGATATGAGTGGTGGCTGGCTGCTAGGTAGAGCAGCAATTAACCACAGTATGCTTTGTAAGTCAGAAACACACAGGCCTGAAAGAAAATGAAATTAGATTACACTAGCAAAATGATTTAAAGGTTTTTATTTTAAATTTACAAAAAATGTTAAGCACATATGAGTCGTGGCTGCTAGGTAGGGCAGCAATTAACCACAGTATGCTCTGTAAGTCAGAAACACACAGGCCACACACAGGCCTGAGAGAAAATGAAATTAGATTACACTAGCAAAATGATTTAAAGGTTTTGTTTGAAAAATTTAAAATAATGTTAAGCAGATATGAGTGGTGGCTGGCTGCTAGGTAGAGCAGCAATTAACCACAGTATGCTTTGTAAGTCAGAAACACACAGGCCTGAAAGAAAATGAAATTAGATTACACTAGCAAAATGATTTAAACGTTTTGTTTGAAAAATGTAAAATAATATTAAGCAGATATGAGTGGTGGCTGGCTGCTAGGTAGGGCAGCAATTAACCACAGTATGCTCTGTAAGTCAGAAACACACAGGCCTGATAGAAAACGAAATTAGATTACACTAGAAAAATGATTTAAAAGTTTTTTTTTTAACTTTAAAATAATGTTAAGCAGATATGAGTGGTGGCTGGCTGCTGATAGGACAGCAATTAACCACAGTATGCTGAGTAAGCCAGAAACACACAGGCCTGATAGAAAATGAAATTAGATTACACTAGCAAAATTATTTAAAAGTTTTGTTTGAAAAATGTAAAATAATGTTAAGCAGATATGAGTCGTGGCTGGTAGGTTGGGCAGCAATTAACCACAGCATGCTGTGTAAGTCAGAAACACACAGGCCTGATAGAAAATGAAATTAGATTACACTAGCAAAAAAATGTAAAAGTTTTTATTTTAGATTTAAAATAATGTTAAGCAGATATGAGTGGTGGCACTGGCTGGCTGCTACTTAGGCCAGCAATTAACCACAGTATGCTCTGTAAGTCAGAAACACACAGGCCTGATAGAAAGTAAAATTAGATTACACTAGCAAAATTATTTAAAGGTTTTTTTTTTAATTTAAAAAAAGGTTAAGCACATATGAGTCGTGGCTGCTAGCCTAGGTAGGGCAGCAATTAACCACAGTATGCTCTGTAAGTCAGAAACACACAGGCCTAATAAAAAATAAAATTAGATTACACTAGCAAAATGATTTAAAGGTTTTTTTTTTTAATTTAGAAAAAGGTTAAGCACATATGAGTCGTGGCTGCTAGCCTAGGTAGAGCAGCAATTAACCACAGTATGCTCTGTAAGTCAGAAACACACAGGCCTGATAGAAAATAAAATTATATTACACTAGCAAAATGATTTAAAGGTTTTTTATTTTTATTTAAAAAAAGGATAAGCACATATGAGTCGTGGCTGCTAGCCTAGGTAGGGTAGCAATTAACTACATTATGCTCTGTAAGTCAGAAACACACAGGCCTGATAGAAAATAAAATTAGATTACACTAGCAAAATTATTTAAAGGTTTTTTTTTTAATTTCAAAAAAGGTTAAGCACATATGAGTCGTGGCTGCTAGCCTAGGTAGGGGAGCAATTAACCACAGTATGCTCTGTAAGTCAGAAACACACAGGCCTGATAGAAAATAAAATTAGATTAGACTAGCAAAATGATTTAAAGGTTTTTTTTTTAATTTAAAAAAAGGTTAAGCACATATGAGTCGTGGCTGCTAGCCTAGGTAGGGCAGCAATTAACCACAGTATGCTCTGTAAGTCAGAAACACACAGGCCTGATAGAAAATAAAATTAGATTACACTAGCAAAATGATTTAAAGGTTTTTATTTTAAATTTACAAAAAATGTTAAGCACATATGAGTCGTGGCTGCTAGGTAGGGCAGCAATTAACCACAGTATGCTCTGTAAGTCAGAAACACACAGGCCACACACAGGCCTGAGAGAAAATGAAATTAGATTACACTAGCAAAATGATTTAAAGGTTTTGTTTGAAAAATTTAAAATAATGTTAAGCAGATATGAGTGGTGGCTGGCTGCTAGGTAGAGCAGCAATTAACCACAGTATGCTTTGTAAGTCAGAAACACACAGGCCTGAAAGAAAATGAAATTAGATTACACTAGCAAAATGATTTAAACGTTTTGTTTGAAAAATTTAAAATAATATTAAGCAGATATGAGTGGTGGCTGGCTGCTAGGTAGGGCAGCAATTAACCACAGTATGCTCTGTAAGTCAGAAACACACAGGCCTGATAGAAAACGAAATTAGATTACACTAGAAAAATGATTTAAAAGTTTTTTTTTGAACTTTAAAATAATGTTAAGCAGATATGAGTGGTGGCTGGCTGCTGATAGGACAGCAATTAACCACAGTATACTGAGTAAGCCAGAAACACACAGGCCTGATAGAAAATGAAATTAGATTACACTAGCAAAATTATTTAAAAGTTTTGTTTGAAAAATGTAAAATAATGTTAAGCAGATATGAGTCGTGGCTGGTAGGTTGGGCAGCAATTAACCACAGCATGCTGTGTAAGTCAGAAACACACAGGCCTGATAGAAAATGAAATTAGATTACACTAGCAAAAAAATGTAAAAGTTTTTATTTTAGATTTAAAATAATGTTAAGCAGATATGAGTGGTGGCACTGGCTGGCTGCTACTTAGGGCAGCAATTAACCACAGTATGCTCTGTAAGTCAGAAACACACAGGCCTGATAGAAAGTAAAATTAGATTACACTAGCAAAATTATTTAAAGGTTTTTTTTTAATTTAAAAAAAGGTTAAGCACATATGAGTCGTGGCTGCTAGCCTAGGTAGGGCAGCAATTAACCACAGTATGCTCTGTAAGTCAGAAACACACAGGCCTAATAAAAAATAAAATTAGATTACACTAGCAAAATGATTTAAAGGTTTTTTTTTTAATTTAGAAAAAGGTTAAGCACATATGAGTCGTGGCTGCTAGCCTAGGTAGAACAGCAATTAACCACAGTATGCTCTGTAAGTCAGAAACACACAGGCCTGATAGAAAATAAAATTAGATTACACTAGCAAAATTATTTAAAGGGTTTTTTTTTAATTTCAAAAAAGGTTAAGCACATATGAGTCGTGGCTGCTAGCCTAGGTAGGGGAGCAATTAACCACAGTATGCTCTGTAAGTCAGAAACACACAGGCCTGATAGAAAATAAAATTAGATTAGACTAGCAAAATGATTTAAAGGTTTTTTTTTAATTTAAAAAAAGGTTAAGCACATATGAGTCGTGGCTGCTAGCCTAGGTAGGGCAGCAATTAACCACAGTATGCTCTGTAAGTCAGAAACACACAGGCCTGATAGAAAATAAAATTAGATTACACTAGCAAAATGATTTAAAGGTTTTTTTTTAATTTAAAAAAGGTTAAGCACATATGAGTCGTGGCTGCTAGCCTAGGTAGGGCAGCAATTAACCACAGTATGCTCTGTAAGTCAGAAACACACAGGCCTGATAGAAAATAAAATTAGATTACACTAGCAAAATGATTTAATTTTTTTTTTTTAAATTTAAAATAATGTTATAAGCAGATATGAGTGGTGGCTGGCACAGAGCAATGAAACACAGTATATGCTGTGTGAGCCTTAAAGACACAGGCCTGATAGAAAATGAAAATAAATTACACTAGCAAAATAATTTAAAATTTTTGTTGGTTAAATTTAAACTAATGTTAAGCAGATATCAGTGGTGGCACTAATCACAGTATATGCTGTGAGCCTCACACACAGGCTGAAAGCCAGGCAAATGCAAATAAAAATACAAAGAAAAAAAAAAAACGACTGAAGTTATAGCCCTAAAAAGGGCTTTTTGGGGTGCTGTCCTTGCAGCAGAGATGAGATGAGTCCTTCAGGACTAAAGTGAACACTAAATACACTAGCCTAGCTATATATTTCCCTATTATGTCAGCAGCAGCAACACTAAAAGCTCCTCTCACTAAGAAAGCAAGATCGTAATGAGTCTAAAATGGCTGCTGCCAAGGAGCTGGGAGGGTCTGTGAGGGAGTGTCTGCTGCTGATTTGCTCTAATGTGTCAGAAGGCTGTGACATACAGGGTCAAAGTTTCCTCAATGATGACACATAGGGGGCGGATCGAACATCGCATATGTTCGCCCGCAGCGGCGAACGCGTGCAAGCTATGTTCGCAGGGAACTGTTCGCGGGCGAACAGTTCGGGACATCACTATTGTCAACAGGTAACACTTTGAGGAAATCTCTTGACCCCAGGGCTAGTGTTGTAATCCGTGAAGCCTCCAAATCTGTGTATGCCACCAGAAAGTAGCTTGTGGTTTATTGTGGTATTTGCATGCATCAGGGTTTGAGCACAATTGAAGTTAACGCTCGTCAGGATAGTACATCCTCAGAGCTCTGGTCGCAAAAGAAAAAGGTGTGACAAAACACATAAAAAATACATTACAAATTATATTTACACTCATAACAACATCTAATAAAAAAGTAAAAAAAATTATAAGGACTCAAAGATGTGAGGTCTCAGGTGTTAAAGAAAAAGGCAGGCAAAGGATTTTATTTTCAATTGTTTTTATTGAGAAAAGAAAAATGGACATAACATACATATACATGACTAAAGATGTATATGTATATATATATATATATATATATATATATATATATATATATATATATATATATATATATATATATATATATATATATTATATGTTTAAATGTGTGTACATATGTATTTATATGTGTATATATGTATTTTCAGATATATATACACATATAAACACATATGTACACACATATAAGTACATTGGAGCCCTTTGCAGTTAAGTAAATGAAAAACATGTGAAATCATATTTATGCCATATTAACCCCTTAATGACCGGACCATTTTTCAATTTTCTTACCCTTAATGACAATGGCTATTTTTACATTTCTGCAGTGTTTGTGTTTAGCTGTAATTTTCCTCTTACTCATTTACTGTACCCACACATATTATATACCTTTTTTCTCGCCATAAAATGGACTTTCTAAAGATACCATTATTTTCATCATATCTTATAATTTACTAAAAACAAAAAAAAAGATAAAATATGAGGAAAAAATGGAAAAAAAAACACGCTTTTTCTAACTTTGACCCCCAAAATCTGTTACATATCTACAACCACCAAAAAACACCCATGCTAAATAGTTTCTAAATTTTGTCCTGAGTTTAGAAATACCCAATGTTTACACATTCTTTGCTTTTTTTGCAATTTATGGAGCAATAAATACAAGTAGCACTTTGCTATTTCCAAACCACTTTTTTTCAAAATTAGCGCTAGTTACATTGGAACCCTGATATCTGTCAGGAATACCTGAATATCCATTGACATTTATATATTTTTTTTAGAAGACAACCCAAAGTATTGATCTAGGCCCATTTTGGTATATTTCATGCCACCATTTCACCGCCAAATGCGATAAAAAAAAAAAGTTAACTATTTCATAAATTTTTTCACAAACTTTAGGTTTCCCACTGAAATTATTTACAAACAGCTTCTGCAAATATGGCACAAATGGTTGTAAATGCTTCTCTGGGATCCCCTTTTTTCAGAAATAACAGACTTATATGGCTTTGGGGTTGCTTTTTGGTAATTAGAAGGCAGCTAAATGCCGCTGCGCACCACACGTGTTTTATGCCCAGGAGTGAAGGGGTTAATTAGGGAGCTTGTAGGGTTAATTTTAGCTTTAGTGTAGTGTAGTAGACAACCCCAACTATTGATCTAGGCCCATTTTGGTATATTTTATGCCACCATTTCACCGCCAAATGCGAGCAAATAAAAAAAAAACTTTAAATTTTTTACAATTTTAGGTTTCTCACTGAAATAATTTACAAACAGCTTGTGCTATTATGGCAGAAATTGTTGTAAAAGCTTCTCTTGGATACCATTTGTTCAGAAATAGCAGACTTATATGGCTTTGGTGTTGCTTTTTGGTAATTAGAAGGCCGCTAAATGCTGCTGCGCACCACACGTGAATTATGCCCAGCAGTGAAGGGGTTAAATTAGGTAGCTTTTAGGGAGCTTGCAGGGTTAATTTTAGAGATCAGCCTCCCACCTTACACATCCCACCCCCTGATCCCTCCCAAACAGCTCTCTTCCCTCCCCCACCCCACAATTGTTACCGCCATCTTAAGTACTGGCAGAAAGTCTGCCAGTACTAAATAAGAGGGTTTTTTTTTTTTTAATAAAAATAATAAAATATTTTAGCTGGGATGGACCCCTGCCTTAGCCCCAACCTCCCTGATCCCCCCTCCAGCTCTCTAACCCTCTCCCCTACCTAATTACCGCCATCTTGGGTACTGGCAGCTGTCTGCCACTACCCACTTTGGCCCCAAAAAACAAAGTATTTTTATTTTATTTTTCAATTAACTCTTTCTGTAGTGTAGCAGCCCCTCCACAATACCCCCAAAATAACCCCACCCCCCTCCCCCTCCCAGATCCATTTATATTTTAAAAAAATTATTTTTACCTTTTCCTGGCTTTTTGCCCTCATTGGTGTCAGTGTGGCTTATGCGCGCATGCACGTGCACATGCACGTGCGCCTCATGCACACGCACCGTGCACGCACACTATGTTCACGTGCACGCGCGCGCGTCTCGTGCACGTGCGCACACGCTCCCTCCCACCCGGAAAACGGCACCATCACTACCGGTGCAGAGAGGGCCACAAAGTGGCTCTCTCTGCATCAGAGGCTTGTAAAGGGGTATTGCAGGATGCCTCACTGCAATACCCTCAGAGCTGCTGGAAGCGATTGTGATCACTTCCAGCACTCTGTTAGACAACTGACGTACCAGGTACGTCCATTGTCGTTAACTGCTTGTTAATGCATGACGTACCTGGTACGTCAGTTGTCATTAAAGGGTTAATGTTTTATAAAGTGTTATACTGTGTATGTACACATTCCAATGTTCTTCACATAACAGAATATGTTCTATGTATTTTTAAATAGATATTCCTTTATATATCTGTATATATCTATAACTATATATAATCATGTGTATTTATATATATATATATATATATATATATATATATATATACAGTATATTTATATATACATATATAATTATATACATTTCTAGGTATAAAAATATATTTGTGCAAAAAAAACCAACAGATTTATATATAGTAATATGTATTTATGAATACAAAGAACATATTCTGTTATTTGACTATTTATATTTCATGTCAAGTTAAAGAACTTTAGAATATGCAACCGTGTTTGCACGCAAGTAGGTTATTAGTTTCTCCATTCACTTATATGGTGGAATACGTTATAGTGTATTTTTCACTTTTTACATTGGTAGGGTTAGCGAGCGAGCTTAAACAGTTTAACTTGTAATGTGATTGCTACTGAAGCGCACAAAAAGCTTACTTCTAGCAGTGTTAGCGCTCAAGCTGGAGCGTTAAATACTGCTCTACTTGTAATATGGCTCTAAATGGGTAGAAATCTTTGATGAATATGAATGGTTCTATGTATAATTTATATCATAATAACTTTTTGGTGCATTGGAAATTGGATTGTAATAATTTGTTGAGTGATGGTACAATAAAGAAGTCACTACCTTTAACCAATAGCACATTGAAACAAAGTATGCAAGGAGGAACACCCCTGGGTGGTACAGAGCTCTATGATTAATGTGTTCTGCAGAAACACGTGAGAGCTATTAAAGGGACAGTCTACCATAGAATTGTTATTGTTTTAAAAGATAGATAATCCCTTTTTTACCCATTCCCCAGTTTTGCACAACCAACATAGTTATATTAATATACTGTTTACCTCCTTGATTACTTTGTATCTAGGGACCTTCTTCCAGCCCCCTGATCCCATGACTGTGACTGTTTATTATCTATTGTCTTAAATTTAGCATTGCTTTGTGCTAAATCTTAAATAACCCCCTGTGCCTGAACACAGTGTTATCTATATGGCCCACGTGTACTTTTTGTCTCTTTGTGTTGAAAAGAGATTTAAAAAGCATGTGATAAGATGCAGCCCTCAAAGGCTTAGAAATTAGCATATGAGCCTACCTATGTTTAGTTTAAACTAAGAATACCAAGAGAACAAAGCAAATTTAATGATAAAAGTAAATTATAAAGTTGATTAAAATTAAAAGTCCTATCTGAATAATGAAAGTTTAATTTATACTAGACTGTCCCTTTAAGGGCTAGATTACAAGTGGAGTGCTATTTATTGCACCCACTTGTGCTCTAATTGTACATGATTTTGGATTTTTGTGTGTGTTGAATACTGCACGTTTTACAAGTAAAAAGTTTTCGCTTGTGAGCTAACCTGCACAAGAAGCAGAAGTTACAATATCTTGATCGCGTATTCTCCCATAGACTTTCTAGGAGTCCAAAAAGTGAAGAAAAAAAACACCCAACAAGTTGCGCAAACCTGATGGCGTTTAACCAAGAGCTCTAATTTGACAAATATTAATAATTTACATTCCAATAATCTTCTCATAGAAAAATATGTTCTATTTATTCATAAATACATACTGTATATAGGATGTTTTTGTTTTGATAAAATATGATTATATATATATATATATATATATATATATATATATATATATATATGTATATATGTATAGATAAATAATGATACACATAGGTATATCGATTTATAAACACTTAGAACATATTCCCTATTTGAAGAACATTGGAATGTGATATTTTTAGATTACATACACAGTTTAACATATTTTTAGATATAAATGTTGCATAAATATGATATTTCATGTATTTAGCTACTTGACTGCAATTGTACACACACATATATATATACAGGGAGTGCAGAATTATTAGGCAAGTTGTATTTTTGAGGATTCATTTTATTATTGAACAACAACCATGTTCTCAATGAACCCAAAAAACTCATTAATATCAAAGCTGAATATTTTTGGAAGTAGTTTTTAGTTTGTTTTTAGTTTTAGCTATTTTAGGGGGATATCTGTGTGTGCAGGTGACTATTACTGTGCATAATTATTAGGCAACTTAACAAAAAACAAATATATACCCATTTCAATTATTTATTTTTACCAGTGAAACCAATATAACATCTCAACATTCACAAATATACATTTCTGACATTCAAAAACAAAACAAAAACAAATCAGTGACCAATATAGCCACCTTTCTTTGCAAGGACGCTCAAAAGCCTGCCATCCATGGATTCTGTCAGTGCTTTGATCTGTTCACCATCAACATTGCATGCAGCAGCAACCACAGCCTCCCAGACACTGTTCAGAGAGGTGTACTGTTTTCCCTCCTTGTAAATCTCACATTTGATGATGGACCACGGGTTCTCAATGGGGTTCAGATCAGGTGAACAAGGAAGCCATGTAATTAGATTTTCTTCTTTTATACCCTTTCTTGTCAGCCACACTGTGGAGTACTTGGACGCGTGTGATGGAGCATTGTCCTGCATGAAAATCATGTTTTTCTTGAAGGATGCAGACTTCTTCCTGTACCACTGCTTGAAGAAGGTGTCTTCCAGAAACTGGCAGTAGGACTGGGAGTTGAGCTTGACTCCATCCTCAACCCGAAAAGGCCCCACAAGCTCATCTTTGATGATACCAGCCCAAACCAGTACTCCACCTCCACCTTGCTGGCGTCTGAGTCGGACTGGAGCTCTCTGCCCTTTACCAATCCAGCCAACGGGCCCATCCTTCTGGCCCATCAAGACTCACTCTCATTTCATCAGTCCATAAAACCTTAGAAAAATCAGTCTTGAGATATTTCTTGGCCCAGTCTTGACATTTCAGCTTGTGTGTCTTGTTCAGTGGTGGTCGTCTTTCAGCCTTTCTTACCTTGGCCATGCACATCACCTAATATGCTTAATTGGTAGTAGGCTTTCGAGCCTATACAGCTTGGAGTAAGACAACATGCATAAAGAGGATGATGTGGTCAAAATACTAATTTGCCTAATAATTCTGCACTCCCTGTATATATATATATATATATCTGTTCATGTATACATATTAATCTGTGTTTTACTGTAAATTTATTGTACATATTGCACAACATTCCAATGTTCTTCCCTTACAGTATAATGTTATTTTTATTTTTAAATACATTATATATATATATATATATATATATATATATACACACAGTATATATATCTGTATATACCTATACCTGCAAATCTATTCCTATAGATATATAGGTATAGATATATGTATTTTACATGAACAATATCATATATATATATATATATATATATATATAGAAATATATATATTTCATAATGTAAAAATACATTATTTTCTATGGCCTAGATTTAGAGTTTGGCGTTAGCCGTCAAAACCAGCGTTAGAGGCTCCTAACGCTTGTTTTTTACGGACTCTGGTATTTAGAGTTCAGTTACCGACACTCAAAAATCACCCAACGCACAAATCTCTACCGACAGCTCAAACCCAGTAGTTAACATCTACCGACAAAATAAACATCCACGAATCACAAAACAAATATTACACAAAGTACACTTACACTCATACAAACACTACACTATATTTATTTTTCAGATTTAATAGTTTTTCTTCAAAATACAAAGGATCAAAGTTGCGAGATCTCGGGTGTTAGAAAAAAAACAACACAAATCCATTTTCCCTTTGACTTACATTGACACACGGGAAAAGACCCTCATATAGCTACATCTAACTAATAAGTTTATCACAAACATACACTCATCGATGTATACAAACAATATACACCACATTACATACACAAAAAAGTTATTTATTACAAAATGAACACGATTTAGTTACTTTTTCACACAAGCTCATGACGTCACTCACTTTACGAGGAAAACCAGTCTTTGAAAAAAATTTGTCCAAAATTTTGAGCCTCTATTGACTTCTATGGGGAAGACGTGCTCGTGCACGTGACAGACAGATTTCCCTAACGCACGCAAATAGCGTAGACAAAAAAACTCCAAATACCAGCGCTAGAAATAGGAAAAAAAATACATGCTTTTCTGCGTTACACCCAGCTATGATAAATAGATCAAGAAATGACTATTTCCCTATGGTGGACTTATGGATTGTACTTATTGAATATTCACAACAGCATTAAATTGTTTCATACTTTTATATTACATCAACTACAAATCAACATCACTAGTAACAAACTTTTTTATCAAAAAAATCACATTTAAACGGACACCAAAATGATTTAAACTTTTCAGGATTCACAAACAGTACACAATGGGAAACACCTCTCATTTACCTTTATTATTGCATTTCATTTATTCAACTCATATGCTTGCAGCAACTGCATATCTACATAGGCTTAACACATGATCAGTCATGGATGCACATACATTACTTTTAGCATTCACTCATACATGTGCATTCAAATGATGGGGGAAAAAAACATTACATTCTCTCTAGGAATCACAAAACAGAACATATGGATTTTACTGTACTTTAACATCATGATTCCATCACAATAAACCATTAGGAATTACGTACAAGAAGAACATCATTACACAAGATTACAGATGTCACTTTATGGGAAGGAACAACAATGCCAGACCGCTATATAGAAGTCAGCATATGTGGGACACAATCACAATATATACGTACATGTACATAACACGCATTACCCATCACGCAACCACAAAGCACACATATAGATTTTATTCAGCACACAATAACAATGTAGCACAATACAAAAACACAATGAGGATTTCAGAACTACATAGGCAGGTTAATAATATGATGACGTCATTAGAAGATTCAACCATACACATTACAGATTCACGACTGTACCGCCCCTTTCTGAACTTTAACACTCAATACTACAATACAACATATACGTAAATAACAGTTTGGAACAGCATTATTAGGGAGATTTGAATGGGACAATTAAGAAATATTGTCGGATCGCAAATCACTTATATATATAATACTACAGATGACAGCCGGAAGTTATTCAGTATTAGTGCCATTTGAATGGGAGGCATACAATATTGACATCTCGGCAATCACTTATATATACCATACTACAGATGACAGCCGGAAGTTATTCAGTATTAGTGCCATTTGAATGGGACGCATACAATATTGACAGCTCGGCAATCACTTATATATATACAATACTACAGATGACAGCCGGAAGTTATTTAGTATTAGTGCCATTTGAATGGGTAGCATACAATATTGACAGCTCTGCAATCACTTATATATACAATACTACAGATGACAGCCAGAAGTTATTTAGTATTATTGAGATTTGAATGGGACGCATACAATATTGACAGCTCGGCAATCACTTATATATACAATACTACAGATGGCAGACGGAAAGTTCAGAATAATTATTGCGATTTTAAAGGGACGCATACAATATTGACAGCTCGGCAATCACTTATATATACAATACTACAGATGACAGCCGGAAGTTATTCAGCATTAGTGCGATTTTAAAGGGACACATACAATATTGACATCTCGGCAATCACTTATATATACAATACTACAGATGGCAGACCGGAAGTTCTGAATTATTATTGCGATTTTAAAGGGACGCATACAATATTGACAGCTCGGCAATCACTTATATATACAATACTACAGATGGCAGACGGGAAGTTCGGAATTATTATTGCGATTTTAAAGGGACGCATACAATATTGACAGCTCGGCAATCACTTATACATACAATACTACAGATGACAGCCGGAAGTTATTCAGCATTAGTGTGATTTTAAAGGGACGCATACAATATTGACATCTCGGCAATCACTTATATATACAATACTACAGATGGCAGACGGGAAGTTCTGAATTATTATTGCGATTTTAAAGGGACGCATACAATATTGACAGCTCGGCAATCACTTATATATACAATACTACAGATGGCAGACGGAAGTTCGGAATAATTATTGCGATTTTAAAGGGACGCATACAATATTGACAGCTCGGCAATCACTTATATATACAATACTACAGATGACAGCCGGAAGTTATTCAGCATTAGTGCGATTTTAAAGGGACACATACAATATTGACATCTCGGCAATCACTTATATATACAATACTACAGATGGCAGACCGGAAGTTCTAAATTATTATTGCGATTTTAAAGGGACGCATACAATATTGACAGCTCGGCAATCACTTATATATACAATACTACAGATGGCAGACGGGAAGTTCTGAATTATTATTGCGATTTTAAAGGGACGCATACAATATTGACAGCTCGGCAATCACTTATACATACAATACTACAGATGACAGCCGGAAGTTATTCAGCATTAGTGCGATTTTAAAGGGACGCATACAATATTGACATCTCAGCAATCACTTATATATACAATACTACAGATGGCAGATGGGAAGTTCTGAATTATTATTGCGATTTTAAAGGGACGCATACAATATTGACAGCTCGGCAATCACTTATATATACAATACTACAGATGGCAGACGGGAAGTTCTGAATTATTGTTGCGATTTTAAAGGGACGCATACAATATTGACATCTCGGCAATCACTTATATATACAATACGACAGATGGCAGACGGGAAGTTCTGAATTATTATTGCGATTTTAAAGGGACGAGTACAATATTGACAGCTTGCCAATCACTTATATATACAATACTACAGATGGCAGATGTTACTTTATCATTTTCAAACAATGTTGCAGCAACATTGATCGATCACATTCGATACACATTATACACAACTATGCACTTTCATTCATGTTAGCCTGGACGTGTGCTTGTTACTATAAGATCGCGTTTAATAAATATTTATTACGCATATGAACAAACATTACAAACATGCACTGTATGTGTGATATTTGACACTTTCACATTGAGATTCATTGTGGGAAAACAACATTTCAGCAAACAACAAAAAAACGCCCACTGTGAAAGCATTCGCGCCGCTCACATACAAACAAGTGAATACAATCAGCAATCATTACAAACTCACTACCATTGGACTAATTGTACTATAAATCCCCCAAACAACATGGCCAATGCATCACTTGTGATCCACATCAGATCAAGTGCATACCTTGTTACGCTGTTTTGAAAGATGGATGACGATGACATGGTAGACACTGCTGGTGCTGCTATTGGCGAACTAGCTGTTGATCGAATCAGGCAGCCTCGGCGGCTCAGACTGAGATGAAGGGGTCGTCTGGTTCGAGGTCCTCATGTCTACAGGGTGAGACCCACCTTGGAAAACATGAGCGACTTTGAGGTTTATGATAAGTATCGGCTCAATCGCGAACAGCTCATTGGCCTTTACGATCTTCTTAAACCTCATTTGGAGCCACGTATAAGAATAAGGACTGCTGTTCCCGCCATGAGTAAGATGCTAAGTTGTCTATACGTCCTGGCCTCCGGGAGTTTTCAATCCGGAGAAATGTACATGCATGGCCTGGCTCAAGGTACATTCTCTGTGGTGTTTGATAACTTTCTGGACGCCATGGTACGTATCAGTAAGCAATACATAGGATTCCCACAAAATGATGGTGATTGGAGGCGCCTGAAGTGGGAATTCTTTGCTATTGCTCAATTGCCCAATGTCTTGGGAGCCATAGATTGTACCCACATTGCGCTGCGTGCTCCAATTGATGACTTGCCCTTCAGAAATCGCAAACATTTTCATAGCCTCAACGTGCAGTGACGCACACATGAGGATTATGCATGTGTGTGCAAATTTTGGAGGAGCTTGTCATGATGCCCGCATCCTCGCTCAGTCGTCCCTGTGGAGACCGTTTGAGGAAAGACAAATGCCCCCTGGGTATCTCGTTGGTGAGTATTTGTGCACAACATGGTTAATTAGTTTGACAATTGCCACTGTACTTTTAAAATGTTAGCGTAATGTTCAGCTATAGGATGCAATTTAACCATTTATTTTTTTTCAAGCAAATGTCTAGTTTTAGTTCAATGCAGATATGTAGCATGTCTTACCTTAAATGCTCAGATAGAGAATGCAATGTAACCATTTAGTTGCCATTTTACACAAGGTCTGGTTTAGGAGAAATACGCATATGTAGCATGTCTTAGCTGAAATGGGAAGATATTAGCTAATGCAATTTAACCATGTCATTGTCTCTTTCCGCTAATGTCTAGTTTTAGTTCAATGCAGATATGTAGCATGTCTTACCTTAAATGCTCAGATAGAGAATGCAATGTAACCATTTAGTTGCCATTTTACACAAGGTCTGGTTTAGGAGAAATACGCATATGTAGCATGTCTTAGCTGAAATGGGAAGATATTAGCTAATGCAATTTAACCATTTAATTGTCTCTTTCCGCTAATGTCTACTTTTAGTTCAATGCAGATATGTAGCATGTCTTACCTTAAATGCTCAGATAGAGAATGCAATGTAACCATTTAGTTGCCATTTTACACAAGGTCTGGTTTAGGAGAAATACGCATATGTAGCATGTCTTAGCTGAAATGGGAAGATATTAGCTAATGCAATTTAAGCATGTCATTGTCTCTTTCCGCTAATGTCTACTTTTAGTTCAATGCATATATGTAGCATGTCTTACCTTAAATGCTCAGATAGAGAATGCAATGTAACCATTTAGTTGCCATTTTACACAAGGTCTGGTTTAGGAGAAATACGCATATGTAGCATGTCTTAGCTGAAATGGGAAGATATTAGCTAATGCAATTTAACCATGTCATTGTCTCTTTCCGCTAATGTCTACTTTTAGTTCAATGCAGATATGTAGCATGTCTTACCTTAAATGCTCAGATAGAGAATGCAATGTAACCATTTAGTTGCCATTTTACACAAGGTTTGGTTTAGGAGAAATACGCATATGTAGCATGTCTTAGCTGAAATGGGAAGATAGAGAATAAGATTGAACTAGATTATTCTTTTAAAAAATAAACATTTGTTAGTGGATTATGGTGTACAAAAACTTTTATTGGACTCAAAATACTATTTTGATTATTCAGTTTGAATTATGTTCTGTTCATCATTTATAGGTGATTCTGGGTACATGAGCCGGCCTTGGCTTATTACCCCCTTGCGTAGCCCGACTGATGTGTCTGATGGGCTCATAAGAGAACCAGGGCGGTGGTTGAACGAATGTTCGGGCTCCTGAAGATGAGGTTCAGGTGCCTGGACAGGTCGGGAGGAGCCCTCCAGTACAACCCAAAGAAGGTGGCTAAGATCGTTATAGCCTGTAGTGTCTTGCATAATATTGCACAGCGGGCTGGGATGCTGCAGGGCATCCAGGCGCTCTGAAACCTCCTCAGAGATGAGGAGGATGATCCTGTTCTAGAGGGGCCATTCCGGGACGAGGGGCTCAATGTCAGAGCAGACATCATCAACCGCCACTTTAGACGGTAAATAATAGAAGTTAGACTGGAGTATTGTCAATAGATGTGAACGCTAGGGAAATGACAAGTAGAGAATTGTGCAAACATGTTAGGATTGTTCATCAAATGCTAAAAATGTGTTTGATTTCTTAATATAGGTGATGCTCTGGTCATTGGGTCCTGTAGCGAGTCTTTGCCACCTGGTTTTTAAAGAGGACATCAGCTGGTAAGTATAAATGTATGGACTGTTGCTGGCATGAATTGTACACAAATACATTATATGGTATACATTTTCTAAACTAGTATTTAGTTTACACATTACTTAAAATGTAAATACTCAGAAAGGGATCCTCTAGCATAACTATCCTCTAGCATGACTATGGTTCAATGTCACACATTAGAGGTTCGTTCTGCTCAATATGACTCATCTTCACACTTGATAGAACATAACACAAGATGCTACACATGCTTAGTAAGCTAGTGACAGAAATATATTCAGAAATGGGGGGTGGGAGAGGGGTACAGAACTGATTCACACACTTGTATTAGTAATTTTAA
Organism: Bombina bombina; assembly: GCF_027579735.1. NCBI lineage: Eukaryota > Metazoa > Chordata > Amphibia > Anura > Bombinatoridae > Bombina > Bombina bombina. The sequence continues at coordinate 762,886,447 of NC_069501.1, forward strand.
AAATAAATGTTATGCCATTAGGGAGATGACTTCATGTAAAGACTGAAAGGGAAGAATTTGAAGAATGACAGTGAAGAATTCCCAGACTGACAGTGGAAAAATACAAGATTGAAATTGAAGAATACCAATGGGATCATGTCTGGCATTATCTTTCAAATCTGCTGACCTTGAAAACCATACAAAGACATGTTCACATGGTAAGTGCCAACTATTTGATAGAATAAGGCTGTGGAGGCATCCTATTGGAGACACTTAGGCCTAGATTTGGAGTTTGGCGGTAGATGGGCTGTTAACGCTACGCGGGCTTTTTTCTGGCCGCACCATAAAATTAACTCTGGTATCGAGAGTTCAAAAAAATGCTGCGTTAGGCTCCAAAAAAGGAGCGTAGAGCATTTTTACCGCAAATGCAACTCTCGATACCAGAGTTGCTTACGGACGCGGCCAGCCTCAAAAACGTGCTCGTGCACGATTCTCCCATAGGAAATAATGGGGCTGTTTGAGCTGAAAAAAAACCTAACACCTGCAAAAAAGCTGCGTTCAGCTCATAACGCAGCCCCATTGTTTCCTATGGGGAAACACTTCCTACGTCTGCACCTAACACCCTAACATGAACCTCGAGTCTAAACACCCCTAGCCTTACACTTATTAACCCCTAATCTGCCGCCCCCGCTATCGCTGACCCCTGCATATTATTATTAACCCCTAATCTGCCGCTCCGTAAACCGCCGCAACCTACGTTATCCCTATGTACCCCTAATCTGCTGCCCCTAACACCGCCGACCCCTAAATTATATTTATTAACCCCTAACCTGCCCCCCACAATGTCGCCGCCAGCTACTTACAATAATTAACCCCTAATCTGCCGAGCGGACCTGAGCGCTACTATAATAAAGTTATTTACCCCTAATCCGCCTCACTAACCCTATATTAAATAGTATTAACCCCTAATCTGCCCTCCCTAACATCGCCGACACCTAACTTCAATTATTAACCCCTAATCTGACGACCGGAGCTCATCGCTACTATAATAAATGGATTAACCCCTAAAGCTAAGTCTAACCCTAACACTAACACCCCCCTAACTTAAATATAATTTAAATCTAACGAAATTAATTAACTCTTATTAAATAAATTATTCCTATTTAAAGATAAATACTTACCTGTAAAATACATCCTAATATAGCTACAATATAAATTATAATTATATTGTAGCTATTTTAGGATTAATATTTATTTTACAGGCAACTTTGTAATTATTTTAACCAGGTACAATAGCTATTAAATAGTTAAGAACTATTTAATAGTTACCTAGTTAAAATAATAACAAAATTACCTGTAAAATAAATCCTAACCTAAGTTATAATTAAACCTAACACTACCCTATCAATAAATTAATTAAATAAACTACCTACAATTACCTACAATTAACCTAACACTACACTATCAATAAATAAATTAAATACAATTTCTACAAATAACTACAATTACATAAACTAACTAAAGTACAAAAAATAAAAAAAAACTAAGTTACAAAAAATAAAAAAATATTTACAACAATTTTAAACTAATTACACCTACTCTAAGCCCCCTAATAAAATAACAAAGACCCCCAAAATAAAAAAATGCCCTACCCTATTCTAAATTAATAGAGTTAAAAGCTCTTTTACCTTACCAGCCCTGAACAGGGCCCTTTGCGGGGCATGCCCCAAGAAAATCAGCTCTTTTGCCTGTAAAAAAAAACATACAATACCCCCCCCCCAACATTACAACCCACCACCCACATACCCCTAATCTAACCCAAACCCCCCTTAAATAAACCTAACACTAAGCCCCTGAAGATCTTCCTACCTTGTCTTCACCATCCAGGTATCACTGATCCGTCCTGGCATCCGGTGCTGAAGAGGTCCAGAAGAGGCTCCAAAGTCTTCCTCCTATCCGTCAAGAAGAGGACATCCGGACCGGCAAACATCTTCTCCAAGTGGCATCTTTGATCTTCTTCCATCCGGTGCGGAGCGGGTCCATCTTGAAGCAGCCGACGCGGATCCATCCTCTTCTTCCGGCGTCTCCCGACGAATGACGGTTCCTTTAAGGGACGTCATCCAAGATGGCGTCCCTCGAATTCCGATTGGCTGATAGGATTCTATCAGCCAATCGGAATTAAGGTAGGAAAATTCTGATTGGCTGATGGAATCAGCCAATCAGAATCAAGTTCAATCCTATTGGCTGATCCAATCAGCCAATCAGATTGAGCTCGCATTCTATTGGCTGATCGGAACAGCCAATAGAATGCGAGCTCAATCTGATTGGCTGATTGGATCAGCCAATAGGATTGAACTTGATTCTGATTGGCTGATTCCATCAGCCAATCAGAATATTCCTACCTTAATTCCGATTGGCTGATAGAATCCTATCAGCCAATCGGAATTCGAGGGACGTCATCCAAGATGGCGTCCCTTAAAGGAACCGTCATTCGTCGGGAGACGCCGGAAGAAGAGGATGGATCCGCGTCGGCTGCTTCAAGATGGACCCGCTCCGCACCGGATGGAAGAAGATCGAAGATGCCGCTTGGAGAAGATGTTTGCCGGTCCGGATGTCCTCTTCTTGCCGGATAGGAGGAAGACTTTGGAGCCTCTTCTGGACCTCTTCAGCACCGGATGCCAGGACGGATCGGTGATACCTGGATGGTGAAGACAAGGTAGGAAGATCTTCAGGGGCTTAGTATTAGGTTTATTTAAGGGGGGTTTGGGTTAGATTAGGGGTATGTGGGTGGTGGGTTGTAATGTTGGGGGGGGGGTATTGTATGTTTTTTTTTTTACAGGCAAAAGAACTGATTTTCTTGGGGCATGCCCCGCAAAGGGCCCTGTTCAGGGCTGGTAAGGTAAAAGAGCTTTTAACTCTATTAATTTAGAATAGGGTAGGGCATTTTTTTATTTTGGGGGTCTTTGTTATTTTATTAGGGGGCTTAGAGTAGGTGTAATTAGTTTAAAATTGTTGTAATATTTTTCTTATGTTTGTAAATATTTTTTTATTTTTTGTAACTTAGTTCTTTTTTATTTTTTGTACTTTAGTTAGTTTATGTAATTGTAGTTATTTGTAGCAATTGTATTTAATTTATTTATTGATAGTGTAGTGTTAGGTTAATTGTAGGTAGTTTATTTAATTAATTTATTGATAGGGTAATGTTAGGTTTAATTATAACTTAGGTTAGGATTTATTTTACAGGTAATTTTGTTATTATTTTAACTAGGTAACTATTAAATAGTTCTTAACTATTTAATAGCTATTGTACCTGGTTAAAATAATTACAAAGTTGCCTGTAAAATAAATATTAATCCTAAAATAGCTACAATATAATTATAATTTATATTGTAGCTATATTAGGATGTATTTTACAGGTAAGTATTTATCTTTAAACAGGAATAATTTATTTAATAAGAGTTAATTAATTTCGTTAGATTTAAATTATATTTAAGTTAGGGGGGTGTTAGTGTTAGGGTTAGACTTAGCTTTAGGGGTTAATCCATTTATTATAGTAGCGATGAGCTCCGGTCGTCAGATTAGGGGTTAATAATTGAAGTTAGGTGTCAGCGATGTTAGGGAGGGCAGATTAGGGGTTAATACTATTTATGATAGGGTTAGTGAGGCGGATTAGGGGTTAATAACTTTATTATAGTAGCGCTCAGGTCCGCTCGGCAGATTAGGGGTTAATAAGTGTAGGCAGGTGTCGGCGACGTTGAGGGGGGCAGATTAGGGGTTAATAAATATAATATAGGGGTCGGCGGTGTTAGGGGCAGCAGATTAGGGGTACATAAGGATAACGTAGGTGGCGGAGCTTTGCGGTCGGAAGATTAGGGGTTAATTATTGTAAGTAGCTGGCGGCGACGTTGTGGGGGGCAGGTTAGGGGTTAATAAATATAATACAGGGGTCGGCGGGGTTAGGGGCAGCAGATTAGGGGTACATAAGTATAACGTAGGTGGCGGTCAGCAGATTAGGGGTTAAAAAAATTTAATCGAGTGGCGGCGATGTGGGGGGACCTCGGTTTAGGGGTACATAGGTAGTTTATTGGTGTTAGTGTACTTTAGGGTACAGTAGTTAAGAGCTTTATGAACCTGCGTTAGCCCAGAAAGCTCTTAACTCCTGCTTTTTTCCTGCGGCTGGAGTTTTGTCGTTAGAGCTCTAACGCTCACTTCAGAAACGACTCTAAATACCGGAGTTAGAAAGATCCCATTGAAAAGATAGGATACGCAATTGACGTAAGGGGATCTGCGGTATGGAAAAGTCGCGGCTGAAAAGTGAGCGTTAGACCCTTTAATCACTGACTCCAAATACCGGCGGTAGCCTAAAACCAGCGTTAGGAGCCTCTAACGCTGGTTTTCACGGCTAACGCCAAACTCCAAATCTAGGCCTTAGATTATTTTCTAATTTTTAGATGGTATTTCACAGTCCTCTATTTTTGAAATGATGAATAAGACACCTATTGAAGATCAACTGTTTACCCCTGAATTGACTTTCAAAGACTATGCATTATCCAGGTTGGTGTACCAATGCATGCTAGTTAAGAATCACAGGAAGAATGTTGAATATTAGTAGCTTACATACATTAGTCATATTTAGTTCATAATTAGATATTTAGGTATCACAATCAGACACTTAGATGATTTTACTTTTTTAGATGGTATTTCAGTCCTCTATTTTATGAAATGATGAATAAGACACCTATTGAAGATCAACTGTTTACCCCTGAATTGACTTTCAAAGACCATGCATTATCCAGGTTGGTGTACCAATGCATGCTAGTTAAGAATCACAGGAAGAATGTCGAATATTAGTAGCTTACATACATTAGTCATATTTAGTTCATAATTAGATATTTAGGTATCACAATCAGACACTTAGATGATTTTACTTTTTTAGATGGTATTTCAGTCCTCTATTTTATGAAATGATGAATAAGACACCTATTGAAGATCAACTGTTTACCCCTGAATTGACTTTCAAAGACCATGCATTATCCAGGTTGGTTTACCAATGCATGCTAGTTAAGAATCACAGGAAGAATGTCGAATATTAGTAGCTTACATACATTAGTCATATTTAGTTCATAATTAGATATTTAGGTATCACAATCAGACACTTAGATGATTTTACTTTTTTAGATGGTATTTCAGTCCTCTATTTTATGAAATGATGAATAAGACACCTATTGAAGATCAACTGTTTACCCCTGAATTGACTTTCAAAGACCATGCATTATCCAGGTTGGTTTACCAATGCATGCTAGTTAAGAATTACAGGAAGAATGTCGAATATTAGTAGCTTACATACATTAGTCATATTTAGTTCATAATTAGATATTTAGGTATCACAATCAGACACTTAGATGATTTTACTTTTTTAGATGGTATTTCAGTCCTCTATTTTATGAAATGATGAATAAGACACCTATTGAAGATCAACTGTTTACCCCTGAATTGACTTTCAAAGACCATGCATTATCCAGGTTGGTTTACCAATGCATGCTAGTTAAGAATCACAGGAAGAATGTCGAATATTAGTAGCTTACATACATTAGTCATATTTAGTTCATAATTAGATATTTAGGTATCACAATCAGACACTTAGATGATTTTACTTTTTTAGATGGTATTTCAGTCCTCTATTATATGAAATGATGAATAAGACACCTATTGAAGATCAACTGTTTACCCCTGAATTGACTTTCAAAGACCATGCATTATCCAGGTTGGTTTACCAATGCATGCTAGTTAAGAATCACAGGAAGAATGTCGAATATTAGTAACTTACATACATTAGTCATATTTAGTTCATAATTAGATATTTAGGTATCACAATCAGACACTTAGATGATTTTACTTTTTTAGATGGTATTTCAGTCCTCTATTTTATGAAATGATGAATAAGACACCTATTGAAGATCAACTGTTTACCCCTGAATTGACTTTCAAAGACCATGCATTATCCAGGTTGGTTTACCAATGCATGCTAGTTAAGAATTACAGGAAGAATGTCGAATATTAGTAGCTTACATACATTAGTCATATTTAGTTCATAATTAGATATTTAGGTATCACAATCAGAAAAAGGAATACATATTATAGTTGATATAGAGGTATTTGAATGGACATGAAATATTACATTTATGTTCAGCATACATATATATTTATTATTGAAATGTGATATACATTATTATGTATAATTTGAAATTCTGATATTTAAATTTAATTTTTATTACACAATATAATGGTGTATGTTTATTTTATTTATTTTTAAATTTAAATCATAATTTTCTTGATAAAATGTTGCACAAAGTTAGAGCATAGACACAAGATGATGGTAAATGTATTTTATGAATATTTGACAACGTGTGTATTAACTTTGTAAAATTTTGTTTTTTAATTTCAGATTGTCATCTGATGACTTCCAGGAATATTTTTTTGTTTTTGTTTTTGTTTAAAAAACTTTTTATTTTTAAATGGTTATAATCAACATTGTATTATTAAATACACTCTTTTGAACAGATTATAATAAATATCCATATAATCTGTCAATAAAAAACAATTTGACTCCCATGACTGGTAGTTGTCTATTTGACAAGCACATGCATAAGATCAAATTATGCATTAATTTTTGAAAATCCACTGATTCAGAGAATATTAAATTAAACTATCTTTTTTAAATTAATTGGGGAGTGAGATCCATCGATGCTTTTCTTTTGAAATTCTTAGATGTTAAAATAATTTCGGATATGTAGTCAGAATTTGAGCTAAATTTTTTCATTTCACTTTTAAGAAGGGGCAGTGGTTCACTTACATTAAAGTGACAGTGTTGTTGAATGTAAAATTAATTTTATAAGATCTTGTATCTTCCTTAGGTATGTCAAAACATTATTTTATTAAATTTATAAATATTTACATTTATAAATGGTAGATCATTTAACTTCATATTTTTCACAAGCTAGTTATTGGATGCCATGTTAATAGATTTTATTTTCTAGTGCAGTCATTTAAAGGGACATTTAACTATAGTTATTAATATTATGTAGTTTTTAAAATCTTACCTCTTGGGTTAGACATCACATATCTATATATAATTTTCATTCCCCTTTAGTTTCTTTCGACAATGTTAAATCAACATTCCGAATGTTTTGGTCCTTAAAGGGACATTCACAAAGTATATTGTGTATTGATTTTTTAAAAAATCATAAAAGAATTTAAACATATTTAGAAAGTACTATAGAATTACATTCAGTCTTTAAATATACTTCGAAAAATATACATCAATGCACATATCTTAGTCAATTACATAAGGCATCTATGTGCAACCAACAATCAGCATCAAAATAGCCTATGTAGATATGTATTTAATCCAAGAATATATATAATTACAATCTAATGATTGAATACAAAAACATATTAAGTTGTTCAAATATTATAATCTTATCCAAAATGCATAAATAACATATAGCTTAATGTCCCTCTAAGCTGAAGACTGCGAAATACATCCATTACAATATATATTTCAGTCAGTGTGTAAAACAATCCAGAAGTTAATCTAAATATGCTTTACTCGTATGTTATACTAATTTAGCAAAAGGAAGGTGCCTAGGTTTATGATTTTTCAAGCATTATTGTGAAATGTCTTTTTAAAGGGACATGAACTCAAAATATACTTAAAGGGAGACAGTTAAAAAATTAATGATTTATACATTCTGAATGAGTATTTTATTTTAAGCAACTTTATAAATTGTCTCATATTATCAATGTTCCTCGTGATGTTGCTATCATTACTTTAAAAATAAGGCATTAAATTGATAATTTATTTGCTTCAGTACTCTGGACAGAACTTGTTTTTTTTGGTTGGATTAATTTATCCAACAATCATCAAGGACAACCCAGGTTTTTTGCAAACATTGTCCGTAATCTAAAATATCATTATTGATTTGAAAAGAAAGATAACAAGATAATTCTTAACATTTGAGAATCGGATTAAATTATAAAGTTGCTTAACATTTCATGCTCAATCTGAATCACGAACGCTAAATTTGTTTGGACAGTGTCCCTTTAAGAGATTTAAAGAGTGTATTTACTTATCTTCTTATCTTGACATACTTTGCTTGAAAAGCATATCGAGATAGGCTCAGTAGATGAAGATTGGTGGATGCACAGAGATGCCTTATGTGATTGGCTCAACCATGTGCATTTAAATTTCTTCTGTTGAGGATATCTAAATACTAAGATAAATTGAGTTACATTTTAAAGTCTAAACAATTTTCTATCTCTACAGATCATTTGATACAATTGTTTGTTTGTAATGTCTATTTAAAAATAAAGACGCCATTGCACAATAACATATATGAGCAGTCCAGACAAATACAAGCTCGAGGTTTATTTACTAATAACAAACAAACCTGTAGTTTAACATCTATAAACAGATTATCCAAGTTACTGACATTATAACCTGAATTTGAACATTCAGAAATGTTGCGTGGGAAACGGATCTTGAAACACCAGATTTGCATCTTTAAACATTAGAGTCTAATGTCACGCAATAGCACACAATCAATGTGCATTATGAAATACATTTAATAGAGCAATGTCAATACTTCACAATAAGTCAACAAATTGATTTTATGAACAATAAAGACATACAATATTAAATGTGTATTTGTATTAAAGAAACAGACCGTTATTAAACCGAAAAATGTATACAACATTTAATAATGTGACAGTATTAGATTTTAAAGATAATGTAAACATTAATATTTAACGGATCACGGATATTAAATCTGCGTCACACATATCCGCATGACAGGCCCATGAGTTACAAATAAGTCTTCATGAAAAATGAAGTAACAGCACCACCAGGAGGTATGTTTAAGGAAGTTACTAAGATATGAAACATTAAGGAACGGCCAATCAGAGTTCATCACACAAACACAACTTGAGTCAGGATGGTCTCACAGACATTCTAACAATATTTCAAACTTTTATCCAATCAGATGTACAGATAACTTGTCCCATGGTGCATCTCATGTTTACTTCACCATATAAAAGTCCATTACACGTTGCCATCTTTGTCAGTTCTCTAATGCCTGCAGGCAGTTTATATTATTATAATATATTTATTGGACAACCCAGCAGGCATGTCATCTCCCAGGTTCACCAAGCAGGAGAGCGCTGCACTGGTCCATGCCGTCAAGGACTTTATCCCCAGCTGTTTGGGAACAAGAGGAGGTTGACAGATGCGCCTGTTAAGAAGGCCCTCTGGGAGTCTATCACCAATGCGGTTAAATTGGTGTGTGACGTCCAGAGGAGCCAGGATCAAATCATGAGGAGATTCGGAGATATGAGGTTGCGCTTGACAAAAAAAGTCAACCTCATAAGGGACTGGGTACAAGCCCGTAAAAGAGGGGGCCAAAGAAAGGCCCTGCGGAAACTATACCTACTCCCTTATGAGGTGACTTTATGCGAGCTCCTCAATCTCCGGGTCCCCAAAAGATTTAGATCCTCGCCATCCTCGGCCTCCTCTTCTTCCCTCCCAGCTGCGGGATCTGAAAGTCCTGACGCAGGGGCCAGGGCAGCTGCTTCTCCGTCCAGTGGCCTGGGAGGAGATGAAAGAGAATCTGAACCAGGTAACTATCCAACTTCATATAATATCTTAATATTTGATTAGAATTTTAGAAAATGTGTATATAGTCAGATACTAAACCTATACAGATCTCACAACATACACTACATATGATGTTTAGATATCTGATTTTAAATTAGTGACACATGAAATAGGAATGATGTTTCTTGCGCTCTACAGAATATGCGTCACAGAGCGAAAATTGAATTGCGCATACACGTTAACATGGGTTTGCTGTAAATGGCATTGCTTTATACATGTTGGTCAAAATGAAATGTGAATTATTATATATGTGAAGAATACAGTATTCTTATTTTCAATATTATACATATTAAAAAAAAATAGCACAATCAAAAAAAAAATAACATATGCCCATCAATTGATGAGAATGAAATAACACAAAAAAAATAATTAAAGCTACAGTAAACAACACAACTGATTGAAAATAAGAGTACAGGATATATTAATCATGAATTTAATTGAGGAAACAATTAACTCATGGGACTACCAAAAGATTAATAGTTTTTAATTGATTTGCTAATAATGTCAAGATTTTAAACATGGCATGATTTGTATTAATGATATCCAATCCTCATTTAATATATTACAGATCTGGATGTTGGTGCTGGATCCTCAAGCCAGGGCTTGTCACAGTATGGTATGTCTCATTTTAATTGACATTTGTCTTAGAAACATGGACAGAACATTACATACTAAATCCACATTGTTCAATATTTATATGTATTTGCAAAATGGATTAGTAAAATATTTACAAATAAGAATAAAAAAAAAACATAGGATTACATTGTAAGACTAAATGAATGTATATCTATCAGCGCCACAATAATACCATACAAGCTATATCTGATATAGGTGGAGTCTCCCAACCAGACTCCAAAAGTTAAGAGTAAAAAGAAATGCCAAGATACAGCGCTACACTACCCTCAGATGAGGGTTGGGTTGCTAAAGATGGTGTCCACGACTAGGAATGTGTATACATAAAGGTTAATATATAATATTGTGTTACACAAAGAATATATATAAAACCATGTGAAAAAGTACTTAAAAGGTAAAAGATTAAAAACAATATATATATATATATATATATATATATAGGATGTGATATTAAAATGTATTAAACAAACATTTTATTAACATAAACTGACAGTTAAAAATACAGTTAAAAATAGATTCAACAATCTAATGGATTGCCCCATACAATGTCCAAGAAGTTATGTCCTATGTAACATACAAGTGGTTAAGTCCCATACCAAAATGTCCAAAGCAAATGTTCAAGGTTAATATCCAAAAAAAAAAAAAAATTATAATATGTCCAAAGTTGGTGTAAAAATCAAAAAGGTGAA